>NC_136694.1:19211143-19776238 GCF_947650265.1 Symphodus melops
AAAGTCAGTCAGTCAGTCAAAAAGAGAAAAAAAGACAGAAAAAAACGAAAGAGTCAGTAAGTAAGTGAAAGTCAGTCAGTCAAAAAAGAGAGAAAAAAGTCAGTCAGTCACAAAGAGAAAAAAGAAAGTCAGTCAGTCAAAAAAGAGAGAAAAAGTCAGTCAAAAAAAAGAGAGAAAAAGTCAGTCAAAAAAAAGAGAGAAAAAGTCAGTCAAAAAAAAGAGAGAAAAAGTCAGTCAGTCAGTCAGTCAGTCAGTCAGTCAGTCAGTCAGTCAGTCAGTCAGTCAGTCAGTCAGTCAGTCAGTCAGTCAGTCAGTCAGTCAGTCAGTCAGTCAGTCAGTCAGACAGACAGACAGACAGACAGACAGACAGACAGACAGACAGACAGACAGACAGACAGACAGACAGACAGACAGACAGACAGACAGACAGACAGACAGACAGACAGACAGACAGACAGACAGACAGACAGACAGACAGACAGACAGACAGACAGACAGACAGACAGACAGACAGACAGACAGACAGACAGACAGACAGACAGACAGACAGACAGACAGACAGAGAAAAAAATAGAAAGAAAAGAAAGAGAGTAAAAGTCAGTCAGTCAAAAAAAGAGAAAAAGTCAGTCAGTCAGTCAAAAAGAGAAAAAAAGACAGAAAAAAACGAAAGAGTCAGTAAGTAAGTGAAAGTCAGTCAGTCAAAAAAGAGAGAAAAAAGTCAGTCAGTCACAAAGAGAAAAAAGAAAGAGTCAGTAAGTAAGTGAAAGTCAGTCAAAAAAAAGAGAGAAAAAGTCAGTCAAAAAAAAAGGGAAAAAGTCAGTCAAAAAAAAAAGAGAAAAAGTCAGTCAAAAAAAAGAGGGAAAAAGTCAGTCAAAAAAAGAGAGAAAAAGTCAGTAAAAAAAAAGAGAGAAAAAGAGAGAAAAAGTCAGTCAGTCAGTCAGTCAGTCAGTCAGTCAGTCAGTCAGTCAGTCAGTCAGTCAGTCAGTCAGTCAGTCAGTCAGTCAGTCAGTCAGTCAGTCAGTCAGTCAGTCAGTCAGTCAGTCAGTCAGTCAGTCAGTCAGTCAGTCAGTCAGTCAGTCAGTCAGACAGACAGACAGACAGACAGACAGACAGACAGACAGACAGACAGACAGACAGACAGACAGACAGACAGACAGACAGACAGACAGACAGACAGACAGACAGACAGACAGACAGACAGACAGACAGACAGACAGACAGACAGACAGACAGACAGACAGACAGACAGACAGACAAAAAAATAGAAAGAAAAGAAAGAGAGTAAAAGTCAGTCAGTCAAAAAAAGAGAAAAAGTCAGTCAGTCAGTCAAAAAGAGAAAAAAAGACAGAAAAAAACGAAAGAGTCAGTAAGTAAGTGAAAGTCAGTCAGTCAAAAAAGAGAGAAAAAAGTCAGTCAGTCACAAAGAGAAAAAAAGAAAGAGTCAGTAAGTAAGTGAAAGTCAGTCAAAAAAAAAAAGTCAGTCAAAAAAAAAGAGAGAAAAAGTCAGTCAGTCAGTCAGTCAGTCAGTCAGTCAGTCAGTCAGTCAGACAGTCAGACAGACAGACAGACAGACAGACAGACAGACAGACAAAAAAATAGAAAGAAAAGAAAGAGAGTAAAAGTCAGTCAGTCAAAAAAAGAGAAAAAGTCAGTCAGTCAGTCAAAAAGAGAAAAAAAGACAGAAAAAAACGAAAGAGTCAGTAAGTAAGTGAAAGTCAGTCAGTCAAAAAAGAGAGAAAAAAGTCAGTCAGTCACAAAGAGAAAAAAGAAAGAGTCAGTAAGTAAGTGAAAGTCAGTCAGTCAAAAAAGAGAGAAAAAGTCAGTCAAAAAAAAGAGAGAAAAAGTCAGTCAAAAAAAAGAGAGAAAAAGTCAGTCAAAAAAAAGAGAGAAAAAGTCAGTCAGTCAGTCAGTCAGTCAGTCAGTCAGTCAGTCAGTCAGTCAGTCAGTCAGTCAGTCAGTCAGTCAGTCAGTCAGTCAGTCAGTCAGTCAGTCAGTCAGTCAGTCAGTCAGTCAGTCAGTCAGTCAGTCAGTCAGTCAGTCAGTCAGTCAGTCAGTCAGTCAGTCAGTCAGTCAGACAGACAGACAGACAGACAGACAGACAGACAGACAGACAGACAGACAGACAGACAGACAGACAGACAGACAGACAGACAGACAGACAGACAGACAGACAGACAGACAGACAGACAGACAGACAGACAGACAGACAGACAGACAGACAGACAGACAGACAGACAGACAGACAGACAGACAGACAGACAGACAGACAGACAGACAAAAACATAGAAAGAAAAGAAAGAGAGTAAAAGTCAGTCAGTCAAAAAAAGAGAAAAAGTCAGTCAGTCAGTCAAAAAGAGAAAAAAAGACAGAAAAAAACGAAAGAGTCAGTAAGTAAGTGAAAGTCAGGCAGTCAAAAAAGAGAAAAAAAGTCAGTCAGTCACAAAGAGAAAAAAAGAAAGAGTCAGTAAGTAAGTGAAAGTCAGTCAAAAAAAAAGAGAGAAAAAGTCAGTCAAAAAAAAGAGAGAAAAAGTCAGTCAAAAAAAAGAGAGAAAAAGTCAGTCAGTCAGTCAGTCAGTCAGTCAGTCAGTCAGTCAGTCAGTCAGTCAGTCAGTCAGTCAGCCAGTCAGTCAGTCAGTCAGTCAGTCAGTCAGTCAGTCAGTCAGTCAGTCAGTCAGTCAGTCAGTCAGTCAGACAGACAGACAGACAGACAGACAGACAGACAGACAGACAGACAGACAGACAGACAGACAGACAGACAGACAGACAGACAGACAGACAGACAGACAGACAGACAGACAGACAGACAGACAGACAGACAGACAGACAGACAGACAGACAGACAGACAGACAGACAGACAGACAGACAGACAGACAGACAGACAGACAGACAGACAGACAGACAGACAGACAGACAGACAGACAGACAGA
Organism: Symphodus melops; assembly: GCF_947650265.1. Classification (NCBI taxonomy): domain Eukaryota; kingdom Metazoa; phylum Chordata; class Actinopteri; order Labriformes; family Labridae; genus Symphodus; species Symphodus melops. The sequence goes on from NC_136694.1 coordinate 19,214,072, forward strand.
CAGACAGACAGACAGACAGACAGACAGACAGACAGACAGACAGACAGACAGACAGACAGACAGACAGACAGACAGACAGACAGACAGACAGACAGACAGACAGACAAAAAAATAGAAAGAAAAGAAAGAGAGTAAAAGTCAGTCAGTCAAAGAAAGAGAAAAAGTCAGTCAGTCAGTCAAAAAGAGAAAAAAAGACAGAAAAAAACGAAAGAGTCAGTAAGTAAGTGAAAGTCAGGCAGTCAAAAAAGAGAAAAAAGTCAGTCAGTCACAAAGAGAAAAAAAGAAAGAGTCAGTAAGTAAGTGAAAGTCAGTCAAAAAAAAAAAAAAAAGTCAGTCAAAAAAAAAGATAAATTGTCAGTCAAAAAAACAGAGAAAAAAAGTCAGTCAAAAAAACAGAGAGAAAAAGTCAGTCAAAAAAACAGAGAGAAAAAGTCAGTCAAAAAAAAGAGGGAAAAAGTCAGTCAAAAAAAAGAGAGAAAAAGTCAGTCAAAAAAAAGAGGGAAAAAGTCAGTCAAAAAAAAGAGGGAAAAAGTCAGTCAGTCAGTCAGTCAGTCAGTCAGTCAGTCAGTCAGTCAGTCAGTCAGTCAGTCAGTCAGTCAGTCAGTCAGTCAGTCAGTCAGTCAGTCAGTCAGTCAGTCAGTCAGTCAGTCAGTCAGTCAGTCAGTCAGTCAGTCAGTCAGTCAGTCAGTCAGTCAGTCAGTCAGTCAGTCAGACAGACAGACAGACAGACAGACAGACAGACAGACAGACAGACAGACAGACAGACAGACAGACAGACAGACAGACAGACAGACAGACAGACAGACAGACAGACAGACAGACAGACAGACAGACAGACAGACAGACAGACAGACAGACAGACAGACAGACAGACAAAAACATAGAAAGAAAAGAAAGAGAGTAAAAGTCAGTCAGTCAAAAAAAGAGAAAAAGTCAGTCAGTCAGTCAAAAAGAGAAAAAAAGACAGAAAAAAACGAAAGAGTCAGTAAGTAAGTGAAAGTCAGGCAGTCAAAAAAGAGAAAAAAAGTCAGTCAGTCACAAAGAGAAAAAAAGAAAGAGTCAGTAAGTAAGTGAAAGTCAGTCAAAAAAAAAAAGTCAGTCAAAAAAAAAGAGAGAAAAAGTCAGTCAGTCAGTCAGTCAGTCAGTCAGTCAGTCAGTCAGTCAGACAGTCAGACAGACAGACAGACAGACAGACAGACAGACAGACAAAAAAATAGAAAGAAAAGAAAGAGAGTAAAAGTCAGTCAGTCAAAAAAAGAGAAAAAGTCAGTCAGTCAGTCAAAAAGAGAAAAAAAGACAGAAAAAAACGAAAGAGTCAGTAAGTAAGTGAAAGTCAGGCAGTCAAAAAAGAGAAAAAAAGTCAGTCAGTCACAAAGAGAAAAAAAGAAAGAGTCAGTAAGTAAGTGAAAGTCAGTCAAAAAAAAAAAGTCAGTCAAAAAAAAAGAGAGAAAAAGTCAGTCAGTCAGTCAGTCAGTCAGTCAGTCAGTCAGTCAGTCAGACAGTCAGACAGACAGACAGACAGACAGACAGACAGACAGACAGACAGACAAAAAAATAGAAAGAAAAGAAAGAGAGTAAAAGTCAGTCAGTCAAAAAAAGAGAAAAAGTCAGTCAGTCAGTCAAAAAGAGAAAAAAAGACAGAAAAAAACGAAAGAGTCAGTAAGTAAGTGAAAGTCAGTCAGTCAAAAAAGAGAGAAAAAAGTCAGTCAGTCACAAAGAGAAAAAAGAAAGAGTCAGTAAGTAAGTGAAAGTCAGTCAGTCAAAAAAAAGAGAGAAAAAGTCAGTCAAAAAAAAGAGAGAAAAAGTCAGTCAAAAAAAAGAGAGAAAAAGTCAGTCAAAAAAAAGAGAGAAAAAGTCAGTCAGTCAGTCAGTCAGTCAGTCAGTCAGTCAGTCAGTCAGTCAGTCAGTCAGTCAGTCAGTCAGTCAGTCAGTCAGTCAGTCAGTCAGTCAGTCAGTCAGTCAGTCAGTCAGTCAGTCAGTCAGTCAGTCAGTCAGTCAGTCAGTCAGTCAGTCAGTCAGACAGACAGTCAGTCAGACAGACAGACAGACAGACAGACAGACAGACAGACAGACAGACAGACAGACAGACAGACAGACAGACAGACAGACAGACAGACAGACAGACAGACAGACAGACAGACAGACAGACAGACAGACAGACAGACAGACAGACAGACAGACAGACAGACAGACAGACAGACAGACAGACAGACAGACAGACAGACAGACAGACAGACAGACAGACAGACAGACAGACAGACAGACAGACAGACAGACAAAAACATAGAAAGAAAAGAAAGAGAGTAAAAGTCAGTCAGTCAAAAAAAGAGAAAAAGTCAGTCAGTCAGTCAAAAAGAGAAAAAAAGACAGAAAAAAACGAAAGAGTCAGTAAGTAAGTGAAAGTCAGGCAGTCAAAAAAGAGAAAAAAAGTCAGTCAGTCACAAAGAGAAAAAAAGAAAGAGTCAGTAAGTAAGTGAAAGTCAGTCAAAAAAAAAAAGTCAGTCAAAAAAAAGAGAGAAAAAGTCAGTCAGTCAGTCAGTCAGTCAGTCAGTCAGTCAGTCAGTCAGTCAGTCAGTCAGTCAGTCAGTCAGTCAGTCAGTCAGTCAGTCAGTCAGTCAGTCAGTCAGTCAGTCAGTCAGTCAGTCAGTCAGTCAGTCAGTCAGTCAGTCAGTCAGTCAGTCAGTCAGTCAGACAGACAGACAGACAGACAGACAGACAGACAGACAGACAGACAGACAGACAGACAGACAGACAGACAGACAGACAGACAGACAGACAGACAGACAGACAGACAGACAGACAGACAGACAGACAGACAGACAGACAGACAGACAGACAGACAGACAGACAGACAGACAGACAGACAGACAGACAGACAGACAGACAGACAGACAGACAGACAGACAGACAGACAGACAGACAGACAGACAGACAGACAGACAGACAGACAGACAGACAGACAGACAAAAAAATAGAAAGAAAAGAAAGAGAGTAAAAGTCAGTCAGTCAAAAAAAGAGAAAAAGTCAGTCAGTCAGTCAAAAAGAGAAAAAAAGACAGAAAAAAACGAAAGAGTCAGTAAGTAAGTGAAAGTCAGGCAGTCAAAAAAGAGAAAAAAGTCAGTCAGTCACAAAGAGAAAAAAAGAAAGAGTCAGTAAGTAAGTGAAAGTCAGTCAAAAAAAAAAAAAAAAGTCAGTCAAAAAAAAAGATAAATTGTCAGTCAAAAAAACAGAGAAAAAAAGTCAGTCAAAAAAACAGAGAGAAAAAGTCAGTCAAAAAAACAGAGAGAAAAAGTCAGTCAAAAAAAAGAGGGAAAAAGTCAGTCAAAAAAAAGAGGGAAAAAGTCAGTCAAAAAAAAGAGGGAAAAAGTCAGTCAAAAAGACAGACAGACAGACAGACAGACAGACAGACAGACAGACAGACAGACAGACAGACAGACAGACAGACAGACAGACAGACAGACAGACAGACAGACAGACAGACAGACAGACAGACAGACAGACAGACAGACAGACAGACAGACAGACAGACAGACAGACAGACAGACAAAAACATAGAAAGAAAAGAAAGAGAGTAAAAGTCAGTCAGTCAAAAAAAGAGAAAAAGTCAGTCAGTCAGTCAAAAAGAGAAAAAAAGACAGAAAAAAACGAAAGAGTCAGTAAGTAAGTGAAAGTCAGGCAGTCAAAAAAGAGAAAAAAAGTCAGTCAGTCACAAAGAGAAAAAAAGAAAGAGTCAGTAAGTAAGTGAAAGTCAGTCAAAAAAAAAAAGTCAGTCAAAAAAAAGAGAGAAAAAGTCAGTCAGTCAGTCAGTCAGTCAGTCAGTCAGTCAGTCAGTCAGTCAGTCAGTCAGTCAGTCAGTCAGTCAGTCAGTCAGTCAGTCAGTCAGTCAGTCAGTCAGTCAGTCAGTCAGTCAGTCAGTCAGTCAGTCAGTCAGTCAGTCAGTCAGTCAGTCAGTCAGTCAGACAGACAGACAGACAGACAGACAGACAGACAGACAGACAGACAGACAGACAGACAGACAGACAGACAGACAGACAGACAGACAGACAGACAGACAGACAGACAGACAGACAGACAGACAGACAGACAGACAGACAGACAGACAGACAGACAGACAGACAGACAGACAGACAGACAGACAGACAGACAGACAGACAGACAGACAGACAGACAGACAGACAAAAAAATAGAAAGAAAAGAAAGAGAGTAAAAGTCAGTCAGTCAAAAAAAGAGAAAAAGTCAGTCAGTCAGTCAAAAAGAGAAAAAAAGACAGAAAAAAACGAAAGAGTCAGTAAGTAAGTGAAAGTCAGGCAGTCAAAAAAGAGAAAAAAGTCAGTCAGTCACAAAGAGAAAAAAAGAAAGAGTCAGTAAGTAAGTGAAAGTCAGTCAAAAAAAAAAAAAAAAGTCAGTCAAAAAAAAAGATAAATTGTCAGTCAAAAAAACAGAGAAAAAAAGTCAGTCAAAAAAACAGAGAGAAAAAGTCAGTCAAAAAAACAGAGAGAAAAAGTCAGTCAAAAAAAAGAGGGAAAAAGTCAGTCAAAAAAAAGAGGGAAAAAGTCAGTCAAAAAAAAGAGGGAAAAAGTCAGTCAAAAAGACAGACAGACAGACAGACAGACAGACAGACAGACAGACAGACAGACAGACAGACAGACAGACAGACAGACAGACAGACAGACAGACAGACAGACAGACAGACAGACAGACAGACAGACAGACAGACAGACAGACAAAAAAATAGAAAGAAAAGAAAGAGAGTAAAAGTCAGTCAGTCAAAAAAAGAGAAAAAGTCAGTCAGTCAGTCAAAAAGAGAAAAAAAGACAGAAAAAAACGAAAGAGTCAGTAAGTAAGTGAAAGTCAGTCAGTCAAAAAAGAGAGAAAAAAGTCAGTAAGTAAGTGAAAGTCAGTCAGTCAAAAAAGAGAGAAAAAGTCAGTCAAAAAAAAGAGAGAAAAAGTCAGTCAAAAAAAAGAGAGAAAAAGTCAGTCAGTCAGTCAGTCAGTCAGTCAGTCAGTCAGTCAGTCAGTCAGTCAGTCAGACAGACAGACAGACAGACAGACAGACAGACAGACAGACAGACAGACAGACAGACAGACAGACAGACAGACAGACAGACAGACAGACAGACAGACAGACAGACAGACAGACAGACAGACAGACAGACAGACAGACAGACAGACAGACAGACAGACAGACAGACAGACAGACAGACAGACAGACAGACAGACAGACAGACAGACAGACAGACAGACAGACAGACAGACAGACAGACAGACAGACAGACAGACAGACAGACAGACAGACAGACAGACAGACAGACAGACAGACAGACAGACAGACAGACAGACAGACAGACAGACAAAAAAATAGAAAGAAAAGAAAGAGAGTAAAAGTCAGTCAGTCAAAGAAAGAGAAAAAGTCAGTCAGTCAGTCAAAAAGAGAAAAAAAGACAAAAAAACGAAAGAGTCAGTAAGTAAGTGAAAGTCAGGCAGTCAAAAAAGAGAAAAAAGTCAGTCAGTCACAAAGAGAAAAAAAGAAAGAGTCAGTAAGTAAGTGAAAGTCAGTCAAAAAAAAAAAAAAAAGTCAGTCAAAAAAAAAGATAAATTGTCAGTCAAAAAAACAGAAAAAAAGTCAGTCAAAAAAACAGAGAGAAAAAGTCAGTCAAAAAAACAGAGAGAAAAAGTCAGTCAAAAAAACAGAGAAAAAGTCAGTCAAAAAAACAGAGAGAAAAAGTCAGTCAAAAAAACAGAGAGAAAAAGTCAGTCAAAAAAAAGAGGGAAAAAGTCAGTCAAAAAAAAGAGGGAAAAAGTCAGTCAAAAAAAAGAGGGAAAAAGTCAGTCAAAAAAACAGACAGACAGACAGACAGACAGACAGACAGACAGACAGACAGACAGACAGACAGACAGACAGACAGACAGACAGACAGACAGACAGACAGACAGACAGACAGACAGACAGACAGACAGACAGACAGACAGACAAAAAAATAGAAAGAAAAGAAAGAGAGTAAAAGTCAGTCAGTCAAAAAAAGAGAAAAAGTCAGTCAGTCAGTCAAAAAGAGAAAAAAAGACAGAAAAAAACGAAAGAGTCAGTAAGTAAGTGAAAGTCAGTCAGTCAAAAAAGAGAGAAAAAAGTCAGTCAGTCACAAAGAGAAAAAAGAAAGAGTCAGTAAGTAAGTGAAAGTCAGTCAAAAAAAGAGGGAAAAAGTCAGTCAAAAAAAAGAGGGAAAAAGTCAGTCAAAAAAAAGAGAGAAAAAGTCAGTCAAAAAAAAGAGGGAAAAAGTCAGTCAGTCAGTCAGTCAGTCAGTCAGTCAGTCAGTCAGTCAGTCAGTCAGTCAGTCAGTCAGTCAGTCAGTCAGTCAGTCAGTCAGTCAGTCAGTCAGTCAGTCAGTCAGACAGACAGACAGACAGACAGACAGACAGACAGACAGACAGACAGACAGACAGACAGACAGACAGACAGACAGACAGACAGACAGACAGACAGACAGACAGACAGACAGACAGACAGACAGACAGACAGACAGACAGACAGACAGACAGACAGACAGACAGACAGACAGACAGACAGACAGACAGACAGACAGACAGACAGACAGACAGACAGACAGACAGACAGACAGACAGACAGACAGACAGACAGACAGACAGACAGACAGACAGACAGACAGACAGACAGACAGACAGACAGACAGACAGACAGACAGACAGACAGACAAAAAAATAGAAAGAAAAGAAAGAGAGTAAAAGTCAGTCAGTCAAAGAAAGAGAAAAAGTCAGTCAGTCAGTCAAAAAGAGAAAAAAAGACAGAAAAAAACGAAAGAGTCAGTAAGTAAGTGAAAGTCAGGCAGTCAAAAAAGAGAAAAAAGTCAGTCAGTCACAAAGAGAAAAAAGAAAGAGTCAGTAAGTAAGTGAAAGTCAGTCAAAAAAAAAAAAAAAAGTCAGTCAAAAAAAAAGATAAATTGTCAGTCAAAAAAACAGAGAAAAAAAGTCAGTCAAAAAAACAGAGAGAAAAAGTCAGTCAAAAAAACAGAGAGAAAAAGTCAGTCAAAAAAAAGAGGGAAAAAGTCAGTCAAAAAAAAGAGGGAAAAAGTCAGTCAAAAAAAAGAGGGAAAAAGTCAGTCAAAAAGACAGACAGACAGACAGACAGACAGACAGACAGACAGACAGACAGACAGACAGACAGACAGACAGACAGACAGACAGACAGACAGACAGACAGACAGACAGACAGACAGACAGACAGACAGACAGACAGACAGACAGACAGACAGACAGACAGACAGACAGACAGACAGACAGACAGACAAAAAAAATAGAAAGAAAAGAAAGAGAGTAAAAGTCAGTCAGTCAAAAAAAGAGAAAAAGTCAGTCAAAGTCAGTCAGTCAAAAAAAGAGAAAAAGTCAGTCAGTCAGTCAAAAAGAGAAAAAAAGACAGAAAAAAACGAAAGAGTCAGTAAGTAAGTGAAAGTCAGTCAGTCAAAAAAGAGAGAAAAAAGTCAGTAAGTAAGTGAAAGTCAGTCAGTCAAAAAAGAGAGAAAAAGTCAGTCAAAAAAAAGAGAGAAAAAGTCAGTCAAAAAAAAGAGAGAAAAAGTCAGTCAAAAAAAAGAGAGAAAAAGTCAGTCAAAAAAAAGAGAGAAAAAGTCAGTCAAAAAAAAGAGAGAAAAAGTCAGTCAGTCAGTCAGTCAGTCAGTCAGTCAGTCAGTCAGTCAGTCAGTCAGTCAGTCAGTCAGTCAGTCAGTCAGTCAGTCAGTCAGTCAGTCAGTCAGTCAGTCAGTCAGTCAGTCAGTCAGTCAGTCAGTCAGTCAGTCAGTCAGACAGACAGACAGACAGACAGACAGACAGACAGACAGACAGACAGACAGACAGACAGACAGACAGACAGACAGACAGACAGACAGACAGACAGACAGACAGACAGACAGACAGACAGACAGACAGACAGACAGACAGACAGACAGACAGACAGACAGACAGACAGACAGACAGACAGACAGACAGACAGACAGACAGACAGACAGACAGACAGACAGACAGACAGACAGACAGACAGACAGACAGACAGACAGACAGACAGACAGACAGACAGACAGACAGACAAAAACATAGAAAGAAAAGAAAGAGAGTAAAAGTCAGTCAGTCAAAAAAAGAGAAAAAGTCAGTCAGTCAGTCAAAAAGAGAAAAAAAGACAGAAAAAAACGAAAGAGTCAGTAAGTAAGTGAAAGTCAGGCAGTCAAAAAAGAGAAAAAAAGTCAGTCAGTCACAAAGAGAAAAAAAGAAAGAGTCAGTAAGTAAGTGAAAGTCAGTCAGTCAAAAAAGAGAGAAAAAAGTCAGTAAGTAAGTGAAAGTCAGTCAGTCAAAAAAGAGAGAAAAAGTCAGTCAAAAAAAAGAGAGAAAAAGTCAGTCAAAAAAAAGAGAGAAAAAGTCAGTCAAAAAAAAGAGAGAAAAAGTCAGTCAAAAAAAAGAGAGAAAAAGTCAGTCAAAAAAAAGAGAGAAAAAGTCAGTCAGTCAGTCAGTCAGTCAGTCAGTCAGTCAGTCAGTCAGTCAGTCAGTCAGTCAGTCAGTCAGTCAGTCAGTCAGTCAGTCAGTCAGTCAGTCAGTCAGTCAGTCAGTCAGACAGACAGACAGACAGACAGACAGACAGACAGACAGACAGACAGACAGACAGACAGACAGACAGACAGACAGACAGACAGACAGACAGACAGACAGACAGACAGACAGACAGACAGACAGACAGACAGACAGACAGACAGACAGACAGACAGACAGACAGACAGACAGACAGACAGACAGACAGACAGACAGACAGACAGACAGACAGACAGACAGACAGACAGACAGACAGACAGACAGACAGACAGACAGACAAAAACATAGAAAGAAAAGAAAGAGAGTAAAAGTCAGTCAGTCAAAAAAAGAGAAAAAGTCAGTCAGTCAGTCAAAAAGAGAAAAAAAGACAGAAAAAAACGAAAGAGTCAGTAAGTAAGTGAAAGTCAGGCAGTCAAAAAAGAGAAAAAAAGTCAGTCAGTCACAAAGAGAAAAAAAGAAAGAGTCAGTAAGTAAGTGAAAGTCAGTCAAAAAAAAAGAGAGAAAAAGTCAGTCAAAAAAAAGAGAGAAAAAGTCAGTCAAAAAAAAGAGAGAAAAAGTCAGTCAGTCAGTCAGTCAGTCAGTCAGTCAGTCAGTCAGTCAGTCAGTCAGTCAGTCAGTCAGTCAGTCAGACAGACAGACAGACAGACAGACAGACAGACAGACAGACAGACAGACAGACAGACAGACAGACAGACAGACAGACAGACAGACAGACAGACAGACAGACAGACAGACAGACAGACAGACAGACAGACAGACAGACAGACAGACAGACAGACAGACAGACAGACAGACAGACAGACAGACAGACAGACAGACAGACAGACAGACAGACAGACAGACAGACAGACAGACAGACAGACAGACAGACAGACAGACAGACAGACAGACAGACAAAAAAATAGAAAGAAAAGAAAGAGAGTAAAAGTCAGTCAGTCAAAGAAAGAGAAAAAGTCAGTCAGTCAGTCAAAAAGAGAAAAAAAGACAAAAAAACGAAAGAGTCAGTAAGTAAGTGAAAGTCAGGCAGTCAAAAAAGAGAAAAAAGTCAGTCAGTCACAAAGAGAAAAAAAGAAAGAGTCAGTAAGTAAGTGAAAGTCAGTCAAAAAAAAAAAGTCAGTCAAAAAAAAAGAGAGAAAAAGTCAGTCAGTCAGTCAGTCAGTCAGTCAGTCAGTCAGTCAGTCAGACAGTCAGACAGACAGACAGACAGACAGACAAAAAAATAGAAAGAAAAGAAAGAGAGTAAAAGTCAGTCAGTCAAAAAAAGAGAAAAAGTCAGTCAGTCAGTCAAAAAGAGAAAAAAAGACAGAAAAAAACGAAAGAGTCAGTAAGTAAGTGAAAGTCAGTCAGTCAAAAAAGAGAGAAAAAAGTCAGTCAGTCACAAAGAGAAAAAAGAAAGAGTCAGTAAGTAAGTGAAAGTCAGTCAGTCAAAAAAGAGAGAAAAAGTCAGTCAAAAAAAAGAGAGAAAAAGTCAGTCAAAAAAAAGAGAGAAAAAGTCAGTCAGTCAGTCAGTCAGTCAGTCAGTCAGTCAGTCAGTCAGACAGTCAGACAGTCAGACAGTCAGACAGACAGACAGACAGACAGACAGACAGACAGACAGACAGACAGACAGACAAAAACATAGAAAGAAAAGAAAGAGAGTAAAAGTCAGTCAGTCAAAAAAAGAGAAAAAGTCAGTCAGTCAGTCAAAAAGAGAAAAAAAGACAGAAAAAAACGAAAGAGTCAGTAAGTAAGTGAAAGTCAGGCAGTCAAAAAAGAGAAAAAAAGTCAGTCAGTCACAAAGAGAAAAAAAGAAAGAGTCAGTAAGTAAGTGAAAGTCAGTCAAAAAAAAAGAGAGAAAAAGTCAGTCAAAAAAAAGAGAGAAAAAGTCAGTCAAAAAAAAGAGAGAAAAAGTCAGTCAGTCAGTCAGTCAGTCAGTCAGTCAGTCAGTCAGTCAGTCAGTCAGTCAGTCAGTCAGTCAGTCAGTCAGTCAGTCAGTCAGTCAGTCAGTCAGTCAGTCAGTCAGTCAGTCAGTCAGTCAGTCAGTCAGTCAGTCAGTCAGTCAGTCAGTCAGTCAGTCAGTCAGTCAGTCAGTCAGTCAGTCAGTCAGTCAGTCAGTCAGTCAGTCAGTCAGTCAGTCAGTCAGTCAGACAGACAGACAGACAGACAGACAGACAGACAGACAGACAGACAGACAGACAGACAGACAGACAGACAGACAGACAGACAGACAGACAGACAGACAGACAGACAGACAGACAGACAGACAGACAGACAGACAGACAGACAGACAGACAGACAGACAGACAGACAGACAGACAGACAGACAGACAGACAGACAGACAGACAGACAGACAAAAACATAGAAAGAAAAGAAAGAGAGTAAAAGTCAGTCAGTCAAAAAAAGAGAAAAAGTCAGTCAGTCAGTCAAAAAGAGAAAAAAAGACAGAAAAAAACGAAAGAGTCAGTAAGTAAGTGAAAGTCAGGCAGTCAAAAAAGAGAAAAAAAGTCAGTCAGTCACAAAGAGAAAAAAAGAAAGAGTCAGTAAGTAAGTGAAAGTCAGTCAAAAAAAAAAAGTCAGTCAAAAAAAAAGAGAGAAAAAGTCAGTCAGTCAGTCAGTCAGTCAGTCAGTCAGTCAGTCAGTCAGACAGTCAGACAGACAGACAGACAGACAGACAGACAGACAGACATAAAAATAGAAAGAAAAGAAAGAGAGTAAAAGTCAGTCAGTCAAAAAAAGAGAAAAAGTCAGTCAGTCAGTCAAAAAGAGAAAAAAAGACAGAAAAAAACGAAAGAGTCAGTAAGTAAGTGAAAGTCAGTCAGTCAAAAAAGAGAGAAAAAAGTCAGTCAGTCACAAAGAGAAAAAAGAAAGAGTCAGTAAGTAAGTGAAAGTCAGTCAGTCAAAAAAGAGAGAAAAAGTCAGTCAAAAAAAAGAGAGAAAAAGTCAGTCAAAAAAAAGAGAGAAAAAGTCAGTCAAAAAAAAGAGAGAAAAAGTCAGTCAAAAAAAAGAGAGAAAAAGTCAGTCAAAAAAAAGAGAGAAAAAGTCAGTCAAAAAAAAGAGAGAAAAAGTCAGTCAGTCAGTCAGTCAGTCAGTCAGTCAGTCAGTCAGTCAGTCAGTCAGTCAGTCAGTCAGTCAGTCAGTCAGTCAGTCAGACAGACAGACAGACAGACAGACAGACAGACAGACAGACAGACAGACAGACAGACAGACAGACAGACAGACAGACAGACAGACAGACAGACAGACAGACAGACAGACAGACAGACAGACAGACAGACAGACAGACAGACAGACAGACAGACAGACAGACAGACAGACAGACAGACAGACAGACAGACAGACAGACAGACAGACAGACAGACAGACAGACAGACAGACAGACAGACAGACAGACAGACAGACAGACAGACAGACAGACAGACAGACAGACAGACAGACAGACAGACAGACAGACAGACAGACAGACAGACAGACAGACAGACAGACAGACAGACAGACAAAAACATAGAAAGAAAAGAAAGAGAGTAAAAGTCAGTCAGTCAAAAAAAGAGAAAAAGTCAGTCAGTCAGTCAAAAAGAGAAAAAAAGACAGAAAAAAACGAAAGAGTCAGTAAGTAAGTGAAAGTCAGGCAGTCAAAAAAGAGAAAAAAAGTCAGTCAGTCACAAAGAGAAAAAAAGAAAGAGTCAGTAAGTAAGTGAAAGTCAGTCAAAAAAAAAAAGTCAGTCAAAAAAAAGAGAGAAAAAGTCAGTCAGTCAGTCAGTCAGTCAGTCAGTCAGTCAGTCAGTCAGTCAGTCAGTCAGTCAGTCAGTCAGTCAGTCAGTCAGTCAGTCAGTCAGTCAGTCAGACAGACAGACAGACAGACAGACAGACAGACAGACAGACAGACAGACAGACAGACAGACAGACAGACAGACAGACAGACAGACAGACAGACAGACAGACAGACAGACAGACAGACAGACAGACAGACAGACAGACAGACAGACAGACAGACAGACAGACAGACAGACAGACAGACAGACAGACAGACAGACAGACAGACAGACAGACAGACAGACAGACAGACAGACAGACAGACAGACAGACAGACAGACAGACAGACAGACAGACAGACAGACAGACAGACAGACAGACAGACAGACAGACAGACAGACAGACAGACAAAAAAATAGAAAGAAAAGAAAGAGAGTAAAAGTCAGTCAGTCAAAGAAAGAGAAAAAGTCAGTCAGTCAGTCAAAAAGAGAAAAAAAGACAAAAAAACGAAAGAGTCAGTAAGTAAGTGAAAGTCAGGCAGTCAAAAAAGAGAAAAAAGTCAGTCAGTCACAAAGAGAAAAAAAGAAAGAGTCAGTAAGTAAGTGAAAGTCAGTCAAAAAAAAAAAAAAAAGTCAGTCAAAAAAAAAGATAAATTGTCAGTCAAAAAAACAGAGAAAAAAAGTCAGTCAAAAAAACAGAGAGAAAAAGTCAGTCAAAAAAACAGAGAGAAAAAGTCAGTCAAAAAAACAGAGAAAAAGTCAGTCAAAAAAACAGAGAGAAAAAGTCAGTCAAAAAAACAGAGAGAAAAAGTCAGTCAAAAAAAAGAGGGAAAAAGTCAGTCAAAAAAAAGAGGGAAAAAGTCAGTCAAAAAAAAGAGGGAAAAAGTCAGTCAAAAAAACAGACAGACAGACAGACAGACAGACAGACAGACAGACAGACAGACAGACAGACAGACAGACAGACAGACAGACAGACAGACAGACAGACAGACAGACAGACAGACAGACAGACAGACAGACAGACAGACAGACAGACAGACAGACAGACAGACAGACAGACAGACAGACAGACAGACAAAAAAATAGAAAGAAAAGAAAGAGAGTAAAAGTCAGTCAGTCAAAAAAAGAGAAAAAGTCAGTCAGTCAGTCAAAAAGAGAAAAAAAGACAGAAAAAAGAAAGAGTCAGTAAGTAAGTGAAAGTCAGTCAGTCAAAAAAGAGAGAAAAAGTCAGTCAAAAAAAAGAGAGAAAAAGTCAGTCAAAAAAAAGAGAGAAAAAGTCAGTCAAAAAAAAGAGAGAAAAAGTCAGTCAAAAAAAAGAGAGAAAAAGTCAGTCAGTCAGTCAGTCAGTCAGTCAGTCAGTCAGTCAGTCAGTCAGTCAGTCAGTCAGTCAGTCAGTCAGTCAGTCAGTCAGTCAGTCAGTCAGTCAGTCAGTCAGTCAGTCAGTCAGTCAGTCAGTCAGTCAGTCAGTCAGACAGACAGACAGACAGACAGACAGACAGACAGACAGACAGACAGACAGACAGACAGACAGACAGACAGACAGACAGACAGACAGACAGACAGACAGACAGACAGACAGACAGACAGACAGACAGACAGACAGACAGACAGACAGACAGACAGACAGACAGACAGACAGACAGACAGACAGACAGACAGACAGACAGACAGACAGACAGACAGACAGACAGACAGACAGACAGACAGACAGACAGACAGACAGACAGACAGACAGACAGACAGACAGACAGACAGACAGACAGACAGACAGACAGACAAAAACATAGAAAGAAAAGAAAGAGAGTAAAAGTCAGTCAGTCAAAAAAAGAGAAAAAGTCAGTCAGTCAGTCAAAAAGAGAAAAAAAGACAGAAAAAAACGAAAGAGTCAGTAAGTAAGTGAAAGTCAGGCAGTCAAAAAAGAGAAAAAAAGTCAGTCAGTCACAAAGAGAAAAAAAGAAAGAGTCAGTAAGTAAGTGAAAGTCAGTCAAAAAAAAAAAGTCAGTCAAAAAAAAGAGAGAAAAAGTCAGTCAGTCAGTCAGTCAGTCAGTCAGTCAGTCAGTCAGTCAGTCAGTCAGTCAGTCAGTCAGTCAGTCAGTCAGTCAGTCAGTCAGTCAGTCAGTCAGTCAGTCAGTCAGTCAGTCAGTCAGTCAGTCAGTCAGACAGACAGACAGACAGACAGACAGACAGACAGACAGACAGACAGACAGACAGACAGACAGACAGACAGACAGACAGACAGACAGACAGACAGACAGACAGACAGACAGACAGACAGACAGACAGACAGACAGACAGACAGACAGACAGACAGACAGACAGACAGACAGACAGACAGACAGACAGACAGACAGACAGACAGACAGACAGACAGACAGACAGACAGACAGACAGACAGACAGACAGACAGACAGACAGACAGACAGACAGACAGACAGACAGACAGACAGACAGACAGACAGACAGACAGACAGACAGACAGACAGACAGACAGACAGACAGACAGACAGACAGACAGACAGACAGACAGACAAAAAAATAGAAAGAAAAGAAAGAGAGTAAAAGTCAGTCAGTCAAAGAAAGAGAAAAAGTCAGTCAGTCAGTCAAAAAGAGAAAAAAAGACAAAAAAACGAAAGAGTCAGTAAGTAAGTGAAAGTCAGGCAGTCAAAAAAGAGAAAAAAGTCAGTCAGTCACAAAGAGAAAAAAAGAAAGAGTCAGTAAGTAAGTGAAAGTCAGTCAAAAAAAAAAAAAAAAGTCAGTCAAAAAAAAAGATAAATTGTCAGTCAAAAAAACAGAGAAAAAAAGTCAGTCAAAAAAACAGAGAGAAAAAGTCAGTCAAAAAAACAGAGAGAAAAAGTCAGTCAAAAAAACAGAGAAAAAGTCAGTCAAAAAAACAGAGAGAAAAAGTCAGTCAAAAAAACAGAGAGAAAAAGTCAGTCAAAAAAAAGAGGGAAAAAGTCAGTCAAAAAAAAGAGGGAAAAAGTCAGTCAAAAAAAAGAGGGAAAAAGTCAGTCAAAAAAACAGACAGACAGACAGACAGACAGACAGACAGACAGACAGACAGACAGACAGACAGACAGACAGACAGACAGACAGACAGACAGACAGACAGACAGACAGACAGACAGACAGACAGACAGACAGACAGACAGACAGACAGACAGACAGACAGACAGACAGACAGACAGACAGACAGACAGACAGACAGACAGACAGACAGACAGACAGACAGACAAAAAAATAGAAAGAAAAGAAAGAGAGTAAAAGTCAGTCAGTCAAAAAAAGAGAAAAAGTCAGTCAGTCAGTCAAAAAGAGAAAAAAAGACAGAAAAAAACGAAAGAGTCAGTAAGTAAGTGAAAGTCAGTCAGTCAAAAAAGAGAGAAAAAAGTCAGTCAGTCACAAAGAGAAAAAAGAAAGAGTCAGTAAGTAAGTGAAAGTCAGTCAAAAAAAAGAGGGAAAAAGTCAGTCAAAAAAAAGAGAGAAAAAGTCAGTCAAAAAAAAGAGAGAAAAAGTCAGTCAAAAAAAAGAGGGAAAAAGTCAGTCAAAAAAAAGAGGGAAAAAGTCAGTCAAAAAAACAGACAGACAGACAGACAGACAGACAGACAGACAGACAGACAGACAGACAGACAGACAGACAGACAGACAGACAGACAGACAGACAGACAGACAGACAGACAGACAGACAGACAGACAGACAGACAGACAAAAAAATAGAAAGAAAAGAAAGAGAGTAAAAGTCAGTCAGTCAAAAAAAGAGAAAAAGTCAGTCAGTCAGTCAAAAAGAGAAAAAAAGACAGAAAAAAACGAAAGAGTCAGTAAGTAAGTGAAAGTCAGTCAGTCAAAAAAGAGAGAAAAAAGTCAGTCAGTCACAAAGAGAAAAAAGAAAGAGTCAGTAAGTAAGTGAAAGTCAGTCAAAAAAAAGAGGGAAAAAGTCAGTCAAAAAAAAGAGAGAAAAAGTCAGTCAAAAAAAGAGGGAAAAAGTCAGTCAGTCAGTCAGTCAGTCAGTCAGTCAGTCAGTCAGTCAGTCAGTCAGTCAGTCAGTCAGTCAGTCAGTCAGTCAGTCAGTCAGTCAGTCAGTCAGTCAGTCAGTCAGTCAGTCAGTCAGACAGACAGACAGACAGACAGACAGACAGACAGACAGACAGACAGACAGACAGACAGACAGACAGACAGACAGACAGACAGACAGACAGACAGACAGACAGACAGACAGACAGACAGACAGACAGACAGACAGACAGACAGACAGACAGACAGACAGACAGACAGACAGACAGACAGACAGACAGACAGACAGACAGACAGACAGACAGACAGACAGACAGACAGACAGACAGACAGACAGACAGACAGACAGACAGACAGACAGACAGACAGACAAAAAAATAGAAAGAAAAGAAAGAGAGTAAAAGTCAGTCAGTCAAAGAAAGAGAAAAAGTCAGTCAGTCAGTCAAAAAGAGAAAAAAAGACAGAAAAAAACGAAAGAGTCAGTAAGTAAGTGAAAGTCAGGCAGTCAAAAAAGAGAAAAAAGTCAGTCAGTCACAAAGAGAAAAAAAGAAAGAGTCAGTAAGTAAGTGAAAGTCAGTCAAAAAAAAAAAAAAAAGTCAGTCAAAAAAAAAGATAAATTGTCAGTCAAAAAAACAGAGAAAAAAAGTCAGTCAAAAAAACAGAGAGAAAAAGTCAGTCAAAAAAACAGAGAGAAAAAGTCAGTCAAAAAAACAGAGAGAAAAAGTCAGTCAAAAAAAAGAGGGAAAAAGTCAGTCAAAAAAAAGAGGGAAAAAGTCAGTCAAAAAAAAGAGGGAAAAAGTCAGTCAAAAAGACAGACAGACAGACAGACAGACAGACAGACAGACAGACAGACAGACAGACAGACAGACAGACAGACAGACAGACAGACAGACAGACAGACAGACAGACAGACAGACAGACAGACAGACAGACAGACAGACAGACAGACAGACAGACAGACAGACAGACAGACAGACAGACAGACAGACAGACAGACAGACAGACAGACAGACAGACAGACAGACAGACAGACAGACAGACAAAAAAATAGAAAGAAAAGAAAGAGAGTAAAAGTCAGTCAGTCAAAAAAAGAGAAAAAGTCAGTCAGTCAGTCAAAAAGAGAAAAAAAGACAGAAAAAAACGAAAGAGTCAGTAAGTAAGTGAAAGTCAGTCAGTCAAAAAAGAGAGAAAAAAGTCAGTAAGTAAGTGAAAGTCAGTCAGTCAAAAAAGAGAGAAAAAGTCAGTCAAAAAAAAGAGAGAAAAAGTCAGTCAAAAAAAAGAGAGAAAAAGTCAGTCAAAAAAAAGAGAGAAAAAGTCAGTCAGTCAGTCAGTCAGTCAGTCAGTCAGTCAGTCAGTCAGTCAGTCAGTCAGTCAGTCAGTCAGTCAGTCAGTCAGACAGACAGACAGACAGACAGACAGACAGACAGACAGACAGACAGACAGACAGACAGACAGACAGACAGACAGACAGACAGACAGACAGACAGACAGACAGACAGACAGACAGACAGACAGACAGACAGACAGACAGACAGACAGACAGACAGACAGACAGACAGACAGACAGACAGACAGACAGACAGACAGACAGACAGACAGACAGACAGACAGACAGACAGACAGACAGACAGACAGACAGACAGACAGACAGACAGACAGACAGACAGACAGACAGACAGACAGACAGACAGACAGACAGACAGACAAAAAAATAGAAAGAAAAGAAAGAGAGTAAAAGTCAGTCAGTCAAAGAAAGAGAAAAAGTCAGTCAGTCAGTCAAAAAGAGAAAAAAAGACAAAAAAACGAAAGAGTCAGTAAGTAAGTGAAAGTCAGGCAGTCAAAAAAGAGAAAAAAGTCAGTCAGTCACAAAGAGAAAAAAAGAAAGAGTCAGTAAGTAAGTGAAAGTCAGTCAAAAAAAAAAAAAAAAGTCAGTCAAAAAAAAAGATAAATTGTCAGTCAAAAAAACAGAGAAAAAAAGTCAGTCAAAAAAACAGAGAGAAAAAGTCAGTCAAAAAAACAGAGAGAAAAAGTCAGTCAAAAAAACAGAGAAAAAGTCAGTCAAAAAAACAGAGAGAAAAAGTCAGTCAAAAAAACAGAGAGAAAAAGTCAGTCAAAAAAAAGAGGGAAAAAGTCAGTCAAAAAAAAGAGGGAAAAAGTCAGTCAAAAAAAAGAGGGAAAAAGTCAGTCAAAAAAACAGACAGACAGACAGACAGACAGACAGACAGACAGACAGACAGACAGACAGACAGACAGACAGACAGACAGACAGACAGACAGACAGACAGACAGACAGACAGACAGACAGACAGACAGACAGACAGACAAAAAAATAGAAAGAAAAGAAAGAGAGTAAAAGTCAGTCAGTCAAAGAAAGAGAAAAAGTCAGTCAGTCAGTCAAAAAGAGAAAAAAAGACAAAAAAACGAAAGAGTCAGTAAGTAAGTGAAAGTCAGGCAGTCAAAAAAGAGAAAAAAGTCAGTCAGTCACAAAGAGAAAAAAAGAAAGAGTCAGTAAGTAAGTGAAAGTCAGTCAAAAAAAAAAAAAAAAGTCAGTCAAAAAAAAAGATAAATTGTCAGTCAAAAAAACAGAGAAAAAAAGTCAGTCAAAAAAACAGAGAGAAAAAGTCAGTCAAAAAAACAGAGAGAAAAAGTCAGTCAAAAAAACAGAGAAAAAGTCAGTCAAAAAAACAGAGAGAAAAAGTCAGTCAAAAAAACAGAGAGAAAAAGTCAGTCAAAAAAAAGAGGGAAAAAGTCAGTCAAAAAAAAGAGGGAAAAAGTCAGTCAAAAAAAAGAGGGAAAAAGTCAGTCAAAAAAACAGACAGACAGACAGACAGACAGACAGACAGACAGACAGACAGACAGACAGACAGACAGACAGACAGACAGACAGACAGACAGACAGACAGACAGACAGACAGACAGACAGACAGACAGACAAAAAAATAGAAAGAAAAGAAAGAGAGTAAAAGTCAGTCAGTCAAAGAAAGAGAAAAAGTCAGTCAGTCAGTCAAAAAGAGAAAAAAAGACAGAAAAAAACGAAAGAGTCAGTAAGTAAGTGAAAGTCAGGCAGTCAAAAAAGAGAAAAAAGTCAGTCAGTCACAAAGAGAAAAAAAGAAAGAGTCAGTAAGTAAGTGAAAGTCAGTCAAAAAAAAAAAAAAAAGTCAGTCAAAAAAAAAGATAAATTGTCAGTCAAAAAAACAGAGAAAAAAAGTCAGTCAAAAAAACAGAGAGAAAAAGTCAGTCAAAAAAACAGAGAGAAAAAGTCAGTCAAAAAAACAGAGAGAAAAAGTCAGTCAAAAAAAAGAGGGAAAAAGTCAGTCAAAAAAAAGAGGGAAAAAGTCAGTCAAAAAAAAGAGGGAAAAAGTCAGTCAAAAAGACAGACAGACAGACAGACAGACAGACAGACAGACAGACAGACAGACAGACAGACAGACAGACAGACAGACAGACAGACAGACAGACAGACAGACAGACAGACAGACAGACAGACAGACAGACAGACAGACAGACAGACAGACAGACAGACAGACAGACAGACAAAAAAATAGAAAGAAAAGAAAGAGAGTAAAAGTCAGTCAGTCAAAGAAAGAGAAAAAGTCAGTCAGTCAGTCAAAAAGAGAAAAAAAGACAAAAAAACGAAAGAGTCAGTAAGTAAGTGAAAGTCAGGCAGTCAAAAAAGAGAAAAAAGTCAGTCAGTCACAAAGAGAAAAAAAGAAAGAGTCAGTAAGTAAGTGAAAGTCAGTCAAAAAAAAAAAGAAAAGTCAGTCAAAAAAAAAGATAAATTGTCAGTCAAAAAAACAGAGAAAAAAAGTCAGTCAAAAAAACAGAGAGAAAAAGTCAGTCAAAAAAACAGAGAGAAAAAGTCAGTCAAAAAAACAGAGAAAAAGTCAGTCAAAAAAACAGAGAGAAAAAGTCAGTCAAAAAAACAGAGAGAAAAAGTCAGTCAAAAAAAAGAGGGAAAAAGTCAGTCAAAAAAAAGAGGGAAAAAGTCAGTCAAAAAAAAGAGGGAAAAAGTCAGTCAACAAAAAAGACAGACAGACAGACAGACAGACAGACAGACAGACAGACAGACAGACAGACAGACAGACAGACAGACAGACAGACAGACAGACAGACAGACAGACAGACAGACAGACAGACAGACAGACAGACAGACAGACAGACAGACAGACAGACAGACAGACAGACAGACAGACAGACAGACAGACAGACAGACAGACAGACAGACAGACAGACAGACAGACAGACAGACAAAAAAATAGAAAGAAAAGAAAGAGAGTAAAAGTCAGTCAGTCAAAAAAAGAGAAAAAGTCAGTCAGTCAGTCAAAAAGAGAAAAAAAGACAGAAAAAAACGAAAGAGTCAGTAAGTAAGTGAAAGTCAGTCAGTCAAAAAAGAGAGAAAAAAGTCAGTCAGTCACAAAGAGAAAAAAGAAAGAGTCAGTAAGTAAGTGAAAGTCAGTCAGTCAAAAAAACAGAGAGAAAAAGTCAGTCAAAAAAACAGAGAGAAAAAGTCAGTCAAAAAAAAGAGAGAAAAAGTCAGTCAAAAAAAAGAGAGAAAAAGTCAGTCAAAAAAAAGAGAGAAAAAGTCAGTCAGTCAGTCAGTCAGTCAGTCAGTCAGTCAGTCAGTCAGTCAGTCAGTCAGTCAGTCAGTCAGTCAGTCAGTCAGTCAGTCAGTCAGTCAGTCAGTCAGTCAGTCAGTCAGTCAGTCAGTCAGTCAGTCAGTCAGTCAGACAGACAGACAGACAGACAGACAGACAGACAGACAGACAGACAGACAGACAGACAGACAGACAGACAGACAGACAGACAGACAGACAGACAGACAGACAGACAGACAGACAGACAGACAGACAGACAGACAGACAGACAGACAGACAGACAGACAGACAGACAGACAGACAGACAGACAGACAGACAGACAGACAGACAGACAGACAGACAGACAGACAGACAGACAGACAGACAGACAGACAGACAGACAGACAGACAGACAGACAGACAGACAGACAAAAACATAGAAAGAAAAGAAAGAGAGTAAAAGTCAGTCAGTCAAAAAAAGAGAAAAAGTCAGTCAGTCAGTCAAAAAGAGAAAAAAAGACAGAAAAAAACGAAAGAGTCAGTAAGTAAGTGAAAGTCAGGCAGTCAAAAAAGAGAAAAAAAGTCAGTCAGTCACAAAGAGAAAAAAAGAAAGAGTCAGTAAGTAAGTGAAAGTCAGTCAAAAAAAAAAAGTCAGTCAAAAAAAAAGAGAGAAAAAGTCAGTCAGTCAGTCAGTCAGTCAGTCAGTCAGTCAGTCAGTCAGTCAGACAGTCAGACAGACAGACAGACAGACAGACAGACAGACAAAAAAATAGAAAGAAAAGAAAGAGAGTAAAAGTCAGTCAGTCAAAAAAAGAGAAAAAGTCAGTCAGTCAGTCAAAAAGAGAAAAAAAGACAGAAAAAAACGAAAGAGTCAGTAAGTAAGTGAAAGTCAGTCAGTCAAAAAAGAGAGAAAAAAGTCAGTCAGTCACAAAGAGAAAAAAGAAAGAGTCAGTAAGTAAGTGAAAGTCAGTCAGTCAAAAAAGAGAGAAAAAGTCAGTCAAAAAAAAGAGAGAAAAAGTCAGTCAAAAAAAAGAGAGAAAAAGTCAGTCAAAAAAAAGAGAGAAAAAGTCAGTCAAAAAAAAGAGAGAAAAAGTCAGTCAAAAAAAAGAGAGAAAAAGTCAGTCAAAAAAAAGAGAGAAAAAGTCAGTCAAAAAAAAGAGAGAAAAAGTCAGTCAAAAAAAAGAGAGAAAAAAAAAGTCAGTCAGTCAGTCAGTCAGTCAGTCAGTCAGTCAGTCAGTCAGTCAGTCAGTCAGTCAGTCAGTCAGTCAGTCAGTCAGTCAGTCAGTCAGTCAGACAGACAGACAGACAGACAGACAGACAGACAGACAGACAGACAGACAGACAGACAGACAGACAGACAGACAGACAGACAGACAGACAGACAGACAGACAGACAGACAGACAGACAGACAGACAGACAGACAGACAGACAGACAGACAGACAGACAGACAGACAGACAGACAGACAGACAGACAGACAGACAGACAGACAGACAGACAGACAGACAGACAGACAGACAGACAGACAGACAGACAGACAGACAGACAGACAGACAGACAGACAGACAGACAGACAGACAGACAGACAGACAGACAGACAGACAGACAGACAGACAGACAAAAACATAGAAAGAAAAGAAAGAGAGTAAAAGTCAGTCAGTCAAAAAAAGAGAAAAAGTCAGTCAGTCAGTCAAAAAGAGAAAAAAAGACAGAAAAAAACGAAAGAGTCAGTAAGTAAGTGAAAGTCAGGCAGTCAAAAAAGAGAAAAAAAGTCAGTCAGTCACAAAGAGAAAAAAAGAAAGAGTCAGTAAGTAAGTGAAAGTCAGTCAAAAAAAAAAAGTCAGTCAAAAAAAAGAGAGAAAAAGTCAGTCAGTCAGTCAGTCAGTCAGTCAGTCAGTCAGTCAGTCAGTCAGTCAGTCAGTCAGTCAGTCAGTCAGTCAGTCAGACAGACAGACAGACAGACAGACAGACAGACAGACAGACAGACAGACAGACAGACAGACAGACAGACAGACAGACAGACAGACAGACAGACAGACAGACAGACAGACAGACAGACAGACAGACAGACAGACAGACAGACAGACAGACAGACAGACAGACAGACAGACAGACAGACAGACAGACAGACAGACAGACAGACAGACAGACAGACAGACAGACAGACAGACAGACAGACAGACAGACAGACAGACAGACAGACAGACAGACAGACAGACAGACAGACAGACAGACAGACAGACAGACAGACAGACAGACAGACAGACAGACAGACAGACAGACAGACAGACAGACAGACAGACAAAAAAATAGAAAGAAAAGAAAGAGAGTAAAAGTCAGTCAGTCAAAGAAAGAGAAAAAGTCAGTCAGTCAGTCAAAAAGAGAAAAAAAGACAGAAAAAAACGAAAGAGTCAGTAAGTAAGTGAAAGTCAGGCAGTCAAAAAAGAGAAAAAAGTCAGTCAGTCACAAAGAGAAAAAAAGAAAGAGTCAGTAAGTAAGTGAAAGTCAGTCAAAAAAAAAAAAAAAAGTCAGTCAAAAAAAAAGATAAATTGTCAGTCAAAAAAACAGAGAAAAAAAGTCAGTCAAAAAAACAGAGAGAAAAAGTCAGTCAAAAAAACAGAGAGAAAAAGTCAGTCAAAAAAACAGAGAGAAAAAGTCAGTCAAAAAAAAGAGGGAAAAAGTCAGTCAAAAAAAAGAGGGAAAAAGTCAGTCAAAAAAAAGAGGGAAAAAGTCAGTCAAAAAGACAGACAGACAGACAGACAGACAGACAGACAGACAGACAGACAGACAGACAGACAGACAGACAGACAGACAGACAGACAGACAGACAGACAGACAGACAGACAGACAGACAGACAGACAGACAGACAGACAGACAGACAGACAGACAGACAGACAGACAGACAGACAGACAGACAGACAGACAGACAGACAGACAGACAGACAGACAGACAGACAGACAGACAGACAGACAGACAGACAGACAGACAGACAAAAAAATAGAAAGAAAAGAAAGAGAGTAAAAGTCAGTCAGTCAAAAAAAGAGAAAAAGTCAGTCAGTCAGTCAAAAAGAGAAAAAAAGACAGAAAAAAACGAAAGAGTCAGTAAGTAAGTGAAAGTCAGTCAGTCAAAAAAGAGAGAAAAAAGTCAGTAAGTAAGTGAAAGTCAGTCAGTCAAAAAAGAGAGAAAAAGTCAGTCAAAAAAAAGAGAGAAAAAGTCAGTCAGTCAGTCAGTCAGTCAGTCAGTCAGTCAGTCAGTCAGTCAGTCAGTCAGTCAGTCAGTCAGTCAGACAGACAGACAGACAGACAGACAGACAGACAGACAGACAGACAGACAGACAGACAGACAGACAGACAGACAGACAGACAGACAGACAGACAGACAGACAGACAGACAGACAGACAGACAGACAGACAGACAGACAGACAGACAGACAGACAGACAGACAGACAGACAGACAGACAGACAGACAGACAGACAGACAGACAGACAGACAGACAGACAGACAGACAGACAGACAGACAGACAGACAGACAGACAGACAGACAGACAGACAGACAGACAGACAGACAGACAGACAGACAGACAGACAGACAGACAGACAGACAAAAAAATAGAAAGAAAAGAAAGAGAGTAAAAGTCAGTCAGTCAAAGAAAGAGAAAAAGTCAGTCAGTCAGTCAAAAAGAGAAAAAAAGACAGAAAAAAACGAAAGAGTCAGTAAGTAAGTGAAAGTCAGGCAGTCAAAAAAGAGAAAAAAGTCAGTCAGTCACAAAGAGAAAAAAAGAAAGAGTCAGTAAGTAAGTGAAAGTCAGTCAAAAAAAAAAAAAAAAGTCAGTCAAAAAAAAAGATAAATTGTCAGTCAAAAAAACAGAGAAAAAAAGTCAGTCAAAAAAACAGAGAGAAAAAGTCAGTCAAAAAAACAGAGAGAAAAAGTCAGTCAAAAAAACAGAGAGAAAAAGTCAGTCAAAAAAAAGAGGGAAAAAGTCAGTCAAAAAAAAGAGGGAAAAAGTCAGTCAAAAAGACAGACAGACAGACAGACAGACAGACAGACAGACAGACAGACAGACAGACAGACAGACAGACAGACAGACAGACAGACAGACAGACAGACAGACAGACAGACAGACAGACAGACAGACAGACAGACAGACAGACAGACAGACAGACAGACAGACAGACAGACAGACAGACAGACAGACAGACAGACAGACAAAAAAATAGAAAGAAAAGAAAGAGAGTAAAAGTCAGTCAGTCAAAAAAAGAGAAAAAGTCAGTCAGTCAGTCAAAAAGACAGAAAAAAACGAAAGAGTCAGTAAGTAAGTGAAAGTCAGTCAGTCAAAAAAGAGAGAAAAAAGTCAGTCAGTCACAAAGAGAAAAAAAGAAAGAGTCAGTAAGTAAGTGAAAGTCAGTCAAAAAAAAGGAGAGAAAGTCAGTCAAAAAAAGAGAGAAAAAGTCAGTCAAAAAAAAGAGAGAAAAAGTCAGTCAAAAAAAAGAGAGAAAAAGTCAGTCAAAAAAAAGAGAGATAAAGTCAGTCAAAAAAAAAAGAGAAAAAGTCAGTCAAAAAAAGAGAAAAAGTCAGTCAAAAAAAGAGAGAAAAAGTCAGTCAGTCAAAAAAAGAGACAAAAAGTCAGTCTGTAAGTCAGTCAAAAAAAGAGAGAAAAAGTCAAGTCAGTAAGTCAGTCAAAAAAAGAGAGAAAAAGTCAGTCAGTCAAAAAAAGACGACAAAAAAAGAGAGAAAAAGTCAGTCAGTTAAAAAAGAGAGAAAAAGTCAGTCAGTCAAAAAAGAGAAAAAAGTCAGTCAAAAAAAGAGAGAAAAAGTCAGTCATTCAAAAAAAAGAGAGAAAATGTCAGTCAGTAAGTCAGTCAAAAAAAGAGAAAAAGTCAGTCAGTCAAAAAAAGAGAGAAAAAAAGACAGAGATAAAGAGAGAAAAAGTCAGTCAAGAAAAGAGAGAAAAGTCAGTCAGTCAAAAAAAGAGAGAAAAAGTCAGTCAGTCAAAAAAAGAGAGAACAAAAGAGAAATAAACAGAGAAAAAGTCAGTCAAAAAAAGAGAGAAAAAGTCAGTCAAAAAAAGAGAAAAAAAGTCAGTCAGTCAAAAAAAAGAGACAAGTCAGTCAGTAAGTCAGTCAAAAAAAGAGAGAAATAGTCAAGTCAGTAAGTCAGTCAAAAAAAGAGAGAAAAAGTCAGTCAGTCAAAAAAAGAGAAAAAAAGAGAGAGATAAACAGAGAAAAAGTCAGTCAAAAAAAGAGAGAAAAAGTCAGTCAGTCAAAAAAAGACAGACAAAAAAAGAGAGAAAAAGTCAGTCAGTTAAAAAGGAGAGAAAAAGTCAGTCAGTCAAAAAAAGAGAGAAAAAGTCAGTCACTCAAAAAAAGAGAGAAAAAAGAAAGAGAGTCAGTCAGTCAGTCAGTCAGTCAGTCAGTCAGAAAAAAAGAAAGTTCTTCAGTTCGTTTATTCGTTGTAATGGATTTAAGTACAGCGTTTCTTTGTGTGCTATGGAGTGGTGTAGTGTGGTGTGGCATGTTTGGAAATTTGTTTGCCCTTCCACTCTTTTCCCCCAAATCTTACACCTGTCCCCAATTAAAGGCCACACCTTCTCATGACATCGCTTACCCCCGATGCCAGGTAGCCATGCCCACTTATAATAACAACCATGACAAGTATATTGAAATAATAACAAATGGGAGCGAATAGATAAATGGCTTCAACACTCTGCCCCCAATTGGCCATTATGTGACAATTCATATCAAAATAAAATCATAAAGAAGCCATTAACTCAAGATTGTCTTTGGGCAAAAAGGGGAAGAGAAGAAGAAGAAGAAATCTTCAAGAGTTCGAACAGTTCACCAAAGTCAAAAGTTCATCCTGGAGAGAAAGTTAAGTTATCCTTTCGGAGTTCATCACGAAACAAATGCATGGCAAATATTCCTTTATCAGGACTTAAATTTGTAATATTCTGCAGGGTATTTAGATAACACCAGCAAGCTGGTTTACTATATGAACACATATACAGGAGAACATGTTATTTGATCCTTCTTAGTTTCTCAGCTCAAATTAATCATGATTTGAAGGTATTAAAGCAATTTATAATAGTCAACTTAAGGACCTAGTCAAGAAAGTCGGTCTGTCAGGTGTGTCGGGTCTGTCAGGTCATGTCTTTCAGGAAGCACAGCTTCGTAATTGGCCTCTCCAGCGTGTCATTCTGGGTCTTGACCTTGACACGACGCACGTGTCCTCTCTTGTCAGGAAAGGTTTCCATAATGCGTCCCATAGGCCAGGAATTGCGTGGTGAGCTTTCATCGATCATCAGCACTATATCTCCAACCTTCAGGTTTCCTTTTACCTCGTTCCATTTCTGTCTCTCCTGCATAAGTGGAAGGTACTCCCGCGTCCAACGTTTCCAGAAGAGGTCTGATATGTATTGGACCTGTTTCCATCTTCTTCTGGAATAGATGTCATACTTTTCAAAGAGTCCAGGTGGAAGAATGGGCATTCCTCTTAGTTGAAGCAAGTGATTAGGCGTAAGAGGTTCTGGATCTGTCGCATCTTCAGATATCACTGTAATGGGGCGGTCGTTGATGACCGCTTCCACTTCACACAGAGCTGTTTGCAGGCATTCATCATCCATGGTTTGTTCCTTTGTGATGGAGTAAAGGATCTTTTTAACTATTTGGATGAGGCGCTCCCATGCACCTCCATGGTGAGAACCATAACGACGGTTGAATGTCCACTTGATACCTTCAGTGTGCATCGATTGTTGGATCTTGTTCAGTTTAAAGTTAGTGAGTGATTCTCTGAGTTCACGTTCCATGCCAACGAAGTTTGTACCATTATCAGAGACAATTTCCTTTACTTGACCCCTTCTGCAGATGAACCTTCGGAGTGCTGAGATACAGGAGTCTGTATCTAGGGAGTAAGCCATCTCCAGGTGTACGGCTCTACTGGCAAGACATGTAAACAGGGCTCCGTACCTTTTTACTCTGCTACGGCCTCTCTTCACTTCAATGGGACCGAAGTAGTCTAGACCGGTGTGAGTAAAGGGTGGTAAGTCAGGTGTTATGCGTATAAGGGGTAGGTCGGCCATCTTCTGTTTCATTGCAGCACTATGCCATCGTCTGCAGATTACGCAGTTGCGGGTTATCTTTCTAGCAGTTGAGTTGGCTTTGATGATCCAATATTTCTTTCTGAGCTTTGATAGCATCTGGTTTCGTCCAGAATGACCTATTAAAGAGTGAATATGATTCAGGAGTAGACCTGAGAAATGGCTGTCGTTGGGCAGAATGGCCGGATGTTTAGTTTCCTCCGGCATTGCTGACCTGCTCAGCCTGCCTCCGACTCTCAGGATTCCGTTCTGAAGGACAGGGTCTAGTTTGTAGATCCTACTGCTCCTTTTCACAGATTGGTTCCTTTGTAAAGCAGTCACCTCGTCTTGAAAGGATTGCTGTTGGACATAGGACAAAAGGGATTCCTCTGCCTTGGTAAGATCCTCCACTGATAGTTGTTCAGTAATGTTAGTTTTTACGGATATTTGTGTGTGACCTGCTTTTTTCTGTAAACTCTGTTTTTTCAGAATCCATTTGATTTTCAGGAGCCATGCTGCTGATCGGATCAGTTTGTCCCATGATGAGAAGTGCTGAATGAAGCGAGTCAAAGGGCCTTGGCTTTTCAAAGCAATTGTAGCGAAGATAGCAGCAGGTTTCTTGATCTCCGGATCAGTGTCGGAGATTACAAGTGATATTTGAGCAGGCACTGGCCAATCTGTTTTAGGTTGCAGAAGGAAGTCAGGACCTTTTAGCCAGCGTCCCTCTCTGAGGACAGTCTCAGTTGTAGTACCTCTTGATCCAATATCCGCTGGGTTGAGTTCGGTTCTTATGTGGTGCCATTGTGACTTGTGACTTAGATCTCTGATGGTAGATACACGGTTTGCCACATAAGTCTGAAATCTCTGCGTGTCATTTAGGATGTACTTCAGGACAGAGGTGCTGTCTGTCCAAAAGACAGAATCGGTGAGATTTAACTCGAATTCTCTTTTTAGCATTCTGTCGATCCTAGCGGCAAGGACAGCGGCTGCAAGCTCTAGCCTTGGGATCGTTACCACCTTCAAGGGGGCAACTCTTGCCTTTCCCATCACGAATGATGTGTAAACTAATCCATTGCTGCTCGTCATTTTCAGGTAGGTGGCTGTCCCGTAACCTCGCTCACTTGCATCACAGAAGTGATGCAGCTGGGCGCTACAGATGTTGATGTTTGAGGGTTTTAAGCATCTGTTGACCTTTAGATTATGGATCAGGTCAAGATTTTTCAGCCAGTCTTTCCATTTTTCTGCAAAGGCTGTTGGAACTTCTTCGTCCCATCCACAGTTCAGCCTGCAGAGTTTTTGGAGTATAATTTTTCCTCTAAGCAGAACAGGTGCTAGAAATCCAAGAGGATCGTAAACCGAGTTCAGTACTGACAGGATACTTCTGCGATTAACTGACTGTTGTTTAGGGGTTATCATGAAGAAGAATGTGTCAGAGTCTATGTTCCATCTCATGCCGAGGGCTCTCTCTACAGGCAGCTTGTCTCTGTCGAGATCCAAATCTTTTACCTCCTTAGCTCTCTCTTCTGCTGGAACAGCAGCAAGGACAGATCAACTGTTGCTGGTCCACTTGGTGAGCTTGAATCCACCAGTGGCACATGTAGCTCTCAGCTCCTGTACTAGAGAGACTGCTTGTCCTTCTGTGAAGACAGACTTCAGACAATCGTCCACGTAGAAGTTGCGACGTATGGTGTTGAGGGTCTCAGTGCCACGTTTCCCTTCATTGTCGTTGGCAGTTCTTTTCAGTGCGGAATTAGCGCAGCTCGGAGATGAGACTGCTCCGAACAGATGTACCATCATTCGGTATTCTGCCAGTGGTTGACTGGTGTCACCGCCAGGCCACCACAGGAATCTAAGGAAGTCTGTATCATCCTTGGGTATCCTTACTTGATGGAACATTCCTTCAATGTCCCCCATCACTGCTACTGGTTCCTGTCGGAATCTGAGGAGTACACCCAACAAGGTGTTCGTAAGGTCAGGACCTTGAAGAAGCTCCGAGTTCAGGGACGTACCTTGGAAGGAAGAGGAGCAGTCAAACACCACCCGGATTGTCTTTTTTCTTTTGTGGTAGACGCCATGGTGAGGAATAAACCACAGTCTTCCGTCGTTCCGGGTGAGCTGTTCTTTAGGTACTCTTTCAGCGTATCTTTTCTTCAAGACGTCATTCATGAAAGCAAAGTAATCATTCTGAAATGCTTCGTCTTTCTTGAATCTTTTGGTAAGACTTAGTGCTCTTTGTTCTGCCACCTTTCTGTTGTTAGGTAGACATACGTTATCCTGGCGAAATGGAAGTTGTATTTCATAATGGCCGTCTTTCTTTGTGATTGAATTGTTAACTATCCTCAGGAACCTTTTGTCTTCAAACGAATGTTCTTGTTTCTCATTGTAGGCCAACTCGGAGAAGTCCTGATTGTGTTGTTGGACTAGCAGTTCCTCCAATCTTGACACGGAAATACGGTTAGCTGTAATGCACGGTCGGCCATGCATATCTGCTTGTGAAATGCTTCCAAGCGGTCCATTTATCGTCCAGCCTAAGCGTGTTAGGACTGCATAGGGCCCATCGCCTTGACTGTTGATGACCTTTATTGGCTCTATTGCTTTTGGGACATTTGCACCAATCAGCAGTGTAACTTCTGCTCTGATGGAGTTTAGGTGAACATCCTTCAGGTAAGGCCATCCTTTTATATCTGTCTCTGTAGGAATGTTCTCTCGACTAACAGGAATAGCAGTCTGTGTGAAGACCTCTGAAAGTTCTATGAAGTCGCTGTCATCTAGGCTGCTAACTTCCAGTCCGCCTAAGGTATAGGTTTTCACAGGTTTTTCTTGTCCCAGTGTTCGCAGTAGAATCTCAGTTTTTTTTCCTCTCACAGATAACTGTTCCATTAGTTCCTCAGTACAAAAGGTTGCAGTGCTGCCAGGATCCAGGAAGGCATATGTTTGTATGACACAGCTGCCTTTGTTGGTTTTCACTTTTACAGGTACGACTGCCAGTCTATGATCCGTGTTTCTAGCCCCTGTGTGCTCAGTTGAGACCATAGCGATGGTAACAGGATTGTTCTTGATGGTTGCTTGTTTCTCTTTCTCTGTAATGTCTGCTGAATTAAAGTTTTTAATATGCAGTACAGTGGGATGTTTCTTTTCACAGGAATAACAGGTAAGGCGATTTTTGCACATTTTACTCATGTGACCTTTAATCAAACAGCCAAAGCAGAGTCCATGTTTCTTCAGAAACTCAATTTTCTCTTTGTGGGAAATCTTTGACATAGCTTGGCATGCTTCCATCACGTGATCTCCTTGACAGAATGCACAAGGCCTTATAAAAGCATCCTTGTTAACTGTACTGGTACACTGTAATTTTTCTCCTCTTACTTTTGTGTTATGGACCATGTTGGGTTCTGTGCGGGTTATAACTGGAGTAACTGCGGTGACAAAACTTTTTTTGCTGCTTGATTTATTGTACAATGTGTCAGTTTTGTGTTTTCTTAACTTTTCACCTCCAGTTGTATCTTGAATGTCTCCAAACACAGGATCTTGAATGATTTTGGCTTGTCTTTCAATAAAGGTTATCAGATCTTGAAACCTTGGTCTTTGCTGTGTTCTTTCCATTATGTCGCATACAGCAGATCTCCATTTTTCTCGAAGCTTAAATGGGAGCTTTGAAACCAGTTGCTTCATGTTAGAAGGCAGGTCCAGTTCTGTCATGTATGGAAGATCTTGCACTGCGTTGCCGCAGCTTCTGAAGTAAAGAGCGTAGCTGTGAAGAGCCTTTCCATCATCTGTTCGTATTGAGTTCCAGTTCAGGGCCTTGTCAATGTATGCTGTTGTTATTTTGAAGTCATCACCAAAGTGATGTTTAAGCAGGCGTTTTGCTTCAGCATAACCACTTGTGGCATTCATATGAAAACAGCTTCGAACTAACTCATTTGGCTATCCTGAAGTGTAATGCTCCAAAAAGTACAGTCGATCCTCATCACTGTTGGCCTTTTCCTCTATGTTATGCTTGAAAGCTTGTATGAATGGTCGGAAAGCAAAAGGATCACCATTGAATACAGGCACTTCTCTTTTTGGAAGTGAAGCCTGTCTCTGCTGCATTACAAGCAGGTTTGCTAGATCCATTTGTCTTTTCATAATGGTTGTGAGGTCGAGGCTTTGATTCATTTCATTTTTAGGTGTAGAATGTTCTCGTTTATATGACTGATCAGGCGTGTCAGTATTAGACTTATGATGAGTTATAGTTTTTGCATGCTCTTCTGGTTTTATTTTGCCGTGTGATTTTGGGATCTGTTGAGCCTGAATTATTCTTTATAGTGGGGTTTTTGGTATTGCTCCAAGCTCTGCAAAACCGAGATGTGATAGGCTTCCATTTGTTCTTGTAAATAGGACTGATTTTGCCTCCAGTGATTCCTTTGGGTCAGGTGTTTTTTCTTTCACATATTCATGTTCATCCCGACTTATTTCCATCCTTGTCAGTCCGGGTTTTGAGTCATGTTCCATGTTGTCATTGAATTCTTGCAGGGTCTTCATTCTTGCATCAGCTGCAGCAATATCTGCTTCTAATTCCAATGTTTCCATTTTTGAACATAGTTGAAGCTTCTCCAGTTCCAGTTCATGCTTTTTCTTCAGAGTGTCAGCTCTGGCTAATAGAGCAGCTTTGTCTGCTGCAGCTCTAATGCGGGCTGATGAGACCGATGAGGCTTTTGAGCTGCTCCTTGATGCTTTAGATACGCTGTCTGTCGTATCAACAAGGGCCTGTAGGTCAGACTGGGATTTTATCCAGCGCTCCACCTCACTCATGAATGCAGTGAAATCAGACATTTTTGGATCATACCAAGAGTTTCATTTATTCTTGCGTCATCAGGCAACAGTATCTGAACAGATTCATGGCACACTTTAAATTCATCAAGCAGTCTTTGAAGTTCAGCGAAACCTTCTTGTACTCTATTAACATCAGCACTTTCTTCCATCATTGTTTTAATTTCATTTAGTTTGCGCGTGCAATGTCCGAGTTTACCTCTGCGTGATGCGCTTAGTGATTTATACTGTCTACTGTTCATTTCAGCTTCTGTTTCTGTGTCCGCGAGATCCCCTCCTGCAGCCATCGTCACGGATTCCCCGCTATTCATTTGTTTTATTTAGAAACACTTGGCCGGATTTGTTTAATTATCTTTATTTATTAGCTGTCACTTTGTGTCCGGCACGCGCACCCAGCGCTCTGTGTCGGGTACGCGCAGTCACCGCTCAGTGTCTGTCAAGAAACCCTCGGGTTTATTAGCGCTTTAATCACTGGATTCATGTGAGCACAATGACTTATTCCATAAGATGCTTTGTGTTTTATCCGTGCGTTACAAGGAGAGACGATCAGCTGATTGCGCAGCGGTGGCGATCAGCTGTGTGGCTGTGTTCGTGTATTTCCGTATTTATTAATTCACGTCACCGTGGGGTTTCTTTATGCACATCCAAACATTTCGTATATCTTCTTTAATGCTTGATTTGCACAGTCAGGAATCGGCGCCTCTACTCACGGTACCTGCGAGTTCCTGGCTCTCCGAGACACCAGAACAGCTGATCGATCCTTATTTTCCTGGTTTTCATTCATGGAATCCTTCCAGCATTGCTCTCTCCCCTCCTCTCCCCGTGATCGGACGGGCAAATTTTCAACTTTATGTTAAGAGTGGTCAGTTAGACAACGCACACCCTGATTTCATCCTTCTTCAGTTCGTTTATTCGTTGTAATGGATTTAAGTACAGCGTTTCTTTGTGTGCTATGGAGTGGTGTAGTGTGGTGTGGCGTGGTTGGAAATTTGTTTGCCCTTCCACTCTTTTCCCCCGAATCTTACACCTGTCCCCAATTAAAGGCCCCGGCCACACCTTCTCATGACATCGCTTACCCCCGATGCCAGGTAGCCATGCCCACTTATAAAAACAACCATGACAAGTATATTGAAATAATAACAAATGGGAGCGAATAGATAAATTTCACCCTTCCACAGCCATCATGGTGAGAGAAGCGCTCACAGAGCTGGACTCCCACAAAGGCGTCTCATCGGTGGCCATACAGAACTATATTAAACAGAAATACCCGTCCGTCGATTTGGTTCGGATAAAGACCTTGGTCCGTAAAGCGTTAAAAAAGAGAATCGAGACTGGTACGTTGGTGCGTCCGGCCAACTCCACGGTCACCACAGGCGTCACTTACTGTTTGTATCAGGTTTTTACTGGTTTGCACTGATAGGATTTGCAGCACAGTTCACTTCCTTCATAGGTTTTATCCTGTAAATGTGGCTCACATTCTGTCTACTGGCATGAATTCAACTTCATTCTGCAAGACATTTACCACCTTTATCTGTTAATGAAGACTTCGTTCACTCAGGCTTTACAATCTTAACCAGAAATGTTCCATCACAGCACCCATATCAGCATTATTAGAGCCATCAGACTGTAAGAAAAAAAACTCTCACAGGACTCCATTACTGTAAAGAGTTTGATTTCTGCTCCCTGAGGTTGATGAGTAAAGAGCGCCATCTAGTGAGCACATCGTGAACCCAGACCAGCTGACGTGCAGTTTAAATGCTTTTTCTCTCTAGCTTTAGAAAACAAGAGTGTTGTTCTGGCCAACACAGCAATTCAGCTCCTTGATGACAGGAAGTCTCCAATTGTTGCAGGTAACAAACACTGTTCTTTCCCTTAATTTGATTTGAAAGCTTGTTTTTGATTTTGGCTGGAGGACTGGAGGCAAATTCCTTATAGTCGTACACAAGCTCAATCAAGCTGAACCTGACTCTCTGTGGTTTCAGCTGTGGGGATCCAGATGAAGCTTGAATTCTTTCAGAGAAAGTTCTGGACAGCCTGCAGACAGGTAAACACTAAAACAATGGTTCAACTTGAGCCCCCAGATAAGCGCTTGGAACTGAACTACACATTTGTTTTTGGTTTTTTTTGCTTAGTGTACAGCTCTGGACGGAAAATGCAGCATCAGCTGTGATAACGAGGTAAGGAGGGAAATGAAGTGCTGACTTTTGATTTCCATCTTTTAATGTACATATAATGTCAACCTGATCTTTATTTTCTCCCCTCTGACAGGACATAAACTGTTATCTTATTGACAACAACGGCTTCATTCTGGTCACAGAGGATCAGTCACAGGTTAGGTCTTATTTTTATTCTTGCAACTTGGATCACTTCACAGAGATTTAATTATGTTTAAAAAACGTAGGTGGTCACTTACTGTTTGTATCAGCTCACCAAAATAACTATAAATCTGTCAGTGTATGGACGAGGCTGACAGAAAACGACAGCTGACAAAAACGAGCTGTGCAAAGTTTCATAGATAATTATAAAAGAATATACTGTTAGGATTTTAGTAAGTGTCTGTCTGATCCTGTACATGAGCTGCAGCTTGTATCTTTCTGTGCTGGAAGGCATTATGTTTTATTAAAAACTACAAATCCTTTTTCTCACTTGGATGTCCACATTATCTGACTCCACACTGCTTGTTTTTAATTGTGTGCCTGTGCACCCTGACGTAACTTGTCTCTCAGACAGGGCTCTTCTTTGGAGAGGTGGAGGGTGCCGTGATGAACAAACTGCTCCAGATGGGCTCCTTCAAGAGGTCACAAATATCATAAAATATTTCTGCATACACACAGTAAACCTGACCTCAAAAGTAGGTTGTCATGCTTTTCATATGCTGTGTTTATTAAAACCTCTGCCTCTCTGTTTGTGCTGCAGGATCACGCTGTACGATTATCAGGCCCTGTGCAGAGAGTACGCAGGGAGCAGCGACAGTGCACGCACTTTATCAGACGTGAGTGTGCAGAAAGATCAGATTTAAAGTCACAGACATAAGCAGCAATCATCTCCATTCATCTGCTCTTTACTGTGTGGGCATATATGCATGACCAGAGCAAAAATGATCAGCATACACCTTGTCTAAGTTTGAGGTTAACACTGGGTAAGGAAACGTCAGTGACATGTGGAGCAGTTTCATGATTCATCTTGCAGACGTGATCTCCTTCCTACTCACAGATTCTGACATCGTAAACTTGTCTCTCTTTTACTTTCAGCCCTTTTCTGCTGTGAAGTGGCTCCTGACCAAACTTGTCATGTAAGAGCAAAACAAAAATGTGGTAACTCTTTATCCGAAAGCTTTATAATTATAACTACTGACAGTTTTGTATATAACATAAGAAAAAGGTCAATGTGGTATGATTCAAAATAGAGGGGGAAAAGGGATGTTTATCACTCTTTAAAAACCTCAGTTAAACTTTAGTTCAATCAGTCAAGTAACTGTCAACAAGTTTCAGGATAGATTAGTTGACTTAGTAGTTTTGTTCTGGCGCTTTGATAGCAGTTCATGTGTTTATGAGCTACTTATGACTTTTTATATTGACACATAACTAGTTACTACAGATTTTCCTTGGGTGGATCCATCATATTTTGTTCTGCTTTAAGTTGCTGTAAACATTTGTTTAAATTGATGTTTGTATTTTGCTTTAAAGATTCCTGCTGGAGTTTAATCTGTACAGCTGGTGGAATGTCGATCTCTCAGTGAAAGGTAACTGTAGCTGACGGTCATTTACTGTCTGAATGGGCAAAAGAGAGGTATGGATGTCTGGCAGAGTATGACAGTGATGATGGAAACTTACTCTGTTGACCCGTGGTGATATTAATGTCTGCAGTCCAGTTTAACTCTACTAGCTTTGTCCGCCTTCAGCTCAGAGACCTCGGGGTAAAACCATGACGGTGCCATGTGATACAGTATACCCTGCGTTTGTCTCTGAACGCACCATCAAAGAAACGACAGGCAACATTGACTGTGACGGCTGTATCAGGTACGACTGTAGAACAGAGACTCATGACCCAACTGACCTCTTTCCTAACAATACTTATTGAACATGAAGGCCATCTAATACTTTGATATTATAATTCTGTTATTTGTCTCTGCAGATCTTTTGTTATACAGCAGATCCCGAGCAGTAACCTCTTCATGGTTGTTGTGGATAATAAGTGTGACTGTAGCAGTGCTCCTCTGGTAACCATGGACCCCATCGAGATCATGTATATCCTTTCTAAAAGAAACACAGGTGTTTGGTGTGATTGAAAAGTTTCTTAAAAGCCTTTAATCCTCGCATGATTAGTGAGACAATTATTCTGAGGTCTTTACTTTTAGGTTTATTCCATTTTCTTTCTGATATCTTTTGCTGTTGTTAAAAGCCTAAATAGTTTCATTGTAAATCAGGTTACATTAATTGTGATGTGTGTGAAGCTATGAACTGTCCTCGTGATTTATTCCTTGACTCCTTTGAACACAACGAATCTCTGAAGTGTGACAGACTGAAGTTTCAGAAGGACAGAAAAAAACCTGAATCATGTCATCCTTTCCACCCTGAGGTAAATGTGTGTGTGTGTGTGTGTGTGTGTGTTTGTGTGTGTGTGTGTGTGTGTGTGTGTGTGTTTGTATTCACTGCAGTGAAGGTTTACTTGTATGTGTTTTAAGTAAACACAAGATATCCAGTCATCCATAATGGTCGTCATTTTCCATAATTATTGTACAGATACTGTATATCTCTATTACATTGGCCAGAACTAATAACACACAAGCTTTCAGATCGATCACAGTTTTCTGCAGTCAGTGTTGTGTGTATTGATTTTTAATAATTGATCTCTTTCCCCTTTTAATCAAACGACAGCCTTCCTGTTGTCATGAAATCTCACACCCTGTGTTTGTGCAGGAAAATGCCATGGAGTGTGGTTCGGCAACACGCCTCTCCAGTTGTCTCACAGCGACTCTGCTACCCTTGATGGCAGCGACCATCAGCAGGTGACCATAACCAGCAGGACTGGACTTCAGTATGGACTAACTCAACGAGAAGATGCTGACAAAAACATAGAGAACATTGCCAAACAGATGTGAACGTACTCATACCTCTGCAAAGGCAGCGCTCTACTAAATACAAGCCTTTATCAGTAGCACTGAGACTCTCATCCATTAATGCCAAACACTTAAATAATGTGGTGCAGATCAAGAAAAAGAGAATAACAGGATAGCCTGGTGTCTGCTGAGAGCATGGCTGACAGTCCACCATCTTTTCTATGATGTGTGCTGAAATTAAATAGGAGAAAGAATGACTGTCAACAGCTTGCAGTAAGAGTGCAGGCATTTCTTGTCAATGCATTAAACATCCTTTGTTTATTTCCCTGGAAAATGGGATGGTTAATGTGAAAGTCTGCAGGATGTAAAATGCACTTTTATCATATATGAAAGAATCCAGAGACATCTATGTTTTGGCAATAAATTGCTAAAGTAAAAATGAACATTGCTTTCATAGTTTTCTGTATTTGTATAGTTTGAAGTTTATTTTGAAAGTCCAGTCTTTTAATGTCAATAACAATATAGATCATTTCAAATACCTGTGAGATAACAGAAAAGTTGAACTTGCTTTACTCTGCCATTTCCTCTTTCTCATTTGAAAGCAGGACATTTCAGACAAACTAAAGATGCATGAAGAAGAAGATCAAAGAATGTTACCCTGTTCACCATGTGTTTGAGAACGCTTATAAATCAATAAAAAGAAATATTTTCCTTCATTTACTCCTTGTGTTATATTGTATGTGTGTGGACAAATAGAGACAGAGAGGTGTTGACGCGAGCTAGTCACATAGAATATGGTGTTCAAGGTTCAAGGTTCAAGGTTCTTTATTTGTCAAATATGCCACATGTTAAACATACAGCACAGATGAAATTGCATTCCCCCCCCCCCCCAGTGCAAACCTGCAGTGCATAAAAGAGCACTAAAGAAAAACTAGCAATACTGTACAACAAATAACTTAACTAAAGACATTTTGCCGGGAGAGAGAGGAGCCGCTGCGTGCACCCGCGCCGCCATCTTGGATCTCTGGTGTTGTTGGTAACCTACTACAGTATTTACAGCGGCAGTAAATTGTCGATGAATGCAGTTGTATTTAAAAAAACAAGTCTGAGACAAATGTACCCTGTTTTAAAAATATTAAGAACATTGAATAGAAAACATCTTGAGAGCGGTTTATCGAGATGCATTTTTTTAAACAATGCTCACAATTTGAAAAAAATCAGCTTAGTTTTATAGTTTGACTAAACGAAAAAACTAATGTTAAGAGTTCAACAACATACTGTACATCAGAATGGTGAACTTTGAACACAAGGTGAAAAAGTCAAAGCCGTTAAAGCTGTCAGCTGACCCTGTCTTTGTACAGGAGAAGTGTGTACTTCAGTGACTCTGCACAGTGCTGTACAACATGTCCTTCTGGGCCGTCACAGCTGCCTCATCACAGATTGCTGAGTACTGGAGGATGGAGGGGAAATAAATCCAATTGTATTATCCATAAATATACATGGACAATGTTTTGAACAGCATCTCTCCTGTCAGACTTACATAATGACTTTCAGACTCCCGTCGTTTCTGCTCCTCAGAACCTGTTTAAACCAAAAAAACACGGTTTGGTAAAATTTAATAAATTCAATTATTTAAGTCTGATAAAAGGTTATTCATTTAATGCATGCATGCAGTCTAACCCATTGCATAATAAAATGTGATGATCAGATACCCTCGAGCCTATTATGACATCCTTTCTAAAACCACATGTATTTCTCGTGTGAAACAAGAGTGTTATGATCGAAGAAATGCAATTATTTTTGTCTCAGTGCAGAAGTGGTTGACCACACACATGCTTTCAGTTTGAGCTTCAGTGCTTGCTTGTTCAAGACAAGCTGGTAATGACATCAAACATCTCTGTATGTGATGTGTATGTGATTATAATATTTAGTAAATATAGGGACCAGAATGCATCAAGTGAACAGATGCCTCACATTACATCATTTAAAGCCTGTGGTACTTTGCAATGCCTGTAAAATGTAGATACACAAGAAACAGTGACAAACAACAGTAAAAAGTTGCAAGATAAAAATAATTACTGTATAACATAAAGCATTATACTATAAAAAAAAAGTCAAACATGAGGCCCTCGATCATGCATTACTACAAGACTGAGTCAAAAATGATCCAAGTCAGGATCCAGTTTGAGCTCTACAGGGAAGGCAGACCACATCACATTTGTAGCAGGAAAAGAAAAAGCTGGTGTACTGAGCTTTACACTTTCAATTAGAGGCTCCGTGTGTTACAGAAACAGAACTGTAAGTGGGAGCACAAAGTCACAGAGCAAAAGAGGAGTTTGGTGATTTAAACATTTTTGGATGAGTTTAGGTTGGAAATTTTGATAAAAATTCAAAATTTAAGATATTTTATTTTTTGGAACATGCCAATGATGTGACCTTATCGACTTCCCCTCTAAGACTTGAAGTGCTCTGTAGTAATATCAACATCAGACGCCTTGATTGTGTAGGTGCTGCTTGTGACCAGGATGTTTTACAATAAATGAAATGGAAATAAATAGTGAGATTAAATTTGAAGACACAGTGACTGTGTACATGCAGCTTCCGCAGCTTACAAAGATCATTATTAACACATGAGTTTCATTAGAGAAGTAAACAACATTGTCACCTGCTCTTCTTCTGTTGCAGAGAGCTGCAGAGACCAGAAACATGACGCTCACAGTTACTCCACAACCTGCCGCAATGGCTACAAACTTCCATATCCACATTCCTGCATCGAAACAACACAACCTATAAATAAGTATCAGTTTCACTTCTCACATCCTTAACAAAATACATGTTCTGTGCTTTACTGCATTCTAATTCAGCTGAGAAGAATATTTTATAAGTAAATTAAAGCACTGAGTCACGTTCTCACCTGAAGCTGTTTTCAGAGGGATTTCAGGGGAAGTGTTTTCTTCAGTGTCAGGATTACTGACGCTTGATCCTAATAAATACACATCCATTAAGTTTATGCAATTTTCATCTAATGCATGCAAGCTTTATGATAAAGTGACAGGAATCTGAGTCTATAGAACTTGTTTTATCAACAGGTCCTGCATATAATTATGGAATATCTGTTTCTTGAAAGCACACAAAATGAATATTTGTAAAGTTTGTACTACAGTTGGAAAGCTAACTTTACATCTATAAGAGCTGCTGCATATCCATCACATCCTTTTGGAGTACCAGTAAGCAGCCATGAGTGCAGTAAATCTGACCTCCAGGTTTTCTCATTTTAAGCTGCCTTCATATCAACACAACAATCAGCATGAACTGTTGTATGACCAATAAACTTACCTGATGAAGGTTTCACAGACGTCGGGAAGGTGGAGACAAAACTACCAATGTTACTCTTTGTGCTAACAGTCAGACCTGGTGAATAAAGAACTGTACCTTTAGAACAACTTGTCATGTTAGGTTAAAACAAATAACATTTCTGATTATTGAAGGCACGGAAAATTGTATCTCTGCATTTATTACCTGATGTTTGTTTCATAGTAGTAATGGTAGTGGAAGCAGGCCTGTCCATATTCTGACCTGATGGATAAAAAGGTTTTAAAATCTCTAAAGAATTACATTATGATAGTGAGTGATGTATGAGAATGTTCTGCACATCTACTTATGTCATTAATAGATTTTGTGGGGAGGGCAGACAAATGTTGGGAGAAGAGAGTTCAAACATTAATAAAGAATAAAACTTGTATTTTTTTTATTCAATATTATGATATGCTTTATGAAACAGGACCTATGGATAGTCATGCTACACACTGCTAAGCAGGGAGCGCACCAGAGCGGTTGGGGGTTCGGTGCCTTGCTAAAGGGCACCCCGGCCCGGCAGTGCTCACACAGTGATCTGGCACCTCTCCAGCTACCAGACCAATGTCTCTCTGTCTGAGAAACTGCAGCCCCATTTCCTACCTGTGTTCAGAGTGAATGCATTCATAGTCGGGCTCTTGCTTGACTCTCTTTTTGGAATATCTACAACAGAAGAAAACCAGCCAAATTCATGTGAGGGACATTAATGCAATCATTTCGGCAGCACAATTCATGATTTCTAATTCTATGTAAAAATATGTGACCTCTAAATAATCTATTTTTGTATAATCTGATGTGATTATATTATAGTTTTCACATACAGTATATGTTTCGGTTTATAATCCTTAAAAACAAAACCTTTTTCTTGTTCTGATTATGTATTAATTCAGCATCAACAAACGGCCACTCACTCAGTATGGTGATGGAGGATGTTGCACTGTGTGGAGATGGAGAATAATCATCACCAAGCTTTGAAACGTAGAAACATGTGAGTTTGACCTCAGCTGGTGAACCTTGATGTGCCATCTTCAGCAGCTCAGTTCCTGTCAGAGTCTGCTGACAGGAGAGCGTTACGTCTTCACGCGAAGTGTAGAAATGACACTTAGACATGGAAAAAGATGGTGGAACCTGACAGTTAACTGTGACCAAGTCTGTCTCCTTGACCACAGGTGGATTCACTGTCAATTTAGGTGGAATAGAAGCTGAAATTAAGCAAATGTTCGATTAAACAACACATTTGTTATGCTCAATGTATTTTGTTAATTGAACATGATGACATGACAAAAAAGCATTTCCTATTTTAATTAATTTCACAAAGTAACATTTTTCATTTCGCTGCTGCAGAAAGTTATGAAAATAATCAATAATAAGCAATATCAGTTGTCTCTTACTTCGAATGATGATGGAGGACGTGGCACTCTCAGGAGATTGTGCTCCACCCAGGTAAAAACA
This sequence comes from Symphodus melops, assembly GCF_947650265.1. Lineage (NCBI taxonomy): Eukaryota > Metazoa > Chordata > Actinopteri > Labriformes > Labridae > Symphodus > Symphodus melops. The sequence goes on from NC_136694.1 coordinate 19,256,715, forward strand.
TGTGACTTTAACAACAGCAGGTGAACTCTGATGTGACATCCTCAGCAGCTCAGATCCTGTCAGATTGTGCTGACATGGGAATCTTTTGGGAGGTGGTCTTTTTATAAGGTAGAAATAACAATACGACACAGAAACAGATGATGGAGGCTGACAGTTCATTGTGACTGAGTCTGTTTCTGTGATCACTGCTGGATCCACTGACAGAGTAGGTGGAAAAATAGCTGAAAAGTTCAGTTGAATAAATTGTTATTTCATGTTTTATTAAATAGAAAAGGCACTTAACTGCCATATGTGTATAGAATAAATTACACGAGAGCTATTCAACTCAAGAACTGACCTTGTGTTTTTAACTGAGGAAATGAACCTTTTAAAGAAAAGTGCAAACAAAGAAACAGATTAACTGGTGATGAGCGCAATAGGCTAATGCATTTCTCTAAACGTGGTGAAACCAATACATGTGAATCTATAGCATTATAATTCATCAGTGTTTAATCATGTTATTGTTTACATACACATTCAATGAAAGAACAGAAACGAGGTTAACAAACTTACACATGAAGATGACTAGCAGCAGGTGTCCAGCCATGATGAAGAGTGTTTAAAAATCTGTTAAAGACTACACTTGTGTGTCTGACTACATGGACTTCAAATTACAGAAGTGACGTTTGCAGAAGTTGATTTCCACAAAACCACAGCAAGCAGAGTCGATTCTCACAAACAGACAGGCCACAAACACATATCTTTTTTTTTGTAATGGTCGGTGGTCTGGTGATGTCTATTCAAAATAAAACCACTGCAGTGTTGGCTGACTTTTTCAGAGAAAGAAAAGATGGTTTACGTGTCAGTGTTTTCTCTTTGCCTGACTTTTTGCTTTCTGAAAACAAACAGACTAAGATAAATTAACATCAAAGTCTCATTAATTTTTCTTTTTGAAGAACGCCAAGTGAAGCTTCAATTAAACTGCTCATAAATAGCCTACATTTACTCTAAAACAGGAAATATGTTACATAGACATGTACTCAAAGACGTTTTGAATTTGCGCGCATAAAGGTGAATATAAATTCAAAAAAACATTTAAAAATGTTTTTAATCCTAAATGAGTTGCACCTGGCGTGATGCAATTCACCTGCCTGATTTGACCGGAAGCGACCTCATAAAGACTGAGAAGTGTAACGTGGAGCTGTAGCGCCCTATTTTTTAGACTTTACATAACCTGCTTTGAGAAAGGGCTCGTTTTAATCCATTCTCAGTGATGCCTCCTAAAAAGACAGTGACAGACTCTGCAGATGCTCCTGCGTCTTCAAGCGATCATCCAGTGGAGAAAGTCGAGAACAAATCAGGTCTGACTCCATACCTGATGTCACAACACGTGGTCATTAAAAACAAAACCATGTTCTTCTCTACACGTTTGAAATTATTTATTTTGACATTTAAATTTATGTTGTTTTTTTCCCCCGTAGACGCTGCTGCCCTGCGTAAACCTGCAGCTCACCCTTCCACAGCCATCATGGTGAGAGAAGCGCTCGTCCGGAGGTGGGAGTTGAAGACCTCACTAACAGAGGGTTCAGCCAGACGTTCCCAGCAGACCCTTACTACACGTTTGGGCCTGCCGAGTCTGACCGGCTTCCTCCCCTGCCAGTGCATCCAACTCACCACCAGGTGGTGATCAGTTGACAGCTCAGCCCCTCTCTTCACCCGAGTGTCCGAGACACACAGCCGAAGGTCAGATGACACGACCACAAAGTCTATCATCGACCTCCGGCCAAGGGAGTCCTGGTGCCACGTGCACTTATGGACATCCCTGTGCTCGAACATGGTGTTTGTTATGGACAAACTGTGACTAGCACAGAAGTCCAATAACAGAACACCACTCTGGTTCAGATCAGGGAGGCCGTTCATCCCAATCACCCCACTCCAGATCTCACTGTCATTGCCCACGTGAGCATTGAAGTCCCCCAGTAGAACAATGGAGTCCCCAGTCGGAGCACCGTCCAGCACCACTCCCAGGGACTCCAAGAAGGCCGGGTACTCCACACTGCCTTTCGGGGCGTAGGCCGAGACGACAGTGAGAGACCTGTCCCCTACCCGAAGGCGCAGGGACACGACCCTCTCGTTCACCGGGGTGAACTCCAACATCTGGCGGCTGAGTTGTGGGGCTATGAGCAAGCCCACACCAGCCTGCCGCCTCTCACCGCGGGCAACTCCAGAGAAGTAGAGAGTCCAGCCCCTCTCGAGGAGCTGGGTTCCAGAGCCCAAGCAGTGCGTGGAGGTGAGCCCGACTATATCTAGCCGGTACCTCTCAACCTCCTGCACAAGCTCAGGCTCCTTCCCCCTCAGTGAGGTGACGTTCCACGTCCCAAGCGCCAGAAGCTGCGTCCGTGGATCGGGTCGCCGAGGCCCCCGCCGTCGACTGCCGCCCGATCCACATTGCACCCGATCCCTACGGCTTCCTCTGCGGGTGGTGAGTCCACAGGAGGACGGGCCCGCGTCATCCTTTCGGGCTGAACCCGGCCGGGCCCCATGGGCAAAAGCCCGGCAACCAGGCGCTCTCCTGCGGGCCCATACCCCAGGCCTGGCTCCAGGGTGGAGCCCCGGCTCCGCCATGCCGGGCGACGTCACGGTCTTTGGTCTTATTCCTGTCATAGGGGTGTTGTTAACTGTTTTTGGTCTGACCCGTCACCTAGGACCTGTTTGCCTTGGGTGACCCTGCTGGGGGCTCAAAGCCACCGACAACATAGCTCCTAGGGTCAATCGGGTGGTCAAACTCCCCCACCACGTTAAGGTAGCAGTTCAGGGGGGAGTTTTGATTTCCATCTTTTAATGTACATATAATGTCAACCTGATCTTTATTTTCTCCCCTCTGACAGGACATAAACTGTTATCTTATTGACAACAACGGCTTCATTCTGGTCACAGAGGATCAGTCACAGGTTAGGTCTTTTATTCTTGCAACTTGGATCACTTCACAGAGATTTAATTATGTTTAAAAAGCGTAGGTGGTCACTTACTGTTTGTATCAGCTCACCAAAATAACTATACATCTGTCAGTGTATGGACGAGGCTGACAGAAAACGACAGCTGACAAAAACGAGCTGTGCAAAGTTTCATAGATAATTATAAAAGAATATACTGTTAGGATTTTAGTGTCTGTCTGATCCTGTACATGAGCTGCAGCTTGTATCTTTCTGTGCTGGAAGGCATTATGTTTTATTAAAAACTACAAATCCTCTCTCTCACTTGGATGTCCACATTATTTTGACTCCACACTGCTTGTTTTTAATTGTGTGCCTGTGCACCCTGACGTAACTTGTCTCTCAGACAGGGCTCTTCTTTGGAGAGGTGGAGGGTGCCGTGATGAACAAACTGCTCCAGATGGGCTCCTTCAAGAGGTCACAAATATCATAAAATATTTCTGCATACACACATTAAACCTGACCTCAAAAGTAGGTTGTCATGCTTTTCATATGCTGTGTTTATTAAAACCTCTGCCTCTCTGTTTGTGCTGCAGGATCACGCTGTACGATTATCAGGCCCTGTGCAGAGAGTACGCAGGGAGCAGCGACAGTGCACGCACTTTATCAGACGTGAGTGTGCAGAAAGATCAGATTTAAAGTCACAGACATAAGCAGCAATCATCTCCATTCATCTGCTCTTTACTGTGTGGGCATATATGCATGACCAGAGCAAAAATGATCAGCATAAACCTTGTCTAAGTTTGAGGTTAACACTGGGTAAGGAAACGTCAGTGACATGTGGAGCAGTTTCATGATTCATCTTGCAGACGTGATCTCCTTCCTACTCACAGATTCTGACATCGTAAACTTGTCTCTCTTTTACTTTCAGCCCTTTTCTGCTGTGAAGTGGCTCCTGACCAAACTTGTCATGTAAGAGCAAAACAAAAATGTGGTAACTCTTTATCCGAAAGCTTTATAATTATAACTACTGACAGTTTTGTATATAACATAAGAAAAAGGTCAATGTGGTATGATTCAAAATAGAGGGGGAAAAGGGATGTTTATCACTCTTTAAAAACCTCAGTTAAACTTTAGTTCAATCAGTCAAGTAACTGTCAACAAGTTTCAGGATACATTAGTTGACTTAGTAGTTTTGTTCTAGCGCTTTGATAGCAGTTCATGTGTTTATGAGCTACTTATGACTTTTTATATTGACACATAACTAGTTACTACAGATTTTCCTTGGGTGGATCCATCATATTTTGTTCTGCTTTAAGTTGCTGTAAACATTTGTTTAAATTGATGTTTGTATTTTGCTTTAAAGATTCCTGCTGGAGTTTAATCTGTACAGCTGGTGGAATGTCGATCTCTCAGTGAAAGGTAACTGTAGCTGACGGTCATTTACTGTCTGAATGGGCGAAAGAGAGGTATGGATGTCTGGCAGAGTATGACAGTGATGATGGAAACTTACTCTGTTGACCCGTGGTGATATTAATGTCTGCAGTCCAGTTTAACTCTACTAGCTTTGTCCGCCTTCAGCTCAGAGACCTCGGGGTAAAACCATGACGGTGCCATGTGATACAGTATACCCTGCGTTTGTCTCTGAACGCACCATCAAAGAAACGACAGGCAACATTGACTGTGACGGCTGTATCAGGTACGACTGTAGAACAGAGACTCATGACCCAACTGACCTCTTTCCTAACAATACTTATTGAACATGAAGGCCATCTAATACTTTGATATTATAATTCTGTTATTTGTCTCTGCAGATCTTTTGTTATACAGCAGATCCCGAGCAGTAACCTCTTCATGGTTGTTGTGGATAATAAGTGTGACTGTAGCAGTGCTCCTCTGGTAACCATGGACCCCATCGAGATCATGTATATCCTTTCTAAAAGAAACACAGGTGTTTGGTGTGATTGAAAAGTTTCTTAAAAGCCTTTAATCCTCGCATGATTAGTGAGACAATTATTCTGAGGTCTTTACTTTTAGGTTTATTCCATTTTCTTTCTGATATCTTTTGCTGTTGTTAAAAGCCTAAATAGTTTCATTGTAAATCAGGTTACATTAATTGTGATGTGTGTGAAGCTATGAACTGTCCTCGTGATTTATTCCTTGACTCCTTTGAACACAACGAATCTCTGAAGTGTGACAGACTGAAGTTTCAGAAGGACAGAAAAAAACCTGAATCATGTCATCCTTTCCACCCTGAGGTAAATGTGTGTGTGTGTGTGTGTGTGTGTGTTTGTGTGTGTGTGTGTGTGTGTGTGTGTTTGTATTCACTGCAGTGAAGGTTTACTTGTATGTGTTTTAAGTAAACACAAGATATCCAGTCATCCATAATGGTCGTCATTTTCCATAATTATTGTACAGATACTGTATATCTCTATTACATTGGCCAGAACTAATAACACACAAGCTTTCAGATCGATCACAGTTTTCTGCAGTCAGTGTTGTGTGTATTGATTTTTAATAATTGATCTCTTTCCCCTTTTAATCAAACGACAGCCTTCCTGTTGTCATGAAATCTCACACCCTGTGTTTGTGCAGGAAAATGCCATGGAGTGTGGTTCGGCAACACGCCTCTCCAGTTGTCTCACAGTGACTCTGCTACCCTTGATGGCAGCGACCATCAGCAGGTGACCATAACCAGCAGGACTGGACTTCAGTATGGACTAACTCAACGAGAAGATGCTGACAAAAACATAGAGAACATTGCCAAACAGATGTGAACGTACTCATACCTCTGCAAAGGCAGCGCTCTACTAAATACAAGCCTTTATCAGTAGCACTGAGACTCTCATCCATTAATGCCAAACACTTAAATAATGTGGTGCAGATCAAGAAAAAGAGAATAACAGGATAGCCTGGTGTCTGCTGAGAGCATGGCTGACAGTCCACCATCTTTTCTATGATGTGTGCTGAAATTAAATAGGAGAAAGAATGACTGTCAACAGCTTGCAGTAAGAGTGCAGGCATTTCTTGTCAATGCATTAAACATCCTTTGTTTATTTCCCTGGAAAATGGGATGGTTAATGTGAAAGTCTGCAGGATGTAAAATGCACTTTTATCATATATGAAAGAATCCAGAGACATCTATGTTTTGGCAATAAATTGCTAAAGTAAAAATGAACATTGCTTTCATAGTTTTCTGTATTTGTATAGTTTGAAGTTTATTTTGAAAGTCCAGTCTTTTAATGTCAATAACAATATAGATCATTTCAAATACCTGTGAGATAACAGAAAAGTTGAACTTGCTTTACTCTGCCATTTCCTCTTTCTCATTTGAAAGCAGGACATTTCAGACAAACTAAAGATGCATGAAGAAGAAGATCAAAGAATGTTACCCTGTTCACCATGTGTTTGAGAACGCTTATAAATCAATAAAAAGAAATATTTTCCTTCATTTACTCCTTGTGTTATATTGTATGTGTGTGGACAAATAGAGACAGAGAGGTGTTGACGCGAGCTAGTCACATAGAATATGGTGTTGTTGGTAACCTACTACAGTATTTACAGCGGCAGTAAATTGTCGATGAATGCAGTTGTATTTAAAAAAACAAGTCTGAGACAAATGTACCCTGTTTCAAAAATATTAAGAACATTGAATAGAAAACATCTTGAGAGCGGTTTATCGAGATGCATTTTTTTAAACAATGCTCACAATTTGAAAAAAATCAGCTTAGTTTTATAGTTTGACTAAACGAAAAAACTAATGTTAAGAGTTCAACAACATACTGTACATCAGAATGGTGAACTTTGAACACAAGGTGAAAAAGTCAAAGCCGTTAAAGCTGTCAGCTGACCCTGTCTTTGTACAGGAGAAGTGTGTACTTCAGTGACTCTGCACAGTGCTGTACAACATGTCCTTCTGGGCCGTCACAGCTGCCTCATCACAGATTGCTGAGTACTGGAGGATGGAGGGGAAATAAATCCAATTGTATTATCCATAAATATACATGGACAATGTTTTGAACAGCATCTCTCCTGTCAGACTTACATAATGACTTTCAGACTCCCGTCGTTTCTGCTCCTCAGAACCTGTTTAAACCAAAAAAACACGGTTTGGTAAAATTTAATAAATTCAATTATTTAAGTCTGATAAAAGGTTATTCATTTAATGCATGCATGCAGTCTAACCCATTGCATAATAAAATGTGATGATCAGATACCCTCGAGCCTATTATGACATCCTTTCTAAAACCACATGTATTTCTCGTGTGAAACAAGAGTGTTATGATCGAAGAAATGCAATTATTTTTGTCTCAGTGCAGAAGTGGTTGACCACACACATGCTTTCAGTTTGAGCTTCAGTGCTTGCTTGTTCAAGACAAGCTGGTAATGACATCAAACATCTCTGTATGTGATGTGTATGTGATTATAATATTTAGTAAATATAGGGACCAGAATGCATCAAGTGAACAGATGCCTCACATTACATCATTTAAAGCCTGTGGTACTTTGCAATGCCTGTAAAATGTAGATACACAAGAAACAGTGACAAACAACAGTAAAAAGTTGCAAGATAAAAATAATTACTGTATAACATAAAGCATTATACTATAAAAAAAAAGTCAAACATGAGGCCCTCGATCATGCATTACTACAAGACTGAGTCAAAAATGATCCAAGTCAGGATCCAGTTTGAGCTCTACAGGGAAGGCAGACCACATCACATTTGTAGCAGGAAAAGAAAAAGCTGGTGTACTGAGCTTTACACTTTCAATGAGAGGCTCCGTGTGTTACAGAAACAGAACTGTAAGTGGGAGCACAAAGTCACAGAGCAAAAGAGGAGTTTGGTGATTTAAACATTTTTGGATGAGTTTAGGTTGGAAATTTTGATAAAAATTCAAAATTTAAGATATTTTATTTTTTGGAACATGCCAATGATGTGACCTTATCGACTTCCCCTCTAAGACTTGAAGTGCTCTGTAGTAATATCAACATCAGACGCCTTGATTGTGTAGGTGCTGCTTGTGACCAGGATGTTTTACAATAAATGAAATGGAAATAAATAGTGAGATTAAATTTGAAGACACAGTGACTGTGTACATGCAGCTTCCGCAGCTTACAAAGATCATTATTAACACATGAGTTTCATTAGAGAAGTAAACAACATTGTCACCTGCTCTTCTTCTGTTGCAGAGAGCTGCAGAGACCAGAAACATGACGCTCACAGTTACTCCACAACCTGCCGCAATGGCTACAAACTTCCATATCCACATTCCTGCATCGAAACAACACAACCTATAAATAAGTATCAGTTTCACTTCTCACATCCTTAACAAAATACATGTTCTGTGCTTTACTGCATTCTAATTCAGCTGAGAAGAATATTTTATAAGTAAATTAAAGCACTGAGTCACGTTCTCACCTGAAGCTGTTTTCAGAGGGATTTCAGGGGAAGTGTTTTCTTCAGTGTCAGGATTACTGACGCTTGATCCTAATAAATACACATCCATTAAGTTTATGCAATTTTCATCTAATGCATGCAAGCTTTATGATAAAGTGACAGGAATCTGAGTCTATAGAACTTGTTTTATCAACAGGTCCTGCATATAATTATGGAATATCTGTTTCTTGAAAGCACACAAAATGAATATTTGTAAAGTTTGTACTACAGTTGGAAAGCTAACTTTACATCTATAAGAGCTGCTGCATATCCATCACATCCTTTTGGAGTACCAGTAAGCAGCCATGAGTGCAGTAAATCTGACCTCCAGGTTTTCTCATTTTAAGCTGCCTTCATATCAACACAACAATCAGCATGAACTGTTGTATGACCAATAAACTTACCTGATGAAGGTTTCACAGTTTGTTTCATAGTAGTAATGGTAGTGGAAGCAGGCCTGTCCATATTCTGACCTGATGGATAAAAAGGTTTTAAAATCTCTAAAGAATTACATTTATGATAGTGAGTGATGTATGAGAATGTTCTGCACATCTACTTATGTCATTAATAGATTTTGTGGGGGAGGGCAGACAAATGTTGGGAGAAGAGAGTTCAAACATTAATAAAGAATAAAACTTGTATTTTTTTATTCAATATTATGATATACTTTATGAAACAGGACCTATGGATAGTCATGCTACACACTGCTAAGCAGGGAGCGCACCAGAGCGGTTGGGGGTTCGGTGCCTTGCTAAAGGGCACCCCGGCCCGGCAGTGCTCACACAGTGATCTGGCACCTCTCCAGCTACCAGACCAATGTCTCGCTCTGTCTGAGAAACTGCAGCCCCATTTCCTACCTGAGTTCAGAGTGAATGCATTCATAGTTGGGCTCTTGCTTGACTCTATTTTTGGAATATCTACAACAGAAGAAAACCAGCCAAATTCATGTGAGGGACATTAATGCAATCATTTCGGCAGCACAATTCATGATTTCTAGTTCTATGTAAAAATATGTGACCTCTAAATAATCTATTTTTGTATAATCTGATGTGATTATGTTATAGTTTCCACATACAGTATATGTTTCGGTTTATAATCCTTAAAAGAACAACCTTTTTCTTGTTCTGATTATGTATTAATTCAGCATCAACAAACGGCCACTCACTCAGTATGGTGATGGAGGATGTTGCACTGTGTGGAGATGGATAATAATCATCACCAAGCTTTGAAACGTAGAAACATGTGAGTTTAACCTCAGCAGGTGAACCTTGATGTGCCATCTTCAGCAGCTCAGTTCCTGTCAGAGTCTGCTGACAAGAGAGCGTTACGTCTTCACTCGAAGTGTAGAAATGACACTTAGACATGGAAAAAGATGGTGGAACCTGACAGTTAACTGTGACCAAGTCTGTCTCCTTGACCACAGGTGGATTCACTGTCAATTTAGGTGGAATAGAAGCTGAAATTAAGCAAATGTTCGATTAAACAACACATTTGTTATGCTCAATGTATTTTGTTAATTGAACATGATGACATGACAAAAACGCATTTCCTATTTTAATTAATTTCACAAAGTAACATTTTTCATTTCGCTGCTGCAGAAAGTTATGAAAATAATCAATAATAAGCAATATCAGTTATCTCTTACTTCGAATAATGATGGAGGACGTGGCACTCTCAGGAGATTGTGCTCCATCCAGGTAAAAACATGTGACTTTAACAGCAGCAGGTGAACTCTGATTTGACATCCTCAGCAGCTCAGATCCTGTCAGATTGTGCTGACATGGGAATCTTTTGGCAGGTGGTCTTTTTATAAGGTAGAAATAACAATACGACACAGAAACAGATGATGGAGGCTGACAGTTCATTGTGACTGAGTCTGTTTCTGTGATCATTGCTGGATCCACTGACAGAGTAGGTGGAAAAATAGCTGAAAAGTTCAGTTGAATAAATTGTTATTTCATATTTTATTAAATAGAAAAGGCACTTAACTGCCATATGTGTATAGAATAAATTACACGAGAGCTATTCAACTCAAGAACTGACCTTGTGTTTTTAACTGAGGAAATGAACCTTTTAAAGAAAAGTGCAAACAAAGAAACAGATTAACTGGTGATGAGCACAATAGGCTAATGCATTTCTCTAAACGTCGTGAAACCAATACATGTGAATCTATAGCATTATAATTCATCAGTGTTTAATCAGGTTATTGTTTACATACACATTCAATGAAAGAACAGAAACGAGGTTAACAAACTTACACATGAAGATGACTAGCAGCAGGTGTCCAGCCATGATGAAGAGTGTTTAAACATCTGTTAAAGACTACACTTGTGTGTCTGACTACATGGACTTCAAATTACAGAAGTGATGTTTGCAGAAGTTGATTTCCACAAAACCACAGCAAGCAGAGTCGATTCTCACAAACAGACAGGCCACAAACACATATCTTTTTTTGTAATGGTCGGTGGTCTGGTGATGTCTATTCAAAATAAAACCACTGCAGTGTTGGCTGACTTTTTCAGAGAAAGAAAAGATGGTTTACGTGTCAGTGTTTTCTCTTTGCCTGACTTTTTGCTTTCTGAAAAACAAACAGACTAAGATAAATTAACATCAAACTCATTCATTTTTCTTTTTGAAGAAAGCCAAGTGAAGCTTCAATTAAACTGCTCATAAATAGCCTACATTTACTCTAAAACAGGAAATATGTTACATAGACATGTACTCAAAGACGTTTTGAATTTGCACGCATAAAGATGAATATAAATACAAAAAAAACATTTTAAAAAACTTTAAAAAATAGGCACCATGCAAAATAAAGAGATGCAAGAAACATTAGAAAAGTTTGGTACAAATATTGTACACCCTGCTGGATTTTTATTATTTTTTGAACAGGATATATTTAGTAGCTTACAGTATACAGCAGTATAGAGATCATCCTATTCATTTTGAACATGAATATCAAAAAAATTATTATCATTAAGTCCCTTGACATCTGTAGTAGCGTACCATTTTACACAGTTGATTGTAGTCTATGTCAAAATAATATAAACATGCATCATATATTATTGTCTCAATGTTAAAAAACAAACAAACTTGAGCTTGGACGAAAAGGCTAAACAACCATCCACAGACAACAAACTCAAAAATCACCACAGACTCCTCATGTTGCGTCACTGACAGCGTCAGTTGATTAATCCTAAATGAGTTGCACCTGGCGTGATGCAATTCACCTGCCTGATTTGACCGGAAGCGACCTCATAAAGACTGAGAAGTGTAACGTGGAGCCGTAGCGCCCTATTTTTTTTAGACTTTGCATAACCTACTTCGAGAAAGGGCTCGTTTTAATCCATTCTCAGTGATGCCTCCGAAAAAGACAGTGACAGACTCTGCAGATGCTCCTGCGTCTTCAAGCGATCCAGTGGAGAAAGTCGAGAACAAATCAGGTTTGACTCCATACCTGATGTCACAACACGTGGTCATTAAAAACAAAAACATGTTCTTCTCTACCCGTTTGAAATTATTTATTTTTACATAATTTAAATTTATGATTTTTTTTTCCTTTTTCCCCGTAGACGCTGCTGCCCTGCGTAAACCTGCAGCTCACCCTTCCACAGCCATCATGGTGAGAGAAGCGCTCACAGAGCTGGACTCCCGCAAAGGCGTCTCATCGGTGGCCATACAGAACTATATTAAACAGAAATACCCGTCCGTCGATTTGGTTCGGCTAAAGACCTTGGTCCGTAAAGCGTTAAAAAAGGGAATCGAGACTGGTACGTTGGTGCGTCCGGCCAACTCCACCGTCACCACAGGCGCCACGGGCAGATTTAGGGTAAGATTTGAAGTATACAGTTTCTGTAAGGCTGTTAAAGTAGCCTGTTTAATAATTGTCTATTATGCGTTAGCTTCCACCCAAAGTGAAAGAAGCGAAGGCAAAAACTGAGAATGCAGATCCAAATGTGCAAAAAGTTCCCAAAGCAGCAAAGGATACAGCCGCGAAGCCCAAAAAAGCAGGTATGTATGTTTACAAGCGGTAATATAGCGTTTTATCTTGGTTTTTTTTGGGTTTTTTTTTGTTTTAACAGCATGTTACTTGTTAAAGGTACCACGAAGAAGAAAGAGAAAGCCAGTGAAGAGGCAAAGACAAAAGAGGTGAGAGGTTTTTAAAAGCTTACAATATTTTTTTCAGTAAAATGCACAACCGAACTATGATTTAGAAAACCCTGGGGGGGTTGTAGTTTTGTTTGTAGGTCTGAGCATTGTGGTGCTGTTAGGGTATGGTGCCATACCAGAGCAATCCAAAATGCATAACTAAATTACCAATTGTTTATAGATTTTGGTGATGCCATGTCCTTTTTTTTTTTTATTATTTTAAGGGCTCAAAGCCTCCTAAAAAGTCAAAGAAAGATGAAGAGGCTCCCACATTAAAGCCTGCTCTTGCTCCAGCAAAGAAACCGAAAGCTAAAAAAGCTACAGAGAAGGGAGATGGGGAAGAAATCGTGGCTACAGTCAAAACTAAAGCAGCAAAGACGGCTGAGGAGAAAGCAAAGACAAAGGAAGTAAAGGTGACCAAAAGTAAGGCTGCTAAAGAGGCTCCTGCTCCTAGAGCACCAGCAAAACGAGGGAAGAAGACTGCAGAGTGAAGTTGTAATTAAATGTTTTATACTGTTTTGTCTGCAATAAAGTCTTTATTTTTGGAACTCCTGTCTGTTTTTTTTGTTTTTTTTAACTTGAGGTCACATCACTCGTTAAGTAGGTTTTTTATTATCTTGAACAAATGGTTTGCGTTATGTTTATTTCACATTTCCATTGCATAATAAGTGTACAACACTTTCAGTGGGTGCTGTCTTTCAACTTGTGTCCAGAGATCTGGACTCTAAACTTAAAAACTTAAAAGGGCATTAAGATCAGTTATGTTTCAAGGGGGTTAATGTTGTTGCACATATGTCAAGTGTGACTATGTTATGTGCTAGTAGATCACTTATAAGTGCCAGATAATTACTTGATCACATATTTTTAATAACTCCTTTTGAGGAATTCTTATGGGGAAATATATTAAGATACTCCCTCTGCATGTAGAAGTAAAAGGAGTACAAAGAGGTTGGGGCCACATGTTTTCATTAGGGGGATGACATAACTAGCCACCACAGACATAAATGCTAGGGGAATTGCTTTGAGTGCAGACAGTATCTCCATTATTTTCCCAAGAGCCTCTGCAGTGTCGTGCTCCAAACCTTGGAGCTGTACCGTATGTTGTAGTTGCTCCAGCTTGAAGAGACGGGTCTGACAAGCGTCCAGCTCCTCCTACAGGTCAGAGATAAAACTGTCAGAAGTGCAGCCACACATTTTGGTTTTAGTTGGCCTTGTCCATAACATATCTTTAGAGTTGTAGACGGGACAAAAAAAATAAAAGGGTAGCATCAACCTCCTGGGACTGTCTGACCAGTTCAATTCTACTGTGTAGTTATTTCTCACAGAGTATCTGGCCACATGTTTGCTGTGCGGTTAATGTATGTGAGTAAGACAACCATCAAAAAAAGTGATAAAATTAGGCTACCTATATACAGGGGGATTCTTTCAAGACTGTTCTTTAAGGGTGGAATCTAAAAAAAAAAAAAAAAATTTACCAAAAAAACTGTGGAATCAGTCTGTAGATATTATGGCTCCCTGATATTCAGTTGGCACTAAACCAGCTGAAATAAAGCAGGAAGACTAAAGGATGGTCAGTACAATAAACAAACCTCAAGTATAATGTCCATTATATTATTAGTCTGCATGTTCAATGGAACAGACTCACTTTCGTGGAACACAGACCTCATTTGTTTTTTGTAGCACCTGTGCATTTCCGGTTCTCTGTCCCGATCCTGCCCTGAAAACACTTACATAAATATCTGTTGCATTTTCATAAGTCATGTAAGCAATCTTCTCCTCCATGCATGACAGCTCCTCTTTTAAGATCCAAATCTCATTCTGGTGCAGAACTGTCAAGTCGTTAATCTCCGCTTTCAAAAGTTTACACCTACATAAAAGTGGTCACGATTAAACATAGACAGCACAAGTAATAAAGTATCAATATACCAGGACACCAGTATATCTAGCCTACCTGTATCGTTCCTCTTGTAGGGCATCCACGATCATGGTGTACTTTCGTTGGTATACAGCTTTTAAGTTTTCAAAGCACATCTGAAATGGAACTTGTTTTACCCTAAGCTCTTGAATCTCTTGGACTAAAACATCAGAGTCTGAGGCCTGGGCATGGTCAGGGTTATTGTCCCGTGTTTCAGTGGGTCCTCCTGTGGCTTCTGCAGAGCCAGATGTTGGACCACCAGACTTCTGCTGGATGGACTGCCTTGTGTTGGAGGACTTTTTTCTGACCATGGCCAACACACTCATCCCCTTGGATACAATCCACGTTTTCAGGTAAGGATTACTTGTACTGCATTGACACCTTAGCTGCAGTAAAACAGAGTTCGGTTAGTTTTACAGACCACTTCCCACCTGTACTCATCTTTTAATGACTAAATCAGTCTTACCTGACTTCAAAAGAAGTTATCAGCTTCTGTCAACGTGGACCGTTTCTACAGTGCCGTGAGCTAACTTAAACCACATAATTAGCATTAAATAAACGCAAAGCGTACAACGTTCTGTAAATCATTCACATTCAGAGTTTTTTGTGCAAAAGTCGCCAAAACAGAAAAAATATGGCTTCGCTTACTGTTCGCAGCTGAAATTGCACTGGCCGTTATAGTTTTGTTGCCCAGCAACGGAAAGGCGAATAAAGACCGAGTTCATAAACACGCCTGAATGTAAACAAGTTCGGCCACGTCTGACAACTATATTTTCATCACAGCTACATTTCTACATTACGAGAATGCAAAGACTAAAATTTCAAATCTCCGGACACAAATTGTAGGGCACAAACATGATTACAGTCAATTACGTTTCATATTTAACTCAACATATACCAGTGATCAAGTATTATGATAGACATATTTCTGGTTTTCATGATTTCATGGCAGATTTTGATGTGTAAAAATTTAGGATTGACGGCTGTCACATGTGGCCCCTGGACTTGCCCATCCCTAAACAACATTTAAATCCCTGAAATACAGTAGGCCTACACAACACACATACAGCATGAACCAAGTGACCACTACAGAAGTGACATGTATATTAAGCAACAACAATGATGACATAGAGACAAATGCAAGTTAAACTTTCATTTTCACCTTTAAAACAGCAAATTTATTTGTCTTTAAAATATAAAAAAATCAACTAAAAAGTATTACTATTTCATTGTCACTAATAGAAACAGTACGGAAGCACTGAGTCTTTGAGCTCTTTTACCGCTCTTCAAGTATGTTAAATCAGTTCATAGATTATTCTTCAGCAGTGGAAATAAAAACACCAGGACAGCAGAACCCAGCTGGCCCAGAGGGCAAGGTCCAGATCCAAATATAAGTACTCGATAGTAGTTATCATGGTTGGCAGAACCAGTGTTACAGACTTTAAACATCCAAAAGAAAAAAAGTCAAGAACCCACTATTATTTGATCCAGTGACAAGTCTGACTCCAGAGCAATGTAGCTGTTGTGCAAGCACCCCCATTCTTCAGATGTAGCGAAGAAAAAAAAGTTGGTCACAAAAGCTGAAATTTAAAAGGATTGAATAAAAGAGAAAGAGAGAGGAGACTGAAAAATTATAACGGCAAGGCCAGAAGAGAGGAAAACGTACAAATAGAGAATGTGGACAACTAAATCAGCAGAACACTGTCTGCACGTTACAGTTAAAAGAAAAATCAAAACACCAATCAGCTTTGTTAAAAGTAGCAGTGACTTCAAAACAATACCACTTGATTTAGCTTAAAAGTAATAAAACTCAACAATTTCTTCTGTGGTGTAACAATGTAAAGTTTTCCACATGTAAACAATTCCACTCAGAAGAGAGAGATCTAGTGTGCAGTTCTCTCTGCCCCTCCTTCCACTATAATCCATTTACCCTTACAGTATGTGCTTGTGCCACAAAAGCACTGAAGATAACGGGTTGATACCAAGCATCCAGCCTTTTTCTCCCCCTAATTCACCATATCAGTCCTCTCAAAAACACATTTCAGGATGTAATAAAGTGACAAACCTCCGATGCAACGCTCTCGAGTGTTTTAAAAATAAAAAAGGTAGGGCTTTTAAAATTCAACTTCCTGTATGGGTGAACATCCTCATTTTACACAACAGCCCCATCCCTCTGTTCTTAGAACGTTTAAATAAGCCTTCAAAGTCGGTCATCTTGGGTGCAGAAGAAAGCGATGCAGATACTCGGA
Source organism: Symphodus melops (assembly GCF_947650265.1). NCBI lineage: Eukaryota > Metazoa > Chordata > Actinopteri > Labriformes > Labridae > Symphodus > Symphodus melops. The sequence continues at coordinate 19,273,377 of NC_136694.1, forward strand.
AATAGCCTCCCAATGCCTCCAGAAGAAGGCGAGGAAGATCACGAGTAGTAGTGTAGAGAGTGTGCGGCTGCGGGTTTTCATTAAGGGGACGACACAGTTAGCCACTGTTGACACAAACACCAAAAGCACCGCCATGACGGCGAGCAGCACATTGATTAGTTTTCCAAGAAGGGTCCTTGCTGTGGCGTTCTCCAAACCCTCAAGCTGCACCACCTGCTGCTGCTGCTGCTGTAGCTCCATCTTGGAGATACGAGTCTGACAAGCCTCCAGCGCCTCCTACAGGTCAGAGACAAAGATGTCATGTGAAGAAGTTCAGAGGACAAAGCAAAAAACAATTACCGGACGTTCATTTCGGTACGCTTACTTGAATGTCTCTCGCTCTTTCATAAGACTGGTAAGCAATCTTCTCCTCCATACTGGCTAGTTCCTGTTTTAAGTTCAGAATTTCATTCTGGTGCAGTTCTGTCAAGTCATTGAGTTGTTCTTCTAAACGTTCACACCTGGAAAAATTGTTAAAAAGAGCACATCATAAACAGGAAATCCTTTCTCTTCTACCCATACAGACCTCCTAAAGTCAAGTGTGCAGGTCATTTTTATGATACCTGTATCGCTCCTCTTGAAGTGCCTCCATGATCATCGTATAGTCACGTTGATAGTGAGTTTTTAAGTTTTCAAAGGACTCCTCTAGTCGACCCTGGTTTTCCCGAAGCTCCTGTATCTCATGAAGAACAGCATCAAAGCCTGATGCCTGGCCATGATCAAGGGTGTTGCCCTTGGAACTCGGGGGGCCTCCAGGGGCTCCAGTCGTACTGTTAGCTCCTGCTGAGCCAGAAGTAGCGCTCGAACAGTCGTCGTCACTTCCGTACTTTGGGCTGGAATGCAATTGTCCTGTCCCAAGGGCCCTCGTTCCCCCGGGACCCACTCCTTCATCCCCCTGAGATTCATCCAGGGAATCTTTTAGGGCTGCAATGTTGTCTGCACTGCCGAACTTGTTGCGGATGAGAGAGGCGATTTCTCTCGGCTTTGACACCACGGCTCCAGCTGCAGAGTGAGTGGCGTGAGAGAAACTGGACAGGCCACCCGTTACCTGTAAATCAGCAAGATCTGGTCAGTAATCAGGCTGCGACAGGAGAAATATAACTGTATGACTTCTAGTTTAACCACTGTAAACAAGTGAATTAGGCTAATAACAGAAAGGCAGACATTTCCAGTGGGGATTGTGTTCTGCCTCTTGGATCATGTGGCTATTGTAGCCTTTATATGCAATTGATATTTAGTTTCAAAATGCATTCCCTTTCTGAAATTCTTATTTTTTTTTAATGGTGAGGACAATAGATGGATGGTTAAAGTTCTCTTAGCACTGGGGGGAAACGTGAGAAAAGTGATCAAACTGCATTGGTGTTAATTTGGCATTTGACAATGTAGAGACAAATGTTAGCCTAAAGTTGCTGCTGTAAGTCCACTCTTTATTTCCATGTAAGTGTCTTAAAGCTCTTACAGAGAACACGGCAGGCACCAAAAAGGCACAAACCTTAGCTCCAACATCTTTCAGCCCCTGGTGCATGTCTCGAAAAACATCTTTGGGCTGACGAGGGATGCCGTTGTGCTCTACCTCTCGAAGCTTCCGGTGGTAATGCTCCAGCTTCCTCTGCAGTTGCTGGATAGTCTGAGCTGACTTTTGATTCTTCTTCTCGAACACCTGCTTGATGCGTGCGCTCTGCTGTTTGTCTGCGTTATTCGCCAGTTTCAGGTACTCGGCCACGTTGTCGTCACGTGCAGTTTGTTCAATTTTGATTTGTTCCGTGAGCTTTAGAATCTTCTGCTGGAGTTGGGCAATGGCCTGCTTCGTTCGCTGTGGGTCTGGGGTATTGTCGACAACATCATACCCGTCTGCGCCGTACGGGAGGGCATTGGGTGACACGGCGGGGCCCGTTCCATCATAGCGGTCCAGCTGTTCAAATAAAGGAAAAGAAGAAATAAACAGGAAGACATGTCCGTTATTAAATGTTTGATCTAATGTGAACGCCTGTGTTTGTACTGATTGTCACTTCTCTTTTACAACAGCAGATGGCACTAGTAAAGCTAAAGTTTCACTTCATGGCTTCAGTTCAAGGAGCCCTAGGAGGAAGTAAACAGTTTAATACTCACAATCTGTTTTATTGCCATTTAAATTTACGAGGATTTTTTTCTTGGTGTGTTGGTGCAAAAGAATAAACAAGGCTAAAATTACAGGTACTAGGCCTCATTATAATGTGCTTGTTTTTCCAGCTTCTTACTGTCTGAAGAATAGAGTAAAAGTATTAACACCATCTTGGTATGCAAGGCCTCTCTGATATGGTCAGGTCAATCCAGTTTCCAGATCTATTTCAGGGATTTTTGTCTGCATGGAAGCATTCTTTTACCTTTGACCAACATAAGGCCTGAAACTACAGGTCAGGTCAGAAATGCTAAGTCCCTGAGCCTGCTGGTGAAAATGCCATTTAGCCAGCATTAAGAAAAAAACAAGTTTCTTTTTTGGCTGGGATAGGCCTTTACAGTTTGCTTGATTCCTTTTTGATGTTGTTTATTTATTCATTCATTCTCAAAAAAAAAAGAACAACAATCATTTAGTTACAGAGTGTTTAGCCCTGTAAGCATTCTCTGTCCTAAAGTACTCTCAGAGACAGCGAGGGCTAAATTTAGAAAGGCTTAAAGCACATAGTAACCAACCAGTCAAAGGCAATCTGTGACCTTCCTCCACTGACAGCTCATCTCCACATTCAAGGGTTCAACCGGGCCCATCTGAACCACTAACAACCTTTTAACAGGGCCACATCCTTACACTCACTTTGACAACGTGCACAGCATCTCAGTGTGTTCGCTACTCACAGACAACATGCTATGACCTACAGCAGCATTTCTAAGAACTCAGCACTTTTGTTGTTCATGTTTCGACATGGTACGCTGAATACATGTGTATATGAATAGAAGACATTGTCATAGTAGACGGGATATTATTTATAAAAAAATAAATAAAAAGGAAATATACATGGACTTTGTCATTAACATTGATTTGATTCCCTCATGATTATTGGGTTGAAATGCATCAAAACAAGAGTCAAGCAGTCAACCCATCTGCTTGAGTTTCTCTCCCTACTCGATACATTTGGCAAATTTGCATTTTACAAATGGATGTTGGATTAGCTCAGTGGTTCTCAATTATTTTCTGTCATGCCATGCCATGCCATGCCATGCCATGCCCCCCCCCCCCCCCGAATTGAAATACTATTGACAACCTGATAATAAGTATTTATTTATCTATCTGTACAAACCACTGTATGAGTTGCTGGCCTTGTGTCAGATAGTTCTCTGAAAAGGACTCACCAAATGGAAAATCTACCAGCATGGCGGGTGTTCATTTCTGACCCTGCAATTACCTGATTATCAAAACAGCTTACTTCCTGTTTCCTGGTCTTATTAGAATTATGCCAGTTATCGTCACTTGCTTTTCTTGACTCTGACGCCTCCTCCTTTTTTTTTTCACTCCAGTCAGACACTTCTCTACACTGAAAGTCCCCCTATGCCTCTCGCACCCCTCTGACACCTCACCGCGCCCCACCCCGGGGGGTCCGCGCCCCACTATTTGAGAAGTACTGGATTAGCTACAAGAAGTTCCTAAACCCCTCTGTGTACAAACATTACAGGATCATCATTAAAGGATTACTTCTGCTGCTTAAGTAAAACAATCTGAACGCATTCCAGTCTCCAGCAGTGCTGAGGTTACAGGAGAGTCTTTTTGTGTCTGATTCTGAAGTAAGGCCTTTTCTTCGATTCTCTCTCCTTCGTTGTGACTCAGGTAGAAGTCCGAGAAGGAGTGTGACCACAAAACAAAGCAATTCTCCTCCTTTGTGCTCTCCCACACACACACTGGCACACTCGGCAACTGCCCATGTGTATGGTGTGCTTCAACACCAGAAAACTCTCCTGCTCTGATGAGCCTGACTCAGGCTACAGGAGTTTTAATATGTTACCTGACTGCAATCGAGTAACATCACGCACATGGAGAAAATCTTAACCCACTCCATAATCTCAAGTGTGCACACGACAAGAGATGAAAATAATGGAACAATCACATACGTCAGGATTTTTGCTAAGGTTATGGTGCCTGATGGAGGAACGCACCACCTCCTTGAAACAATGGAGCCGGCGGCTACGTATAAGAAAATAAGTAAATAAAAAAGGAGTTTGGGAGAAGAAATGGCTGTGGAGACGCAGACTACATGGATAGTGTATTCTTCAGCAAGAGCTGGAGGTTACTGTCTTGCCACTACTGACCACTTATTACTGTCTTCACTCGTCTCTCACGGTCATTATATTCAGGCGGGACTTCTGCCAGGCGACATAATGGTCAAGAATTTAAATCCTAAATATCCAACATGTTCGATATAAATCAGATCCTCCCCGACCTCCGAGCAGATTGTGGATGTTAACGTGATCTTTATACCACTCCATCTACTGAATCTACTGGAGTTGTTCTTGACAGGACTCGGACACTCACCTTGTCTGGCTCTTCCGTTGAGTGATAACCTGATGTTAGCAGTATGTCCACGAGGGCGGGGCTGGTGGGTGTATCTGTGGTGGAGGAGGAGCGTGGGCGTCCAGCCTGAAGCAGGGCCTCGTGGGTGCTGCGCCTGTGGATCTGCGGGCTCCCTTTCTGGGGAGGATCCCCAGAGCCCCCCACCTTGCTGCGCCGGCTTTGCAGGCTGGTGCCTCGCTTCATCATCGGTGGAGCGCCTCGGATCTGCTGCAGAACTCTGCTCAGAGCTGCAGGAGGGGCGGAAGCGGCAGAGTTGTCAGAATCCACAGGCAGGGCCAAGGAGGCGGGAGCGTCCGCCATCTCCGACCCAGCATCGGCGGGTTCGGAGTAAGGGGCACCCAAGGAGAGGGAGTCATGTGGGGAAACGGAGGAGCGTCGGCGCTGTGGCTGGAAGAAGTGCTTCAGGCCATGGCCCAACGCTCCCATGTTCTCCAGGGCATTATGGGTGATTTTGGACAAGCCGTGCTCTGACTCCGACGCCCTCCTGCCAGCCTCGGGCTCCGCTCGACCTACTGCGTCTGGCTCTTCTGGACTCTGCTCACTACTACCCTGATCCATCTGAGACCTCCAGTGTCACAGTGAGGCTCTACGGGGGTGCAGGGGACTAGCTACGCCCCGACGACACCCCCCTCCCCCCCTCCCCCCTCTGAGAGACCGGTTGAGCCGGGGAGCAGAGGGAATGGCACTCAGTGGGGCCGTGTGAGTGGGCATGCATCTGTGGCTTGGCTCAATGTCATGCTTGTCTACCACAAAAGGAAAAATAAAATGAATTATGACATGCTGCAGTGGGTGATGAAAAATAATAAGCAGTGGCAGAATATTAAACAAGCAACACAAATGGGTTGACAGACATGAGTGTTTTTGCATTTTAACAAAAGGAATTATTTATTTATTTTGTTTGACAATTAATTCAGCGTTGAAAAAAAAGCTTCCTGTTTTCTCTCTGCTGAAAGGAAACAGTAGGTATCCATTTCACTTTAACAACAAGTGTACTGGCATGTCTGATACTGCCAACCCAATAATGCAGAAACTCAAAGTCTAAAAATAAAAATACACAAGGTTTCCGAACACTTTCTGAAATGTTGATGTTTATTATTTAAGTCTTTTTTTAAATATTTTTCTGAGCATTCAAGTTCATCTTAAATCATGACTAATTATGTTCCAGAAAGTATTCATTACAAAAATAAATGATCAACTAAACTCTGAGTGCTTGAATGATACAGAACAAAAACAGACTACAGAGTGTCAAAAAGAAAGAAAAAAAAAAAAGCACATTCAATACTAAATGGACAGCAACTCTTATCCAATTTTCATGGGATTAAGGTGTTCAGTGATCCACGGCCGTTCCGCTTTGCCTCTCATTTTATAACGAGGCTAAAATCCTGACGAGTCCACGTCCTCAGCTCTCTGGTGGCGGCTTACATGAAAGCCTCTTGACTTTACTAACACGTAAGGAGACAAAGCAAGAGAAGAGGTGTAAAGGAGTTTTGACTTACCATCAGCCCAGCTTCTCCTCTACTGACTCACAACTCAGGGCAGGCTAAATGAAGCAGAAATGTGAAGACAAGAAAACATAAACACTCCGCTCCATACAGTAGAAACACATAAAAAAAAAAAAAAAAAAAAAAAAAAAAGGGGACAAATCTTCCACTCAGCAGTTTCTGGTAATAATGGATATGTGAAGGAATACAACACGAGACTTAAGAGCTTCTAATATGCTGAGTCAACAGTCCAGCACCTAATGGAGCTTTGGTTAAAACCTTAGAAGCGAGAAGCACGTTGACGCATGACGAGCCTCGTTGTGTTACAACAGAAACTATTCTTCGAACATTTCAGCACTCGTACCACGACAGGATCAAAAACAGCTCTGAACACTTTGACTTTAACGTGCGACAAAGAAGCAAACATCCAAACCTCAAATATGTCCAGAGTAGTAACGACACTGCACAACTCCTGTGTGGCTCGAATAAGAGGGGCCAGAGTCTGTCCACATTCTCTCCTGGGCCAATGAAAACTACAAAGCTGGCTACCTTTTAATACAAACATTAAAGGTTTGTTCAGGATTTCACATAACCGTTTGGTTTGTTCAGGATTTCACATAACCGTTTGGTTATGTGAAACCGTAGACTTAACGTTAAGTGTCTGACTTAACGTTAAGTGTCTGACTTAACGTTCAGGCCTCTATCACTTTACGTTTTTGTTTTCTCGTCATTCTGCTCGTTTATTTTACTATCAGAAATCATGTTTTTTTTTTTTTTACCTTTTTCATTTGTGTTATTGAGTCACCTATAACATGTTTGCCTGCACTAACGTCATCTTTATTGTCCGTTTTTCCATAAGTGCTGGACATACAGAAATATCAAAGAAAAACTCCAAACCACAGTACAAGCTCAGTATGAAAAAGATTTTAAAAATATATACAAAACTGCAAAGTATAAAGGGTAGAATGTAGATATACACAAGAACAAGATAAGGGGGGGGGAGGTGTAAGTCACTCGACATAGTGTGAAGCCCTTGAAGCTTTTTTTGTGCTTTTATGTAAAATTGAGTTGATTTGAAATACTTTTGTTTTGATTAGCACTGATTAAACTGACCACATAAATCCAACGACTCCCTAATATTCTCTCCTTATTTCTAATGCCAGAGACCGCCACACTCATTTGAGTCTACGTTGTCTTCGCATGCTGGACTCAAAAGGGATTTAAACCCAAACCACCGGCTCACAGGAGTTGTAGCACTCAGAGTCGATTAAAAGTTTAAGGACTAAACTCTTTATCACATATTGTTCAATGAAACCAGAGATACACGTATAATTAGTAAGGAAATTGACGTTGAGCACCCGGACAGAGTGTTTGACAAAATACAATGTGTTTATGCAAAGGGAAAAAAATGAAATCGCATGCCTCAAGTAATGGGACTGACTCTGCAGTGCACGGATTATTTTGCAGAGAAACAGAAAAATTATTCCACGAGTCAGCAGAGCTATGAAGTATCACTTAACAAGCCAGCAGCAAAAATCTAGCAGTACCAAAAAAAAAAAATCCTCTGAATTGCTCCATTAGTGCTACACAGTGACTCATTAATGCTGCTCCTGCTGTTAGCTCTGCACTGTTGGATAAGAAAGAAAGCATGATGTTAAAGGGTAGGTGGTAGTGAGAATAATGTGCAAAAAGAAAAGAGAATCTAAGCCATGGCTTTAAAAGAGACTGCTGCACGCGTTCATTATACTCAGGCTGGCTTACAGCAGTCAATCCTTTAAATTATTAACTGATAGCAATGAAACTGTCGATAGATAAAGGTATGTAGCCTCCCTCCTTCTATAAGTGAATTAGTGTAAAATCAATCAGACTGCTGGTAACTTTAAAACTGCAATCTCTTAAAACTACATCCATTTTTGACACCCATTCAAAAGTTCTGTATCACAGTGTGCGTTACAGTCCTGGGTTCAGGTCTGCAGAGCTGCTGTTTAGTGACTGAGCTGTATCTCGAGGTGTTCAGTCATCATGTTACTATGAATTAAGTTTCTTCGACGGATGCTTTCAATCTGGTTTGTGAAACCGTCATGCTCAACCCCAGACCAACAATTCTTCACAGACATGGAACTGTGAGCTTAATGTACGCTGAAACTACGATGGCATGCGACTCTTCAAGGCTAAGGGCAAAGTGTTCTCTTGGAGGGTCAGCCAACATTCATCTATCAGTCTGTGTACATGAAGGGATCCAAGGTCACATCCTCTACAGTGCGAGTGTGTCTAGCAGCATTTTGAGCCTTTTCGTGTGTTAAATAAAACATTTCTGCAGCCTCATGGCCAACATGCGGGGTGTTTTGTTTGATGACTGCTTTTAACGCAGTATTACATCTGCAAATAACCCCTCGGCCTAGCACTGAATTGTGATTTAGCAAATTGTATTTTCAAGTTAATAAAGTAGACTTTGTGCTTATTTTGAAAAATGAACATTCAATACTATTCCATAATTAGCTACAATCGTTTAAATGTGCCGATCATTGGTACCATTTGTTTTTTTTTTTTAAATGCTGTATGTATTAATGGCTCATTCAAACAAAAAGGACACCTCACAGGTTATTATAGAGGGACACAAAACACAGTTTTCTTCTATGAACTTACTTGCAGGTGTGGTCATCAGCAGATGGTCTGTTGTGGATCTATTTACATGAAAAGGCGTAATCCAAGGGAATTTTTGAAGTCTGCTTCCTCTGGGTTACTCCCACAAACGGGGCTGTGGACGGATAGCTGTTGAACTTTAGTCAGCTGTTTCCGTGGACATTTAGAAAAATCACATGCTGTAACGAAGACAAACAGAGGAAAGTGAGTCTGAGAAACAGGTTGTTGTGAAGACTGTTTTGATTTAGATTTTTATCACATCCTAATTGTTACCAAGGGTTTCGTTTCACTTCATGACACTTACAGAATTTTTACAAGTTATACCTACTATCATACATGTCTCAGTGTTTCCTCAATGTTAGGGGTAGTGGCAGAAAAAAAACAATTTGTTGGGGGCTTTTTATTATTTGTTTACAATTGTGTTTGTTTTTAAAAGTGCATTTACTTTAAGAAGGTGACAGTTTAGATAGCTGATTCAATGTTAGAATTAGCTATGAAGTAGTTGGCACAGTAAAGTTAAAGAAGTGACGATCCTTTATGAGAATGCACACAACCTTTGTCCGTGCTTGTGAAACTAATAAGTGCACAAATTTGGTAGATTTCATGAAAAAAGCAAATGAATGGTTGCAGAAACGCTCTGACTCTGTGAAAACTGTATGTTGTCGTATGTAGCGTCCCTTACTGATCGATCTGGAAAATAATATCTCAAGCTTTCTTAATAGTGGCTTCTTCCCGGCTTCATGCCCTCAATTTTTGGGACCACGTCAGTGAAGTGCAACTGCAGCGCTTGGCTCCAAAAACTGCAGGGGCACTTGATCTTGTGATGTTATTGTTGGCTCAGTTTGCATGATTTCAGAGCAAACTGGATAAAGCTGGACAGAAATCTAACCAGCATGCATTGTCAGGCAACAGACAAGGCTGTTGAAAAGAAAGAAAAAAACTTGGATAAGGCCAATTCAAATTTGTGAGAAAACAGGCCTCCAAGGGCTATTACATTAAATACTTGTTTAATGTTAATTAATAGTTTTAAAGAGACCTATTGGGAAAACAGGCAGGTCATGTACTGTTTAATTTCCATGTAGAGCCACAATTAACTAAATAATTCATTGTGAACATGAATACTTTACATAACTCATAGTGTAATCACTCTTTGCTTGAGAACACAGATATCCACCACCTTCAGTGATGTCGCCTTTTGGCGTTAATAAAGTTTCCTTTGATTATTATATGGAGTACACACTAACATCAGGGAGCTCTCTTTAAGCACACAGTTATTCATTAGGTAACAGGTGCATATGGTGTCATTATGTGACGGGTCACTTACAGTGAACCGTCTGCTTTAAAAACAAAAGGCAGAAAGTGTGGTGAAGTCATAATGTACACACATAAGTGGACTGTGTCTCTCTGTGTTACTGTAAAGGAGCCTCAAAGGGTTTAACCTGGTTTTAACTATCGTTAGCTACAGCTAAGAAGTTAGCAGCTTGCTAGCTGACTTTCGTAGGCCCGGCATTAAACAAATACGAGTTTCGGATATATTGACAAAAAACGACAAACAAGGTCATCATTTTGTTAAGAGGCGGTGTAAATCGTTGGCGTGAATGAAGTCACTAAACACCGGTGCTTCTGTTTTAATGGCCTGCCTCTTGTAGCTTAGCAGGAGAAGCTACCACGGTGCAGCTCGCTGTAGTTCACATCAGAGCTGCTAAGCGAGGGAAGGTCGTGGTCTTATGATGTCACAGTATGTGAACATAATAAAGTCTGTGGGTCTAAAAGGTCGTCTTCACCTGGCTCTAAAGGTACCAATGTATTTATCAACCAGAAGTATTCAGTCTAATAACCCTGCCTTCCTCTTGTCTCACCCTGAGCAGAGGTGTGGAGTCTATAACAGTTATAGAAAACATGTTTGAATAAAGAGTTAATCTTTATAAGTTTATATTATTACTTCTACAATAAATAATTGGAGGATAGACTTTAGACATGTTAACATTAGAAGTTAACTCTCATAGCTACAAACACAGTCAGTTTATGCGATATTACACTTCATCTTCTCCTATATATTTCTGTTTCGAATACAGAAATATGATGATGGCCATGACATGACACACACTGCACACACATTTTAAGACACAAATCAATACTCCCGTATGATGAGCACAATAGTTGTGATTGTCTGTAGTTATACAATAATATCGATGTAAATACACCTCAAATAATCCTAAATCTGTATGGTGACCAAATTATCAAAAAAATAAAATAAAGACCTATGGACATACCTCAATGTGAAATGTGATTATGAAATGCAGCATAAAATCATAACATCAGTTAATGTCATAAGCCATACTCCAAATTGAGTATTTACCATTATACGCGTTTTTTTCTCCAGCCATGCAGCAGCACTCTGTCCTCCTGTCTAAACTGAAACTATCCTCAGGTGTGAACAGCTCCAACACACTGGGTGAGTTTAAATTGCAGGTGTCTGGTAGCCATCTGTCACATACTCCCACTGGGCTTTCTTAATCACACATTAAAGTCTTGTACTTCATGGTGGGGCATGTTTGCTTGCAGTCCCCTATTTTCAATCTATCTATCCATCCATGAACCAGTGCCGGTCTTATCTGAGGACAAAGTCAAAGCTGTTAGCTAGTTCAGTTTGTTTAGCACATCCTGGCTGTCACTGAATCCGGCCTGGGTGTTGTCCCCAAAGAGTAACCTTTACACCTTTTGTCTGAACGCCACTAAAATGAATTTCTTAACAACTTCCATGTACGAATATTTATCATCGCCATCGCAGACTATTCTTGGCAGTGAAACGGGCTCTTACTAGCCGCCTGTCAGTTAGCAGGCTGGCTAAAATAAAACACAGCGCTTCAGCCACGGTTAGCTCCAGGCGAACAGGGCACCTCGCCAGGCGGCAGCCACAGCAGCAGAAACAACGTAAAGCGACCTTAAACAGTGTACACATCGGATAAACAGCACACGGAATCACATTTCATTCATAAAACACTTCGTAAAATGTGTGTTTTTTGCTGGCTTCAACTTACATGGGCGCTGAGAGGATTGTGTTGATGACCATTCATTTCTCCCGATGGTGGAACACTCCCACGATGACGTCAAATAGCGTGCTCGACGTCAGAACAGCTGAGTACCCGACGCAGCTAACCATCCATCCCGTCTGAGCAGGTGATCCGTGTCATGGTTTAAGTTTAAGGTTTTTAGGTTTTAGGTTTAGGTTTATATATATATATATCAAGCGTATGGTATATACATTGTATTAGATATCACGCTATAATTATATATTTATCTAATATGCAATGTTTTATATTTTGTTCTATTTTTTTAACATGAGATTGAATATATATATATATATGAATTTATATATGAATATATAAATTTATATATGTATATATATGGTTAATTTTTTAGACATGGATTACACAATAAATAATTAAAACTTTAAAAGTTACTAAGAAATTTAAAAGCTACAGGAGACTTTCTATATTCTTTGGGAATCAAGGAAACACACATTTTCTTTTCTATTTTTTTAATGGTCAGCCACTTCAGCTTTTAAACTCAATTCTGATCTTCATGTTAGACCAGATGACACCAGTTGTGCTTTAAAGTAATCTTGTAAAGATGAGATAAGTTTGTGGATGGGGGGATTGAATAACAGGGGAAAGTGAAGTTCCCATGACGTCCATTAGAAAATGCTGCACACGTCCTGATCACAAAACTCCAGGATATCTGTTATGAACACAGATGTAAACATTAGAACTATTAAAATGTGTCATGGTTGGTTTGATTTTTATTTTGACAAAGAAGTGATTAAAATCTTACCAGAGCGAGTGCAGTTAAAGACACTTTCTACGTGACTATAGAACTCTTCTCCGAGGATGGACTGGGCAGTCATGTGACTTGTGTGGACCAAACACTGAGTTACATCTTTAAACAGCAGATCACTTTCTCCATACTGCTGAGACTCAAAGAGCTTAAACTTAGTGTTTGGGTTTGCTGTCAACGTTTCCTGTAAGGGTGTAGAAAAGTAGCTGTTCAGAATTTTAAGTTGCAGAACAGTAAATATACAAATAAACTCATATTAGATCATTTCAGACTTCAATCAAATTGAGCCAATTTCAGACTACTCAGGAAAATATATAGTGAGGCTCCATTTTTTTTCCTTTTCTTACATCTAAACCCCCTACCCTATTTTTTTTATAAATAAAGCATTAACTGCAGTGGAAAGAAGAAATCCTGATTCTGAACCTGTGATTTCATCAGGAAGTCATACACTCTCGCTGTTAACACAGGTCGCGTCATGACGGTGTTTGGAGGGACAACTCCGAGGTTACAGCTCTCCCACTCTGACAGTGGAGCCCGACGTCCATCACCACAAAGCAGCTCAAAGTCTGATAACTCCAAGCCCTCTGCCCAACCAGTGGAGCTCAAATCTGAAAAAGTTACGCATGACAATGAGATACAATAAACACACATTAGTTTGAGTGTTGAGGTCATAACTTTGTCTTGAAAGTCTCACTGAGGATGTTGTCATGAAGGTTGTGCTGCTCCAGGAAGGCCACATCACCATAGCTTTTACCACTTGGATCTCCAACCAGACACCTTTAGAAGTATCACATTTTGAAGTCATTTAAGTCAAATGATATCACACATTTTTTAACAACAAAAAATATACATACATTGACAGTGTATTTGCAGATTAGTGACCATAGAAAGGCGACTGTCTCTGAAAAGTGCCATTGCTGTCATGTTTTTTTGTAAACTGCTAAGAAATGCTTTGAATTTTTCTCAGTATCAATAAAGAACTGTTTATGCATCTCTAAGCTATGTTTTTATTTTTTGAGGCTAAATGTCACCATGAGTGCTGCCAGCCATTGGTCACAACAATGATCAGTTCAGCATCAAAGATCCAACTTCTCCACTGTAAGTGTTTTTCCATATCAATGTGAAACATGACTTATGTACTTCATGCACAGTGTTGTTGGTTTTTTTTTCGCAGAATGGAAGGGTCAGGGTAGGCAGGTCTATTCTCGTTTGCCCTGAGGGAGTTCATCTGGGACAACAATTACTATTTATTTCCATGATTATTACACGGCTACTGACAAAATAAGTCAATAATCCAAAACACAATATGTATTTGAAAATCATTTCTTTTCCAGTCTTTAAAACATCACTGTTTACCTTACCATGATCTGTTCTAACTACATGTGTAATCTTTGTAAAGTTTTCTGTCACAAAATGCAGTTCCTGTGTCACTGAATCTCTTTTGTCCTTTGTCCTCTCTTTTCTACTTTGATTTAACTCACCTCCAATTATCCATAATTTGTTCGGCAGATTGGTATGTGCTTCTTGAGAACGGTGACGCATTGAAGGATGGCAGATCGTTGAGTCATTGGCCAATCAGAATCAAATATTTTACACAGCCTTATAATAAAAGAACAATACAAGTATATGTTGTGTTCACAGCTGCTCCCAGGGCGCAAACCACTTTTATCGATACATTCAAATTATTCTACATCAAGTGTATTAGGATGGCAGCTAATCTCAAATACAAGTATTTTGGAAACAGGGTGAATAAACCCAAAATAATCAAAATGGTTTAGACCTACAAACATCAGTCAGAAAAATACGCTTGTTGAAGTTTTTAATAAAACTCTGTATCTGTGCAACTCCAGCAACAACATGTTAAGGAAAGCCATACCTTAAAGCCCCCATGTTGCCGTAGTAACGCTCATTGTGATTGTCAGCACATCGTTTGGTGGCAGCCTCCCCTGTGCCTCCCATACACACTTTACACAGATTGCCCTGAGAGCCGGGAAGACAGCCTTTCCAGAACACATCGTTGTAAACTGAGGGGACATGGACGAAAAAGTGACAGCATGTGTGTTTACATGAGTGTTGCCATGTTAAATACAAAGTGTACACTTTGTTTTGGCAGTACCTTGGTTTGGATCACAGGGGGAGCTGCTGTTGTGCTCCAGGCTCAGTGTGTGTCTGTATGGCAGCAGCCAACCTGCGGGGCTGTACATGTGGCCGTGACAGGAGCGACGCCCACCCAGGTTACCAATGAAGACGTTCTTGCTTGAGCGTTTTGCAACTGCAACAGCCACTAGTGAGGGCAGCACTGTGGAGAGAGAGAGAGAGAGAGAGAGAGAGAGAGAAAGAGAGAGACGCACTTTTGATGTAAAGACATTAATCACATAAGCTGCCAGGGTTATTGGTTGTTTACCTCACCATCTGTCTCTAAGTGGGTCGATCCTTCAGCAGGCACACATTTTCTTTCCTTCTCTGAGTCCAAACAAAACAAAGAGGAAACAAATCATAGGACACAAAAAAACCAGAAAAGCAAACACAAGTAAAACATAGCGACGTCCTGATGGCAACAGTAAAAAGGCCCCCGTCACAAAATGTCTCTTTTGTATGCTCAAAAAACAAACCTGACTACAGACATTTACCCTAAAAGAAGATAGTCTTACCATAATATTCTGTGACCACAGGGACCAAACCACATCTCCCAGCGATGAACGTGTGAGTGGCATCCAGAGAGACAGCGTCTACCTCGTCCCTCTGTAGAAAATCGTGTAATGTTGTGAAAAAAAAAATACACAGGTGAGATGTTTTTCGTGTCTCATCAAACGTATATTTCCAAGCACCCTGGGATTCTTCCAACTGAAATGACTTGCCTTTATTTTCTCGATGCAGTCGCGCATTGAGACAGCTCTGACACACACCAGGGGGTCAGACTTTATATTGAGAGCCCACTGCTCACATTTCTTCTGCTCTGCATGGCTGATACAACACCATCGCACAACGCTGTCCTCAAGGGAGCTTCCTACCAACATGCATATTTAGAAATGTCAATAAATCGAAGCCAGTCTGATTGAAATGAAAAAAAAGTAACAACCAGACACTATTATTTGACAGTACCTTCATGTCCAAGACCTTTGAGGAGAGCCACATAATCAAGCCCCAGCACCTGACTGACATCCATGTCATCTGGCAGTACAGCAAGTTTATCTGTCACATCTTTGAAGAGAAGGTCGTTCTCTCCAAAAGCAGATGAGTTGAAGAGTTGGAAGCGCTGCCTCTCCCTTCCTCGTAGGCCAAACAGCATCTACAAAGTGATGAGGAGTATTTTATTTGGGAGAAAAGACAATTTTATGGCTGGACAGTTTCCCATCACGTCCCGTGTTTCCTGATTCTTTGAGTGAATTATATATTATATAAAAACAAAGTGTGCATCTGTACCTGCGCTGTTGTTAAAAATTTGCGAGCGATTTTGCGAAAGTTAAATCTTGTGACCATGCCAGCTCCTGGACCTCGACCCAGATTACAGGTTCTGTATTGGCTGAGAGGAGCCTGAGTGCCGTCTGTACACAGTAGTCTTAACTGGTCCCGATCGCTGCCTGAGAGAAACAATCAGAAAATGAAAAGAGAGGTCAGAATACAGATGTTACACCCTTTAAGCATTAATATTAAGTTGTTGTGTAGATGGCCCTGGGCTCCGAACCTTTTTTCTGTGATTAAAATGAGCTTAAGATCTTGTCAGGTAACACCAACTGCTATTTTCCAAATGTGCTTTATTGTGGTTGCAAACTTATTCCATTACCTACATAAAATCTGATATATTATTATCCTTGTCAACACAAAATTCAATTAACTCCACTTTTTTCTAATCATGTTTATATTATGATGATGTCCTTTTTAGAAAAATGCCTTCCATTAATGTTGACCTTTTTCTGGTTGATGATTATGGAAAAACTTGAGTTTGAAGAGAAACCTTTTTTTGTCGCAAATTTGATCTGCAAAGTCTGGGAGAAAAGCCTGAATCCCCTGTTTAAGACCAACTTTGTAATGCTATGAAATGTTAAACATCCTCAAAAAAATGTGTGCTGTCTTTTAAACACACGAGGGTAGGATCACGTAAACAATATATCATCAATACATTTTACAACATTTTAGCTCATTAACATATGGAAACACAAGGTACGTACAAACCCCCACAGAATCACTAGTGTAGTTAAGTAGCAATATCCTTGAGGACGTTCTTCTTTGTTGTGCAGATAAGACAGAAGAGAAATATAAATGTCTGAGGGACAAAAGGCTTTACTCTACTCTAACTGACTCTCTGCTAACTGCATGGGAAGGCCTTCAGAGCCCCCCAAAAAGCAGCCAGCTCACCTGCAGCAATGCCAGCAGCATATACAAGACTTCTTAATCCTATAGTTTGAACTGCAGATTTGACTTCTAAGTTTCCTAATGTTTACACTAAATGTATAGGAACAAATACGATTGAGTTAAGGTTTACCTGTTTTAATTCGGACACCCTTGTTAGATCTGATTCTGGTTTAGAAATGATGATGTATAGATAAAACCATTGTTATCCCTTTTCCTTTTTTTTTTTTTTTTTTGCAAAAAAGCCCCCAATCATTTGAAGAATAAAATGCTGGTCTGGAACTCTTTGTCCGTGCTCATCTGTCCTGACCAACAAATCACTGAGTTGTTACAAAGCCTTCCAAAACATTACAGAACAGTATTGTCTAAACCCAAACATTTGACTAAACTAAAATTGTTTTTTCTGCAATAACATGGCCAATATCTGAAGCCCCAATGCCACCAGGTTGGGAAAGTTCTTACAGAAGTCTAATAGATGGTAATTTACCTTCAATGCTTTCAAGAGCTAAGTGGTCCACAAAGGCAACATCTCCTGCACCGCTCCTCAGGCATCTAAGGCAAATCAAAGAGGAAGTCAGCGACTACAGTATGCTGCTTTGACCTATTATATTTTTTTGTCACTGCAAATGTACACCAAGCTAGTTTAAATGCCTTACCTAAGGGCTCCTTGGCTGTTGTAGAAGGGCTCATTATGGGATGTTTCACAGTGATAGTTCTTCTGGCGGAGGTAGGACTTCTGGCCTTGGCACAAGGAGCACAGAGCAGGAGCAATGGCTGCAGCTCCAGGAATACAGCTGCCACTGAAAAAGGTACTGACGTCTGCTCAAGAGAACAAAAATAAGTCAGGAGGATGAAAAAATAAAGAAGAGGAGGAAGAAACTTCCACACAGTACAGTCGTTTCTTTACCCTGACTGAGCGGCTGCTCCTTTGACCAGCTCAGGTAGTTTCTGGACAGTAGGAAGCCAAGAGGAAGACTCCATCCAGCAGTCCATCGAACCCCGCTGTGACAGCTCCTTTGTCCCTGAAGGAAGCGAATGTCCAGACTGCTGTTTGTCACCACAGCAACCGACAGAATACAGCCTCCTACAGGAAGGTACACACGGACAAGGACAGGAAATCTAACTGAGAAACTAGAGCTGTAGAGACGTAGCGAAGAGTCTTAGAAATGTAACGTTAACATACCATCACTGTATATCTCCTTTGCTATGGCAACAAGCCCAAACTGCTTGACAGCAGAATAAACTTCTCCTGCATCTAACGTCACTACATCAGCACGGTTAGCCTGAAACAAACAAAAAAAACACATATAACAGTCAGATGTTACGATCCTGTTCAAGGGTTCACATAAAGACTTACTGAATGAAACCACCATGAACAGATATGTTGGTGTTGTTATGTCATATTCAAAGCCTTTCACTTTTCCAGATGATGATTGAGTTACGATATTCATTTGAAACAGATCACAGCATTCGTGAGGCATTACCATGAAACAGCTGCACATGTAAAACATCTAACTAAATTAGGGAAGGGTTTCCATGACAGCACTACATTATTTTGAGACTAATTCATTCATTTGTGGCAGATGTCTTTGAAAAAAAAAATATATCTAATAAAAAAAGCACTTGCTCTAAATGAATATATCTGCTGGCTTTAAAAAGGTTAACAATAAGTTATAGCTACAGCAATGTACAGTTTAAGAGAAAGTATTGTACTTCCAGACTTGTTTACATGGAGGAGCACAATTTTACCTTCATAAAACGTCTACGCCCGGATACCTTTTGCACACTTTCAATAACAAACAGCTTGACCTCTGACCATCACTTTAGTGAAAATATTTCAATTGGTTTATACTCTCAAATAAAATGCCAAACAAACATGTCTGACTTTAATCATCCCCCAAAAAAAGAATCTCAAGGGCTTAAATATTAATGTAAAAAAAACAGTCAAACATAATTAAATGTATCTGAATTTGCAACAGTTGCTTTTTTCCTTTGCAATAATATGATTTGTTTTGAGTGCTCACCCTGATCTTATCGATGCAGTCTGTTGTGCTGGACGCTCGGATGCAGGAGAGTCTGGCAAAAGCAGCCACGACGGCGGGCGGCAGCACTGCCACCAGAGCTTTGGCAAGCTCTGCACACTTTCTGTGCTCAGGGTCAGACACTGTGCACCATCGCATCTTCTTAGCTAACATGTACGGGACATAGGAGCAGTTCACGCCAGTTAAATACAAGACTAAAACATACCACCAGTCGGCTACACATTATTTACGAAATCGTGCATATTTTTTTCGGGAAGGTCTAAGTATTTGATGCATCTCTCTTTGCATTTGTGTCTCAATTCAACTCGTTGTTGTGGTAAACTTGAAAAGGTGTTTTTGTTTTTATCATTTAGAACTCAATCAGTTTTTACCAGCAAAGTCTTACATCAACAAAAGAATGAACTACAGATATAGTTAACATCTTCTTTACTTTTTAATGAAGTTTCATGATCTAGTTAAGTAACAAACCTTACCCCTGACGCTGCAAACAAACATGGAAAAGAGAAAAAGGGCAATAAATCCTCGCATTCTGCTCCACTGTAACTCAAGTCTGTATAAAGAAGTCTGCAGAGTTCAACAAACTGCTGCCCTCTCTGTTAGTCTCAAATCCTTGATACTCTGGTTAGACTTCCCAGAGCGTTAGAGGCACTTTGTACTGACGGATAAATAGAAAATGTATTGCGTAAGCCAGCTCCTCAGAAAACAGTTAAGTCACTCTTTCCCACATATGGATCATATTTAGCACCATGTGTTACAAGTACGACCCCTATCTTAAGTCTTTGTAGATCTCAAGATTAGATGTAGCGTGGAAGCTGCTGTAAAGAGGTTTTGTTTTACGCTTATGTATAGGCTCAGTCAGCTTCAACATCACAAGATGACATGAAGAAAACGCATATTATGGAATTAAACAAATCATTTTATTGCAAATATATTGGACGCAGAAGAGTTCCAAAAGTGCAATCTGACCAATGAGCGTGGAGCAAAGTATATGCAGCAGTAAGTATGTTACAGCTAGTGAAACGTTTTATTTACAATTCTTAAGCATTGTTATGCTTTTACAAAAAGGAAAATAAAAGCTCTTGAGCAACAGTGGGTGTAATCCCTCTTAGTGCATAAACACTATTCCCTGTCATGCTGTAAACACAGTATCATCTGCTTTCTGGTGGAGAAGAGGAACTCCCGAAGCCTGAAGGACAGTCTGTAAATGCTGGATCCTCTCTGCATGAAGCAGCATCGTTGGTTTACGTTTTCTCAAGTCGATGGAGAGACTGTGGATGCGCTCCTCCAACTGCAAATATGAGAAAAAAAAAACAAAAAAAAACTGAGACTCAGATAAAGAGAACTGTGAGTGATTAAACACGGTATACACTCAAGTGACCCCTGAGATTTTCACAGCCAATGATTTATGGTTGAAATAAGACATCCAAAGAATGCATGCAGAATATAAAACATCCATGAAGGTCGTCTGAGTATTAGCTATGGCCAATTTTCCTAATGACCAGCGCCTCAAAAGCCCAATTTCTTTTAAAAATAAAAGAAACCAGCAGACTTCAAGGACAGTATATCCACTTATCCCGCTGCAGGATGACATTGTAGGTATATTTATTATTTAATTAATCTGATTCTCACTTGTTTGGATGTGTTAGTTCCACTTAGTTGTTCTAAGACACTTCAAATAGAAATGTAATAATCATCATTAGACACCCATTTCGCCTTGACTCACCTGCAACTAACAAACCACTTTGATTGCACAAACATTATTTGTATTACCGTTGTTAACTTTTCCGATACTTCTTTATTTTTCAATTCAACATGCTTAAAAATGAGACAGTCTCAATAAAAGTACCAAAACCAATGAGTGGCAGCTGCACACAAAGAGCTGTTTTTGTTTTGTTTGCTTGCAGTTAAAGCTGAACCTCGTAGGCCTATGTCTGTCACACCCTCCACCACACCTGCAGAACGTGTACAACACAGTAATCAGGTCAGCATTTGTTTTCTAAAGTCTCTTTGACGTCGCATGAAGAGACGCGACCTACGTTAGAGTGTCGCCAACAGATGGAGAGCAGCGGACACGCACAGCAAGGTGAACTGATGCCTTCACGTGTTCTGTCATGCATTTCTTTTTGTTCATTCATTTTTTTCTTGGCCAGCTTGGTTTGCAGGTTGCTAATGGCAACAAGAAATGACCAAATTCTGTGTGAACAGCAGCTCATTTTGTGTTGCGACAGTAGATTATAATGCAACCTAGATTATAATAGATAGATTATAATGCAACCTGTTTCAAAAATATTTAAACTAAAGATGCACTAGATTACAATTTTCTAACATCTATGCTTGTGTTTAAAACTCAACTGTGAACCGTGTTAATAAAAAGAAGATTAGTGATGTAACAAGCTAATCACATCTGTATCTTCAAAGAAGCATTAATATTGTGTCCGTTTTCTCATAGCTCCTGGTTTACCATTAAACAATTTGTCCTCTTACTTCTTCCAGCTCCTCACAGACAGCAGTCTTTTCCATTTGTTCGTCCTTTCCACTGGTCTGCAGCCAACTTCGTAACACCTCTCTCAGTTTTTGCCAAGCCCTGAGTGTATACACACACAAGCATACATGTTTACTAGGCAGACATGTTGTTATACATTTTTTTTTTTAAAAACTGTCTTTGCAGATATCCGACCTGAGCTGTTTCCTGTCCTGTTGGTATGTCTTCATGTCGAGCTGGATGCAGAGAAGTTCTCTGGTCAGAGCTGCGGTTGAATCTTTTGATGCATCTTTGAGACTTTCTCCACTGACTGCTTCTAGTCGTTTGTGTTGAAGAATTAGAGCACAGCAAAAGAAAAAAAAAACAGTTTCAGACATTTGAGTTCTGCATAACCCAAGCTGAATAAAATCATTTTATTATACTGAGTTCACATACCTGGAAAGGCTGCTGAGAGTTCATGAAACTTGAGAACATCTGCTCTCTTTGTCTTCCCAAACTGAAAAAAAAAAAAAAAAAAAAAACATAACTAAAGTCACTTTAATCAGAACTGAATCATCATCATCATCATCATGATACACAGGGGTCATTACCGTGTTGTCAGTCCCAGTGGTCATGAAAGCAGAGGGGGGTAAAAGAACATCTGGGTTTGCCTGAGAACACTTGACAGTGGACACCTGTGTTGTAGAGGTTGGCACGTTAGATGTGCTGATGCGCCAATGTGTGCAGCTGACTGGGACTTTGGCATGATGTAGGCAGGACGACGCTGTCCGGCTGTGCTCCTCTGGACTGAGCTGGGAGGGTTCTGAAACTGCTTTGGCGCTGGTGTCAACAGAAGGCTTCTGAGAGCTAGGAAACAAAAGAAGAAGCTTTTGTCAGTGTATAGAGGATTGTTTTTGTCATCATTTTAGATGTCTCATTGAAAATCTTTTATTTGTATCTCTTCATTTACGATGAACATGGATCGTACTTTGTTTTCACTGGAGATGTGAACAGGTATTCGCAGCGACGGGGCTGACGTCGGTGTGTACCGCTGAGAAGACTTGAAAAAAATAAAAATATCAAGATTGTGACTCCATGTGTTGCACAGAGATTCACAGCTTGTCAGGGGCTTATAGACTCACAGCTTCCTCTGCTCTCCCTCCTCAGCTTCCTGCTCCACTGAACAAGTCGGGGAAACACTTTTTGGTCCAGGCAAACAGAATGTAACACTCTTTTTAGGCGGCTGATCTTTGACCTCTTGTCCTCTCTGTGGTTTACTCAGAGCTCGCTGCTTCCACCTCAGAGCACATCGCTTCACCACTCTCTGGAGATGTTTCGACCTCTGCAGGACACAAGCAGGCTTTATTTGACACTCAAGTTAAATGTCAGGAAAAAAAACAACAACAACACACAAACGGATACCCACGTGATCTTGGCACGGCTGCATGAGGCTCGTTGTGAGATCGTTCATATGAGAAGCATACGTGAGGATGCATGTCACGCCCTCTCTCAGCAGCTGGTCTCGGTAGACCTTGGCAGCTGTGGCCACCTGCTCTTGTTTCCTGCGCTGCTCTGTGACCCATAGCCTCCATCCGCACAGCATCTGCAGAAGATTTCACAAAACGACATCAAGATCGACATGCGGGAGTCGAATCCACAGGCTCTGTGCTTGATTTAGCAGCGAGAGAAAGAAGAATGTGTAGACAGGTTTTAACCTTGGCCTGGAGAGAGAGGGACCAGTGCCAGAGCGCTCGCTCGGTCTGCTGTGCTTCTCTGCGTCTGTGACGCAGCTGTGAGCGGGAAGGAAACCAAAATCTGGTCAACACTTCAACTGCGCTAAATCAAACCTCATCTATCAGCCTGACTCGTTACAGATTGAGGACAGAAATCTACTAATGAAAGCAGACCAATCTTCTTCTCTTTAATGGTTCATTTTATGGATTTTAAGTAAAAACATTGGAGGGCGAGATGCAGTGTGATTCTGTATGTATTGTAACATGCGTCGAGAAAAGGACAGTAACTGTCAACAGAAATGTTTGAAATAAGTATCAAACAAACCTTCACTCTCCACTGTTCAAAGTATGTCTGGTACATCTTCAACCTCAGCAACAAGACCCCCTGTCGTTTCAGAACCTGTGGAATAACATGGTTACATTTTGAAGACATTAAGGCAACAATGGGGCTTCATGTAATACTTTTAAAGTCATGATGGTAAGAACCTTATTTTGATGCCACTGGCAGTGATGCTTGTTCCATGCTTTCATGGCTTTAGAGAGGAGTTTAGACTCATAGTGACGTCTGGCTTTTTCCATACAGATCCTCTGTCTCCGAGCCTCCCTCGTCTGCCTCCTCCACCGTCTGAGAGACCGCAGCAGTCGCACTAAGGAAACATCGATTAAAAAAAAGAAAACGAAAAGAAGAAAGAGTACATATGTTTGATCTTTCAGAAAAAGTAAACATAATAAAAATATAAATGAAAGACATCTGAAAGAAGAATCTAACAGCTTTCCTTTATTGCAGCGAGTGTAATATTAAGCATCATTTTGGTCAATCAGAAATCTCACAGTAAGACCAAGAATTAGTGAATCAGTGAGACCTCCTTACACTAAGCTGTTATTAAACTAATAATGAAGTTGAGAGCGTACACATTTCTTGAATCGCCAATAACATTTTTTTGAATTGAATTGAATTGGTCTGTGTTACCTTCGTTTAAAGACCTCTGAACCTGGCTGACTGCCTCCCTCTGCTGGAGACGCTTTGAAACTGCACGTGTTGTAACTTTTCTCCAGGCAAGAAACACCTGACACATTCCAGGGCAAAGACACAAAATCAGTCAAGACGCTGACCAAGGGATGAGTGCAGATTTACACATTGAGGGTACTGGACTGCGCTACAACCTTTAGCTGAAGGAGATGTTCAAAGTGATTCTGTGCTCTTTCCTCCATGAGCCTGACTTCTGCCATCAGCACAGCGTTCTCCCTCCAAACACACAGAACCTTCCTAAACAGGAATATTATTGAGACGAAGGGGGGTAAATCATTCAAACTGAGAAAAAAAATGGAAGCAGACAGTATCATTGATCAATAACTGGTGGGTATTAATTTAAGAATTCTAACTCAGACTTTGATCTTTCCTCAGAATATGTGAGTTCAGTACCTGCACAAGTTTTCATTTTGTTGATGGTAAAGTTTCTCTGCATGGCAACAGAGCTGAGACATCTGTAGCGTGTGCTTCTGTGAAAACAGCAGGGCAC
The DNA here is from genome assembly GCF_947650265.1 of Symphodus melops. Classification (NCBI taxonomy): domain Eukaryota; kingdom Metazoa; phylum Chordata; class Actinopteri; order Labriformes; family Labridae; genus Symphodus; species Symphodus melops. The sequence continues at coordinate 19,298,020 of NC_136694.1, forward strand.
TCAAGAGTGAATCAGCTTTAACATCCATCTCAATCACGTCAGCCTTTAATCCTCCTGGATACAACATGCAAAATAAAGACTTACCTTCCAAGCCACATACGCGTGTTCGAGGAGTTTCACTTCATGGTGACGCTGCATCTGCTGCAGTCGGCTTTTTCTCGCCCGCTGAATATGAACAAACTAAACAAACACACACAAGTCAGTGCAGAAAAACACACACATACACACACCTGAAACCGATTATTGTGCATCTGGTGAGTGTTGGAATCTGACCCTGTGCTTATAATCCAAGACGGAGCTTTGAAATGAGCCACATAGAAATCATACGTGTCCTTCTCAAACAGATTCATTGTGTTTTTTAAAAAACTTACAAAAACATTTTCACACCTTTTTCCATTTTTCCACAGCCCAACTCATGCAGCGCAGGTCACCTTGAAGACAAGCCTGCTGTTCCAGATATCGCCTGAAATACGAACAGACGCAATCAAAAATACAGACGAGCAGTTCCACACACACTCACACGGTCGAGCAGGACTACCTCTCCCGTATCGCCGTGCTGTTGACCTTCCACTCTGTCATGGTCTTGTGAAGCAGCCGGTGTTTGTAGAGATGCTCTGAAGCTTCCCGTCTCTCCTCCTCAATGAGCTGCTGCTCTGTACGCTGCCTCCAGTATCTCCAGGCTCTCAGCAGGAGGCTCCGCTCCTCGTGTAGGATTGCCTGAAAAGGGCGAATTATGCATCCGTATGTCATACACAACTTTACCTTTTCAATCTATAGTACAGGGACAGGGCTTAAAGTGAACAAAAATCCTGAGCCGGAAAAATGTTGCTTCAAGGGCAATTGGCAAAAGCGGCTCTGAAATTCGTGGAAAATGTCTTTCTGTTTGGGTGTTTTGATATCAAAGTACAAATCAGAGGAAAATTCTTAAATTTCCGCCTTAAATGGGTGCAAAAGAACCTTGGGAGGATTTGACACCATGTGGAAAGTGTCTGAGATGTCGAGTAGGTGAGGGTCCTTCTCTTCTCGCCCCTCATCACAGCACAGTTATCCACTCAAATGCTGACTACCTAGTGCCACTCAAGCCCATAGAACAGCAGGACATCTTTCATTTCTTGAATGAGTACTGCAGCAGCATTGGCCATATTTATAGATAGAAATAACGCGGTCTTTTCTATTTATTGGGTGAATTATTTAATTATTTTGCGGCTCACGCCTGAGTTCAGGTGCGGCGCCTGAAAAATTTAAGCCCTGCAGGAAAGTTTAGGTTTTCCATTTACGGCTGCCATACCATCCGCTCAGAAAGCATCTGCTCCTTGTGCTGCTCTGATCGTCCCCACCAGGAGTAGAACACCCATGTGTACTGACGCTGCCTGATAACACGGGATCATAGAAATAAGGAAGAGAAAACAGGCTGAGAAACTCTTTTACGTGCGGACATTTAGAAGAGATGAATAAATTCAGACGGTGTGGGCAGCCCGAGGAGGCGGTAACTCACTGATTAAAGACTTGGGCCTTGTGTCGTCTCCGTTTATCGAGTCTTCTCCCCTGAGTAAACTCAACCCACGAGTTGAAACATCGAGGCAACATGCGTTCAGCAAACCAAATGTCTGCACAGTCCTCCAACTGCTGCAGAAAAACAAGAAAAATCCTTGTCAGGAAATCTGATCACACAGGTCTTCATTACGATATTCACCAACTGTAAGAAGACACTTTCATAGATTTCCATGTGGTAATTGTTGGAAATCTTTTACAGTATGTTACTATTGAAATAACTTCTGAAATGTGTCCTGATCGATGGCTCTGAAAGGTATAACTGAAGACTTGATGTAAACAAACCTGCATGTGTCTCTGATCAGATAGCTTTTCTCTCCAGTGCTGAAAACAGCTCCTCACAAGAGAAGTGCTGGACGACAAAAAAAATGTCAAGTCAAATTTGAACCCGAGTCACGATGCTACCATAAACAACTTAATGCGACACCTTTTTAAAAGCAGGGGGGAAAAAGCAACCTGTGTTTAGTCAGTGCCATTTCTGTGAGGGGTTGGTAGCTTTTGTCTTCAGCCTCCTCCAGGCGGTCCTGCCAACGCTTCCAGTATTTTATCGTCAACTATGCAGAAAAAAAAAATACATGTTAAACTTAGAAGAGCGTTAAAAACAGAACGTTTCTATATTCATCTCTAAAACTGTAGTTTAAAGGTGTGTTGCTCTTTACACACAGTTTGATGATGTTGTTGGACAGCCATGGTGTTGTTCAGTCGATGTGTTTTGTTCCTGATCACATTCAAAACAAGTCCCTGAAAAGCAGCCCACTGCAACAAGAACACCCAGCAATGAACATATATTTATGACTTAGCTCTCCGCGTAAACGCAGTTTCTCCATTTAATATGGGGTCTTACCAGAAGATAACGCTCGTGATGTTGACATGCAGTCCTGTCTCTCTCAGCCTTTTCTCTGCACAGCACCACATCTACTGGAAGTTCACGAAATCAAACGACCATGCGAATAATCAAGAGCGCTCACTATGTTGAAGCTGTTTTTAAAGGAGAATGTGTTCTTTGTATTTGTGTTAGGATACAAGCTCTCCAGCGCGTCAGTGCTCTGCGCTGGGTGTTCTGTACGGCCAAGCGGCCTGCTGCTTGCAGCCAGTCCTCTTCGCTCTTTTTGAGATGGAGCGCGCCTTTCCATTTACTCCAAGACGTCCTTAACAGATGAAGACGGCGAGCACGTCGCGTCACAGCTAGGGAAAAAAAATCAAGAGTGTGTCAAGTTTAACAGCTCAGAACAGCAGTCCAATAAACATTAGCAAGGTTATTCAAAGTTACCTTGGGATTCTTTCTTGGTTTGGATAATAGAGATGTAACATTTCCAGTGATGCAACGACTTTCTTTTCAGACTGAGGATGAAGTGAAGTGCAGCTTTTGATTCCTTTTCTTTCTGACAAAGAGCTGTTGTGTGCATCTCTTTCCACTGAAGCCAGGCCTTTAATAGAAAATTCAAAAAACACACACACACAAAACATTTAACACCATGTTACAATTTTGGATTATGGATGCATCAGACCATGTCTTTACCCTGCGCTGTATGGTGAACGCCCTCTGTTTCAAGGCTTGGTCCTCTAAAGCATGAAGGTCTCTGTGCAGCTGCAGCCGACCCTGCCACAATCTCCAGGCTGAACTACACAGACAAAAAAAATAATTAAAAATGCAACTGTGAAAACTAACACTAATAGATGTAGGTCTGGTTTGCAAATACAATCATCTTACTGCAGAGTTGTGAGTCTGTTCAGCTCAAGGGCAGATTCAAGCATCTTTTTCTTTATGCGTTTCATGCCTGTGTAAACCTCCCACCTATGCAAAACCAGGCACATCCGCTGCCTGTCAGCTGATAAGAAAAAAAAAAAAACATTATAATAATGAAACACTGCTTGCTTCGTCTTAATACACAAAGACTTGAAGATGAAATAAGTCAGTTCCTGTCAGTGAACAAGCCACAATCATACCAAATAACTGAGCATTTTGGAGTTTGCGCTTCTTTGTCCTCCGCAGTGACACAAATATCCGCCAATGATGGAACGCCAAGTTATACAGGTAATACCTAAAATAGAAAAATATTTAATTAATACACGCAAACTGTCTGTGACTGACTGATGTGTATCCTGTAGTGTGTACCTGTAGTGACACTCTGCTCGCATGGTGAGACTCCACTCTCTCCTGGACGTCCACCACTCATCTTTCCATCCTACAAAGGCTCGTCTCAAGACCACGCTGTTATAGTGGGACCTGCAACATGAAATATCCCCTTAGATTAACAGACTCTTTCAGGTAGGCCATTTAAAAGTGGAATACAGACTATGCCTCTAGTTGTAAAGATTAAAAAAAAAACATTTCTTATTTCCAGTTTGCAAAAATACTATAACATGTTACTTGGCTTTATGGGGAAGAACACGACCAAATGTTCTGTGAATCCATATCTTCAGGAACTTCCTTGCCAAGTGCCTGCAGTAATTGAAAACATTAAGTTATAAATGGGAAAATACGACTAAAAAACAGAAATGCAGTATAGAGAGTGTTTCAGCACCTTATCCTCAGTTCCTTGAGCCTTCCACCTTTGTTCCAGTTGTATCCGACTCTATAAGTTACCCTTCTGGTGGGAGCTTTGCAGACTTGTTTTGATGGACCAGCAGCACTCACAGCTCTGGGTCGAGGTTGAACTAACTTTCTGGTGTTAGTTTGCATAATGACAAGTCAGGCCGGTGGCGTACAGAACTGTCCAACAACATAAACATGGAAATAAAAGCAACGAGGAATACAAAATAAACTTCCTTCTGCAGTGTGAAAGGACTGTTTGGGTTACCAAGGACCGCGCGCTTGTTTCGACATGTCACGTGAACGCGGAAGTGACGTGTTTTCATTTCTTCTTTTATTATTTAATTTAATTTTCGGTTACTGCCACCTACCGACATGCGGTGTGGAGCTGTAGATCGTCAGAAACAAAAATCAGCATAATATCAAAAAACCAAAATCTTTCAATGTCTCAAACAGGAGTGTTTCACAGTGACATCTATCTTTGCACCCTTTAATATCTTTGTCGTCACCTCCTGTCGCTCGACTCAGACGGTCTTGCCCTCCTTTCCCCCTTCTATCTGTAGCACATGTAGCACCAACTCAAGCTGTTTACATTGTTGAGGGGTGTTGCCTCCCTTCTCTTTTTGGTTCCTGTCCTGCCTTCCTCCCAAACCCACGTATTTCTGTATGGTCTATAAATGTCGACACCCCCAACACTTTTTTCACAAGTTGTTGTTCTATATTCAGATCTACTGCTGGCAACTCACATAACCAGAGCGGGAAAGCTGAAGTTGAACTGTATACAGTATTAAACAGACCCACAATTGTTGCTGCTCTGATTTCTACCCATCCAAATCTTTCATTGGATGTGAATGTCTGTGCCCCTGCAGGTTAACCCAGTAAACCAGCATGAGGTCCTCTCTCCCAATTTGTGTTTGTAACAGCATTTCTGTAATTTCCACAGTTGGTGTTTTAAATGATCCATTATCTAGCCGCTTGTGGCTACTCTACATCTAACCTCTTGAGATGGTTCACTGCATCTGATGAATGTGCATCTTTCTTTTCACAGGGCCCCGAATGTGCAAATTATTACCTTCCGGTATCTGAACAGTTTAGGGCTCAAACATGTCCCTTGTGAAGTCCTACACAGTTTAGGTTCTTCTTTTAACTGAACTGTATATGGTTATTTCATAATATGCTTTCCAGTCACATATTGTAGCAATGCTATATAAAATGCATACAGTATAGGTCTAGTACAGAGTCTTTTGACATATATCCTTCCATCATGTAAACAGCTCATGTTTGTAAATGATTATTTTGTCATGAATATAACAGCATAGCCATCTCCCTAAATGTCTTTGTTAAGAGGACAGATGGACAGATGAGGGTGTGAACTCTGTTCCACAGAGGACTAGCTTCAGGTGGTGAAAGTAAAATGTGTCTTTGTGTCGTTCTCATACTGTATCAAATCAACTCATCATCACCATCATCATTTCATCACACACCGTAGTAGACCGTGATCGCTTACAGTCTATGATCGTGACTGGGTTAGTAAAAACATAGCAAACAATTTACATTCGGGATTGTTCGATATGTTTGTTTTGGACAGCTCAGGAGGGCGGGGTCAACTAACAGTGACTCGATTAGGTGCACTGAGGCGGCTATGGAAAAATGAAAATCAGGCCAACCTAGACGATAATGAGTAGCTGCCCTAAAGAGTGCCTGTTTCGTGATCTACATTTAGTGTGATATATTCACTAACATAATCATCTTTTTTCCCCTCTCCATTGGGTTGTTTAGTTATATGTTACAGCTACATAAATGGTTAGAACGATAATAATAAAACATAAAACATTTCCGACACACACAAGTCGATCCAGATTTCTACAAAGGCGCCGTGGGCACGATGTAATCTTTCCTAGGACCTTCTTAAAGCGGTGATCAGAGGAAAACTGAAAACTACGACTTGAGCAGACGTTTACTTAAGAATACAATACATTAATTTGTTATTTGGACCTGTGTGTTTGTGTTTAGTTACCCCAGTACGGTGTGCGCCTCCTAATATCACTACAACAGCTCAGACGATTTAAGACTTGGTACTCTCTGGGTGGGCTTTATCCCCCTGCCCCAGCTAGTTGGCTAGCTAGCTCATAGTGCTAGGCTAGCTAGCTGGCTAGCTAACGTGAACTGCCTGCACCGCTTTTCCGTCAGAGACCATTATTCCTCGCATCATTCACATCGTGTAAGTTGGCTTTTTTGTCGTTGTTTTATAAACGTGCTCACAAGACCGGTGTTATTACAAGACGTACACCTCTAATACTGAGTGAAGTGTGTGTGGGCGCTAGCCTGCTAGCTCTGTGTGTTAGCCGGTAACGTTTATATTCTCATACCCGATAAATAAATGATTAATTCATTCATACATTTGGTTGAGTTGCATTGACCTTTGTGGTGGTTTGATACTTTCGCAAAACTTGCGTTAGGTGATGAAGGTATTTATTTAATTGACATCAGCGCTGGATTAATTATTCTGATTGACATGTCTGATCTTAATTAACCTGTTAATTAACAACAGCTGCTTGAAACCATTTATTTAATATATTCACCGAGGTTCATTGTATTTTGTAATGTTTAGTTATTCCACGTAATTTAATTTTGATGTAAATCTGTTCATAGCTTTTTTTTTGCTATTGATGCTGTTTGTTTACTGTTTTTTTTGTTTGAGCTGCTCTATCCACCAAATTTCCCACATTAGGGGATCAATAAAGTTTATCCTCCTTATCCCTAACAACATGCTACTTTTCACACATAACTTGAATGACGCCATTGTTGCTAAAACACAAACAAAACCTCTTCTGTGATTGAGACAGACATCGACGTTTTTTTTTTTTGTTTTTTTTTGTTTTTTTTTTATTCAGGAGCGTGAACTTTGTTTCCTGCAGGAGCGGAGTCCCTGCTGAGCTGAGAGCTGTTTGTTGAAGCCATGGAGAACGATGCTCGAGTCGAGGAGAAGAATGATGAAGCTGCTGTGAACCAGGTTCAACAAACGGCAACAGCTCCTCACAGATACTCCAAGGTGATGAGAAAGAGATGTGCTGTCGATTTTTAACCCAGTGCTGAGGCTCATCTGATCAGTGAATGAGCACAGGTTTGAGTCAACATTAGTGCTGGTTATTTCGCCTGTATTTAGTCTTTGTGTCACGCTTTGTGTTGGCCTGGACTCCTTTATGTAAAATACATTTTTGTTTCTCAGTTGAAATATTTATGGTTTTAAAAAAATGGTTGAATTAAAAATGCCAAAAGTATGACTAGCATAGTTCTTTTTAACACAAAGTAAGCATAATTAATTCTTCCACAGGAGGAACTACTGGAAATAAAAGAACTGCCAGTCTCTAATGAAAGGCCAGAATGTCTCTCTGATAAATATGACAGGTAAGAATTTGTTTTAAGTGCATGATAAACATCGTTAGCAACATTATTTGTAGTGTTTAAAATTAGGAGTTTAACGTGTTGTTTTTTTTTTTTTTTTTGGCATACCTATTAAGAACAGTGACTTTAATTGACTTCAATTGACTAATTGACTTGATACCAGACACTGGGTGAGTCAAACTGTGGAGCCCTTTGAAGCTGGATTTTTCTACAAAGATTAAGAAGTCTGATAATGTTCTTAAATCAAGGAGATTTTTTTTTATACAGAAGCCATCTTGTGACTTTTACTGCCTCTGTTTAAAACATTTGATGTGTTGTATTCATATTGGACAGATTTCGAGAACGTCTCCTTATAAATGAAGATTTATTTTTTTCTGTTTTAATTACACTTTTGCCTCGTATTTTAACCTCATTGTTGCTGTATGTGACGTGGACCTTTTCTACTCTTGGCTTACAGGATGCAGGTTGAAATCTAATAATGGAGCTTTTGAATTATTGTCATGCTAACTTTTTTTTTTTTTTTTTAATACACAACGTAGTTAGTTTGTGTATGCTTTCTCTCTGATCAGAAGCATAGAGAAACACACTGACATGTTGCTCTGCTGTGTCTCTCTTAATGTCATGATCAGCCTTGAATCTTTTCTTACTGAGCATGTTACTTCAGTGTTTCCAGAATAACTTTGGACGGTTGTTTCTTATTTGAGTCTCTAAAGTAGTTGCGCATGTCATCTTTTTAATTTGTGTTTGGATGCAGTGATGGTGTTTGGGACCCTGAGAAGTGGCATGCCTCACTGTATCCCACTTCAGGACGTAGCTCTCCGGTGGAAGGTTTTAAGAAGGACTATGTGGACGACAGAGTTCCTTTGAAACGAAGGATCCCAGGTGAAGATTGAAATGAAAACAGTGGTGGTAAAATGGATCAGACTGTGTGTAGAAGGATGTTGGTCTCAGAGGTCTACTTAAAGTCATGGAGGAATATATATATATTTTTTTGTCAAAGGGTCCTGGAACTGTAACATTTACAATTCCTGAAGCAATTGTGCTTTTAAGTAGTACAAAGTTTGGTTGAGAGGAGTACGATAATAAAGCAAACGAGAAATAGATTTGTTGGAAATGGAACAGTCTTTAATAAGATGAAGCGATGGTTGTCTTTATATGGCTCACACGTCTAAAACCTCACCTTTTGCTGCACTGGGCATGCTTCCTGTTTTCAGATCCTCGTGAGCGCTTAAAGGAGGACGATCTGGATGTCATACTGAGCCCGCAGCGACGCAGCTTTGGAGGTGGATGTCAAGGCAATGCCGCCCTTGCGCCCCATGTCCGTCGGCCAATCAGCCCCCTGGAAAATAAGGAGAATGAGAGTCTTCGCCTGGGAGGAGCACGCCGAATCGGCAGTGGTCGTATAATTGCTGCCAGAGCGTTTGAGAGAGAAGCCCGTGCGGAAAAAGAGAGGGAGCGCGAGCGCGACTTTAAAGATAAAAGATTCAGGGTTGGTGTTCATGAGTTTCCGTCCATATGTAATGTGTAGCATAAAGTTGGTACGTGTTCCAGTCTGTTGAGAGAAAAAAGGTGTTCAATGAAAATTTTTTGCTCAGTCAAAGGGGATTTTAGCTTCAGTTTCTGTGGGGAAAAAAACCCAAGTGATGAAGATGACCTTTCTTTTACAGTATAAAACTCATCACAATTAAGATAAGATAATCCTTTATCTCACGAGCTGAGAAATGTACAATTAGCTTCACAGTTGAATAAGTTCTGAAGAAGAAACGGGATGTGGCTCTTTTAGCCTGTTATTTAAATTAGTTTTCTAAATAAAATGCAGATGGTCTTGTGTAAGTGGTATTCACAAGTGTGGTTCATTTCAAGAACAGTTGACTCATCTTGAAGCAGTTTGAACAGCATGTGAAGCCAAACGGTGACAGTTCTGCTTTGTCTGAACCAGCAGAGAGATTTCGGTGACAAACGTGTCTTCAGTGAAAGGAGAAGGAATGACTCTTATGCTGAGGAGGAGCCGGAGTGGTTCTCTGGAGGTCCTACCAGCCAGTCTGAGACAATTGAGCTCATTGGATTTGACGACAAAATCCTGGAAGATGACAAGCGCCGGTCTAAGCGGTCAAGGAAGCGAGCAGAGTCTGTGAAAGAAGGCATGTCAAAGCCTTGTTCTTCAGAATCACAGCACAATGATGTTGTCTAACCTTTTTTTTTTTTTTTTTTAATTTTTATATATATATATATGTGTTTGAGAACTTGTCAAGTGTGTGACTGCAATTTTGTTGTGACACTTTTTTTTTTTCTTTTTTTGTGTGCAGTTGTGGAGTGTAATGGAGGACAGCCTGAAGAGCAGGGTGGGGGTTTACAGTCGACTGCTGATCAGGAGGTTCCCCACCCCGATGTGCTACCCGAGCAGATGGCCGGAGACTTTGACTTCAATGAATTCTTCAATCTTGAGAAGACCATGCCAGGGCTGGCCTCAGTAAGTGCTGGGGGGCACTGTGTGGGTCTTGACGGTGGTTTCAAGGTGTAAACGTCACAGTTGGGTCGGCATTTAATTTATTTATTTTTTCTTCTTTGTGCATGTTTATATCTAATCCATACAAGCCAGTGAGCTGTGTCAGCCCCCCCCCCCCCCCCCCCCCAATCAAACAGATCTACAGGTCTGTTCTGTACAATCATGACAAACATTTAAAACAGTGAGATGATGGATGTGGTTGATCTAACAAATTCCATGTTAAACTTTTATTAAAATTCCCCTCTGCTGCACTGGCTTGATCTCACATGGACTGGTGGAGTTCACTGTCACTGATTGGTGCACGTTTGAAAAACAAATGTCAGCGGGATGCTGCATGGGGTTACAGGGCGGTTAATAAGCAATCCAAGTTTATGCCCATCATTATACCTTGACTTGAACAGCTACTAATTGGACAACTTAGCATCCATTGTGCAATCCAAAAAGTTGTGTACTGACTGGTTTGAAGCGTTAGATAAACACAAAGCCAGACAGCAGTGCATTCAATGACACTGCCCTTCAAGCTCCAGCACATTTTGTTCTTAATCAATGGATAACACCCAAAACGTAAGTGCCTCCTTTGTCCTTTTGTACCCTTTGGTTGGCTGAGGTTTGTGTTTTTTGACTCCGTCTCACATGCACAGTGTTTGTCTTGCAGATGATTGAAGACGTCCTGGGGGAGGGCCCTGTTTCTGCTAGCCGCTTCAGTCAGTGGTTTTCCAGTAACCTGAGCCCGTCAGGCAGCCGGTCCAGCAGTCTGAGGTCCACTCCCCATGAGGAGCTGGAAAAACTGGCAGGTAAATTATTTAATTTCCCCAGAAGGAGCTTCACGGAAATATGTAGTGTGAGACAAATCAGAATTTTTTTTGTTTTTTTTTTTCCCCGCCATGTAAGTGTACACATAGTCATTCTCCAATACCAGCTGGCCTTTTATGGTACATCCTTGCTTTGTAATCGACACTCTTCAAGAAACTGTTTGTCTCCCAAATCTTGGACTTCTTTGCTCTTCTGAAGGGCTTGAGCCACGCTGCACGTCCCCTAGCCACGGCCCTGCCTCATTCTTCACACCTATTCAATCATCAGAGTGCAAGGAGAACGTGGACATCCTGGAGCTGCTGCACAAGGCCAAAATAGACCTGAAGCCTCTCCTGTCCACGCTGTCTGTCAACAAGGCACGGCTTCGAGAAAGCAGTAAGTGCCTGTTCAAAATTGCTGAGTAGATAAGCGTGTTCATGCATAAAGTCCACATGATGTGAGAAGAGAATTGGAGTTGAGAGAAGCCCTGTAAGAGTGATGAAGTCGGCTTTAATTAATCTATGGAGACAGATATTTGCATACAGACGTCTAACGGTGGCTGCTGAGAATGCAATACAATAGATTGGGTTCTGCCGCTTTAGCTCTCACCTGGAGAGCTAAAGCTAAAGTTTTCCTCAAAATGTCCAATTTCAGCTGAAACGTAATTGGATAATACTGCTCAGACTATAAAAGAAAAACCAGAGCTCTCCTAGAATCGTGTTGGTTCCTTTCTGGTTCTGCTGACTTTGGGCGAATCTTCTAGAAATCTCTAATTTTCTGCAGAGACCGTGCACGACATCAAATGTCGCCAGTCTTGTTAATTGCAGGTTTATGTATGCAGCTGTGGAAAAGCTTGAAATACTACCAATAGGTGGGACGTCATTCACAACAACCCTTCTTCATCAGTGGTTCACCTGCTGTTGTATCCATGGTAACCGAACAAACATGAACTTGAGTTGTGTCCATCTGTCCACAGCTAACTGTGGCGCTGTGCTCTCACTGGAGGAAGTGGAGGGAGGGATGAACAGGATGAAGCTGGGCTCCGAGCCTGGACCGCAGGTGCGAAGAATGCCGCCTCCACAGAGAGGAAATGGTACGCCCTTTATGGCTGAACATTTAGAGGAGGCTTTAACTGGCGGCCCCAGCGCCCGTCCACACTCGCGTGACTCAGACATGTCAGCCTTTAATAAACTGGTCAGCAGCATGAAGGCAAGTGGAACTCTGCCAACTCACCCTAAAACCAACTCAAACAATGTAAGTATTTTCCCAACTTGATGTTTTCATTTTTCGTTGTCATTGATCCCATTTAACTTGGACATGGGATGCGTATACAAGTTTGTCCCCAAGTGGACAAATGACTACATGCATACATGTCTTTAGATTGGATAAGCCACGATTTAGATTGTTCATGAGGTATTTAAAAAGTGATGGGCATAAATTTGTTTTGGATGATTTGTTTGTTGTAAGAAAGCAGTGTAAGTGTAAATGTTCTATGCAAGTCAGTTCTGAGATTTTTCAGCTTAGAAGACATGAAGTCAGACGTATAATGAACACCGGGGGAAAAAATGACATTGCATTTCTCCAAAGGGCTTGCATCGGGCATACATGTAAAAATCCATCTGTGTAATATCAGCTGCTTTTACTTAGATGGGTTTTTACCTGGATGTTTGGGTGTTTGGCCACAAATTCTGTCTCCATGTACCTTACAGCAGATTTCAGACCAGGCCGTGGTGAGTGTCTCTGAAGCTCCAGCTCGACCGCCTGCGCAGCAACAGAAAAATATATTTCAGGTTTGTATGTGGATTAACCCCCTTGGGCTAATGTTGACAAAAAAAATTCAATGGCTTACGTTTTTCTTTGTCTTCTGGATTCTTTTCAGACGTGTCAGGATTGTTTTTATCTGTGGTGTCTTTTTTTTTTTTTTTCATGCCAACTGTTAAGGTTTGTCTCCACAGGTCTGCTTCTTCAGTGTGGCTAAACATTGAGAAGCTCTCTGTAGAGACTTTCAAAACAGTCTTATTACTGTACTTCCGACTCCAGAGAGAAGTTTCAAGCAAAACATCAAAATCTCTCTTCCATCCCAAGAGATGGATAAAAAAAAAAATCTATTTCAAGTGATCATCAGATATTTTGACTGTAAAATGTGAACAACAAGAACATGGTGAGTATGTGTCATTGAGATTTGACGTTTTGTTTCAGGAGCTCTTGGGACGTCCAGCTCGTAGTGCCTCACCTACACTACTTGGCAATCTGTTGGGAAGCTCTGAAGGCCCGACCACCTCTGTCCCGCTTCATGCGTTATTACACAAGGGACCCTCACCCCCACTCTTCCCACAGAGGGCACCCTCACCTGACTACTACAACAGTCGGCTGCAATCTTCAACAGGCACGTTCTTTTGGGCATTTACAGGACTGTCTGCTTATCTGTCATGAAATGCCTACACTCAGTTTAGTCTGTTATTAGAAAGGAAATCCATCCAAGAACAATGCAGACTACCAGTGCCCAGAGAAAACACGAGAAGGTGACGAGACCAGTATAGTCCAGGGCACTGGCAAATCAGTATCAAGTCGGGGTGGGACACATGATGTTCTAATGATTAAAGCAAATGTTAAGCACACAGCTATCTTAAATAAACCTAGCAGACATTACAGAGGGAAGCAGAAGTTAACTTTTGCCACCCCGCGCTGGTGAGCCGTTCTCTAAGGCCCCCGGAGACGCTGTGACAGTGAAACGAAACAGTTGAGTATCAGATTGGCCTTTCGTTCACACGGCATCTGTGTTTCACGGGGGTGAAAACGCAAGCTTTTGAATTCGACCTCCAGGGTGGAGCGAAACTGATGCGGTTGGCGTATCGCAGCCATGTGAACGAAACGGAGCGAACTGGCTGCGATGTGCTGGTGAAATGAGCTGTAGCATTAAAAAAAATTTCTCCCTGCTGAACTTCTAGGTTTTCCTGTTGGTCCTCAACCTATGTTACCAGAGCAGTATGCTGAAGTACACAGGTCTCTAAGCCCAAGATCTGCTGCACAGCATCAGGTATGGTGCATCTTTGGATTTGTAAACTTTGATTAATGGCTTTTCTGGGAAATTTTAAAGAAATTAAATCCATCATTTGTAGAATAAAACCAATTTTACATGTGGTTTGTAAACACAACTGTGTGCCCCCCCACACACAATGGCACCATCTAGCTTCCTCTAGTTTGTCTGAAGATCTGTCACATGGTCGGGTCACCAACTTTTTGTCTTGTGTTGTCTGGATTTTTTGTCCAGATGAGGGCGCTCTCTATGCCAGTTAACCAGGTAGACCTGGAAGCCTTGGCATTCCAACAAGACCTCGCTCTACATGCACACCATGCATTCCAGTCTGGCTTCAAGCAACCACAGGACAAGTCTTTTCGAAATAGGTAAGATTTTTATAAACATTTATTTTTGTCATATTTAGAAAATGTGGTTCACATAAACATATTAGACAATAAATAAACGTGATAACAATGGATTGGTTGACGTTGTCAAGTTATCTACAGCTGACATGCTTATGCTCCACAGATTGCAGTGTGTAAATCGCTCCCCTGTTCCTCAGCCTGCTGGAAGAAACTCACCAGGCAACGCTGTCACCAGCATGGTGAGCATAAACTTTATAGACCAAGCTGTCACATTTTAAAATTAGAAACCAATTGTATTGATGGCATTAATTTGACTTGTCCGTTTGTGCTCCAGTTGTCCCCATCATTCACACCCACATCTGTAATTCGCAAAATGTACGCTACAAAAGAGAAAAGCAGAGATGAATCGTCAGGTCGTTCAGAGACCAAGGAGGACGCAACATCACACTCTCAAGAAGGTACAGAGCATGAAATTCTACTCTCAATTTCTTGAGTTTAGCATCAGATGAGGTATCTAATTGTTGTTAATTTGTGCTCTGCAATCATTACAGACGGCAGCTCCAGAAATCTGTATCTAGAAGCGATGGATGGGCATGCTGGCCAGTCTGGCGGAGTGAAAGCAAGCTCCCAGAACTTGCAAAACAAGGACCCTGAGCGTCTCGGCTCTGGCTCCACCGGGCACCATACGCCCACCATGGTTCCTCCAGGAGCGACCTCATCTTTCCCACGTCCCATCTACCCCGTGCCGCTGCTATCACATGTACCTATGGTGCGCCCTCCTCCCCAGCTTCATCCCAATGTGGTACAACGAATGCTGGCCCAGGGTATCCAGCCCCAGCAGCTTGGACCTGCTCTTGTGCAAGCAGGTTGGTGTTGACCTTAAATTCCCCACATTCTCATTTATATTTAAACTTTTTAATGTCTAACTGTTTCACACTATTAACCTGAAGCTAAACCTCATAAGTTAATTATCTCTCGTATTGTTTACCCCAGGTATATTTCCCCAACATGTTGATCTCACACAACTTCAAGGCTTGCCTCCTGCCTTGCTTGGACAACCGCTGTACCCTCTAAGTGCAACAGGGCATCCACTACTACCTCCCAGAGCCAACACTCAGATACCGTTGGCAGTAATGCAGCAGCAACTTCAGCAGCAAAGACCCAGTGAGTACAAGGGATAAGTGCTGACTGGTTCAACCATGTGGCAAATAGCTTTCTAATCAAACATTAAATTCAAATTATAAATAGATTGTTGCAACTTGATGTTTTTAGA
This sequence comes from Symphodus melops, assembly GCF_947650265.1. Lineage (NCBI taxonomy): Eukaryota > Metazoa > Chordata > Actinopteri > Labriformes > Labridae > Symphodus > Symphodus melops. Next base: position 19,313,464 of record NC_136694.1, read on the forward strand.
TGGTTTTATGGTGAGGGTAAATTGTGCAGTTTTTTTTATAGTTAGAGCCAACAAGGAAAATAATGTAAACCATTGAACCTGAAACTCGGTAGATCATTCTAATTAAGATATTTGTGCCACAAAAACTTTTTTTTTTCTTTCCCTTGATTTAACTGTATTTTTGTCACTTTGCAGTACATCCAAGCATCCCAGGGCCTCAGTCGCAGAGCCAGGGACCTCACCGGACAAACGGCCCCCAGCAACATGGGGGTAGCCCCCCTCTCGGCCTCTCAAAGTGGTTTGGCTCAGACATGCTAGAACAGCCGCTCCCCTCCATGCCAGCTAAAGTCATAAGTGTAGATGAGCTGGAGTTCAGGCCGTGAGAAAAAGACAAAGGGCTGGATAGCAGGATTATGTTTTTTTCGTTTGCCCATCTCCACTTCCTCTTTACCATAAAAATGTGAACTTTAATTTGAAAGACAGTGCACAGACCTGGACAGTGTAACCATGCCATGCTTTGTCTTCAACCTTGAAGTCACTGCTTTTGAAGATGCGTTATCAGCAGAAATGGGAAGATAAGTGATGGCAGTTTGTTTTGCTGGCTGAGTGATTTTTTTTTTCTTTTTATTTGTATTAGGATGTGCGCAGTAAATAATGTATAGGCCCAATTGTACAGACCACGGGAAAGAATCTTATTCTCCCTGTATATAGCTTTTTTTTCTGTTTTGGTATGGGAAGTTTAACTGAAAGTCACCGAAAGCTGGTAGCATTCCTTTGTCACGTCAAACTTTAATTTCCCCCCCTGAAGTGCACTGAGAAAGGGCTACTGAAGCTGGGAAATGTTGGATTGATGAGTAACTTAAGTGTTTAGTCTTCCTCCCCTTGTGGCCCTTTTCCGTAGAAGTGACTGAATGGAGCGTTTGAAGACAACTCCAGGGGATGCAGCGAGTGCTGGTTGTGCCTTTTCTTTGTTTTGTTTTTCTATCCTTTTAAAACTGTATCCTTTCCCATCCAACCTGTCACTGGGGGGGTCAGCAGCAATGCTCACATTGTCAGTTTTCAAGGGTGGTCGGGATTCAGTTTATGTGCTACTAAGTTATAAAAAGCACAAATAGAATTAATAAATAAAATCTTCAGTAAAAACAGTTTGCTTCAATTGTTTTCAATACTTTGCTTTCTCATGTTCTCTGCTATATATTCAAAATTCTTAGAGCAACACTGTCAAAGATTCAACTGGCAAATAATTTTTTTATTTCCCCCAAGAAAACCATGCAACATGTTTTTAGTGCCAATACACCACCCTATCGCTCTCCACCTTCAATATCAAACATGTTTATTTATCTCATGTCTAGACTTATGCTCTAAAGGTACATAAAATATGGAGTCCTGGAAAATCTTATCTCTGGTCCAACTATTCAAAGGGAGCGTGGTCTGCTTTCAATGTTAGCTATTTGCTAGAAGAAACATATTTCGGACGTAATGACCCCATTAAAAATGTCCAAAAATAGGACTTAAAATTGCACTTAAAGCTATTTCATCTCTATGTGCAATGTAGTTCCAGTGATATTCAGCTGCTGCAAATATTCTAGTTTACAAGTCTATGCCCCAATCATCAAAGAAATATCAGGGCTCTAGTATTCAATGTGTGTGGGTCTATAAGGAATATTGTCCACTGTAGATAATTTAATAATCCAAGTTCTTAACCATTTGTCAGAATGATCTCGGTACCAAACGTTTAAAAGAGTTAATTATGTCAAGAATATACAATTTAATTTTGGAAACATGCATTCTCAAATGTCACAGCGCCCACAAACAGATTTTTCAACCAGACAAACTTTTCACTTATTACCAAAATCAGGGGACATCAGAAGGAGCTGGAACCAGCAAATGTAAGGCATCTTATCTCTAGAAATGACTTAAACTGGCAAATTCCTTTTGATTAACTCAGTCCCTCACTTCTGAGGATTTACATTGTCTGTCTTGTAATTTAAAATTAAATTGGTAGCTTTTATTAAATATATATTTTGTCAAGTGCAGGTGCCTGCTTGACTTGTACAGTATAATGTTTGTAATGAGTCTTGCGTGGGTTTAGACTGTGATCGTGCACTGTACAGGGGCTTTTTTTCTCTTCTGTTTGTGGTGGGTTGGGGGAGGGGTTCTACCATCACAGGACAAGCAGGAAGAGACTTGCATGTTCACGTTGTGGCATATTGGACAAGAAAGACCCCGAGTGAATGCTGGAGCACTTCTCTCAGCTACTGACCTGACGATGAGCGAACATGGGAAGAAAGCAAATTCTCATCAGAAACAAACCTCAGAAAACGCAAAACAAGAGCGACCCCCACCCCTCAAGAAACCAGGGTCAAAGTTCACAGGAAGCTGGGGGGCTGCCATTTTTCGCTACCGCTAGCATTTAACATTAGATGCTAAATCGACGGGGAGGGGTTTTTGGATCCTTTAACGTTAGCTCGCTGGTATCAAGTGCCCGAACCGGAGCGCACAAAACCCCGCTAATTTCTCCAACCGTCGCCGTTAACATCCATTGTTATTTGATGAATTCGGCATGGAGAAGGTAGCGGAGCCGTCTTGGACTTCTTCGTACACCTACCAGGTGAGCAAGCACAGCGCGGAGATGCTACACAACCTCAATGTTCAGAGGAAAGATGGAGGCAGGTTCTGCGATGTGGTCTTACGCGTTGGCGAGGAGAGCTTCCCCGCTCACAAGGCGGTGTTGGCCGCGTGCAGCGAGTATTTCGAGTCGGTGTTCAGTCGCCAGACGGAGGAGGGTGACCGCGAAACGAAGGAGCTGGAGATGCACACCATCAGCCCGAAAGTTTTTAAAGACGTTTTGGACTTCGCCTACACGTCAAGGATCGTCGTGCGTCTGGAGTGTTTCCCGGAGTTAATGACTGCTGCTAAGTTTCTGCTGATGCGGTCGGTCATTGAGATTTGTCAGGAGGTCATCAAGCAGTCCAACGTACAAATCCTCGTCCCGACCTCGCGCGGAGCCGACGCCAGCCTCTTCCAGGCCACCGCAACAGCCGCGGAGCTGGGTTTCCCTGTGGCTCCGCAGGATCTCGTAAACGGAACGGGAATTCTGGTGAACGTTCAGAGCTTTGCTAATAACACACAAATGCATGTGGACGGTATTGAAAACACTCCCGCTGTGTTATTAGAGGACGGTGGCGAGACGTCGGTGCCAGTTTTGGAGCCTGTGGAAGGACTGTCTGTTACCCCGACAACGGAAATATCGGGGCACACGTTTCAACACGACGCGGGCTCCCCAGGGTATAAAAAGGGCAAGGGAAAACCAAAGAGAGACGGTGGGGTTGTGGAAACTGTACTCTTTAGCAACAGCCCGCAGAAAAATACTATTCTGTTCCCATGCGGGACTTGTGGTAAAGCATTTACCGAGGCTTCCCGCTTGAAGAATCATGAGGCGCAACACGGAGCTAACGTCGGTGTAAACAATGCCGGTGAGCGCCTGTCAACAGCGGGCGGCATGTCTTTCATGTCTTCAGAGAACGGAGAGCTGACGCTGGATAACGGCAGAAAACGAGAGAGGACGAGGCGGCATGTCGGCTGCGACATTTGCGGTAAAGTTTTCCGCGATGTTTATCACCTGAACCGACACAAGCTCTCTCATTCCGGGGAGAAACCGTATGCGTGCCATGTGTGCGGGCTCCGGTTCAAACGTAAGGACAGGATGTCGTACCATGTACGGTCCCACGACGGCTCGGTTGGGAAACCTTACGTTTGCCAAAGCTGTGGTAAAGGTTTCTCAAGGTGAGTTGGTCATTCTTCCCTTTGACAGTCTATATGGTGTGTTTTCTTTGTGTTGCAGGGGGGAAAAAAAGATTTTATTTCTATTAGCACGCGTAAGTATGCTGTATTGTTTCATATATATATATATATATATATACATACATACATACATACATACATATACATATATATATATATATATATATATATATATATATGTGTGTGTGTGTGTGTGTGTGTGTGTATATGTTATACTCGAAGCAGGCCAGTGAAATACTAAAGTGGTTTTTCACAGTCATCACTAACTCAGATCGGTTGCAATCATTTAGTGTCAGTTTCCATCTGACAGTTCTCACAGGTGAGATGCTTAGACATGTAGCACAGCCAGTTCATCACCAGCATGAGATCCGGATCTAGTGCTTAGACAAAGAGCAGAAATGCTTTAAAGAATGGAGGGGGGGATAGCAGACCCAGGACACTCCACTGCATTAAGTTGGTTCTCAGTTTGATCAATTAAGGCTGACAACTTTTTTTGTCTTTTTTTTTTTTTAACTGGCACTTTTTTACTGTAAAATGTTCAAACCCTACAGTTTCTGTATTAAGAAAGCGTCATGATCATTATGGAGTGATTTGTCATCTGTGTTGTTTTAGCCATAAGCACGCAAACCAGTTTCCAGGCTCTCTTGTGAACTCTCCATCACCCCCTACTGCTCTGGAGGTTAAAATACATGCAGTCGTCAAATCGAAAAAAAAGTCACAAATATTTGGTGTAAAATCAGATTCATGATGATGCAGTGAATGTTTGTAACAAATCCATCTTATCTGTTGTGATTTAAGAACATGCAAAGACCCAGCCACAAGAAACAACTTTAAGTTGCGCTGTGTAGATTTGACAGTGACATTTGGAGAAGTGAAACAATTCTTTGCTATACTTTTCTGAACTTAATACGCAAACTTTTTATATATATATATATATATATATATATATATATATATATAAATAGTTGATGTCTTCATAGATACCATGCTAAAAAATAATTACTTTCCAAGAAGAATGCAACAGCTGTTTAATATGTTATATGTGGCTAATGGTTTTGTCAAACGCTAATGCCGTTTTTATTTGGGGTTTTTTTTTCAGACCGGACCACCTGAATGGACATATCAAACAGGTTCACACAACAGAAAGACCCCACAAGTGCCAGGTAACGCAAAGAGTCCACCGGATTTGAGTGAAAGGATTGTGACAACCACAACATCATGAATGTTTTTAACAGTGAGAAGTACAAAGGACGTTGAAATGTTCTGTATCTTTCAGATATGTAACGCCTCCTTTGCTACGAGAGATCGCCTCCGGTCACACCTGGCATGTCACGAGGACAAAATCCCCTGCAAAATGTGTGGCAAGTTTCTGCGAGCTGCCTACATGGCAGACCACCTAAAGAAACACAGTGAAGGAACACATAACTACTGCGGCATTTGCAACAAAGGTAATTTTTCAGTGTACCTCTTCACAGTTACAAACTCCTCCTGAAAAAAACTCTGTCCCAAATACAGACAGATATTCAGTTGTCAATGATGGGGTGTGTTCGAATTGTCCCTCCCATCTACTTTCAGCGATCCACTTTTCTTGGCCTTCTTAGCAGTGAAATAATCCTAATAACCACACGGTTGGAAATAAAATATCAGGTCTATATACAATACCAATATACTTCACTTTGATTGGTTTACATCATCAGCCTCACGCTAATAGTTCACCTCTGGGTTTAAGATTGCTCACCAAATTATTGTAGTGCTAACTTCCATGATCTGCGTCCCTTTTCCTTTTCTTTTTTTATTAACAAGGTTTTTACAAAATAGGTACTATAAGGGACACGTGTGCAACGCTTCTTTTATTTATTAGGAACATTTAGAAATTCCCTTTAACACATTGTCTTAAGTGCAGCAGCGACAGTTCAGACTTGAACACCTGCTCAGGTTTTTTATTGTAATATTTTAAATTAAATATTGAACAAAAAAAAAGTAATGTAATAATGCAGCAACCAATTATTTTAGAATAAAATAATCAATATATAAATACATACATAAAATACAGTGTTTGACACATGTATTAGACCACCATTTATAAGCGTGAGAAAACGTAAATATTTCAAAAATGTTTTAAAAACCGAACATTTTTCAGATTCAACACAAACAAGATCAGCAACATAATTGTAGGTGCTTCAAAAGGCACCAAACCAGGAAGATTGGCAGTGGAGATATCTCAGTGAAACCTAAACATCAGTTAAAGTCTTTTCTTCAACAAAAGGCTTTTATCACTTCTTCTGTCCATTTACATTGGAATAAAGCCAAATTGTGTCAATGCAGATGAGTCGGTTGACAATCAAAAAGCATTACAAAGGTAAAAGTGCAGTGATAAGATCTCCAGCAACATCTTTCCAAGTTTTTTGGCTTCTTATAGGAATTAAGATTTTTGGAAATTGACCCTTTGTCATGTCCCGCCCTCACCACGAAGTAACCTTCTGCCAAGCCGTCCTACCTACTTACGGCTACTAGGTCCCCCCCTCCCACTGAAAAGTCTTGGCCTCTATGAAACCTGTAGCATCCCCTGCAATGGTTGCTATGAGAGCGGGCTCTCTGATTGGTGAGTCAGCTGACCAATCAGAGAATCAACAAAGGGTCAATTGTGAAGCTCATTGTAGAGAGTCAGAGTGATGAATAATATCGAACCAAACATCGTATCTTCCTCATTAACATCAATGAGCCTGTTATCCCCCCATAGTCAAGGCCTTGAGTGTTTCAAACAACTGCCCTGTTCTCTCTTCTGGTCCCAGGTTTCTCTACTGCGTCCTACCTTAAGGTGCATATTAAGACACACCATGGCTCTCCTTTGCCCCCCTCTACCACAATGCACACCTTCCCCGAACCAAGGGGGGAGCTGCAGATGCACAACGGCAACCCTTACCACATGGGACGCCAGTGCTCAGTAGAAGGCAAGCAGTCGCCCGCCCCATCCCAAACCGTCATGTTTCTGGCTTTTATTTGCTCTGCTGCTTTTAGGAGAAACATGCTGCTGCATCTTTGTGTATGTTTAACACACGCACATTCGCCAACCTCCTATGCCGAGCTTTTTCACTCAAACATTTACTTTGTGCACTTTTCATGTGCTGGTTGTCTGTCTGATGGTGACTGTCAGCATGTCTTGTATTCAGAGGGGGCTGGGTATACAGAAGGGAAACAGCTCCCCTACTGCTTCACTCGTTGTAATGTAAGCTGCAAATACAAGGAGCAATATGATAAAGAATTTAAAAAAAAAACAGTCATGAAGGTAACGTGTCCCAACAGCATGCAAGCCTTAGATTTCGTATCAGATCTCGCACAATCAGATGTTTTGCCGATATTTTGATGGTGGACAAACGTAAGTGTGGTGCGTCATATTGAAAAGCTGTTGACTCAAAACACTTCACTCAAGTGCTCGTCGTGGGCAGAAAAAAGTTTCTCTCCGATGTTGACACAAGTCAAAGCTCAATCTTTAAATCACTGAAGTGGATATTAGGTGATGGATGGATAGGTCGTCAGTGCTGGAAATAACAAGTGTGTCCTCAGAAATAGTTCTGACTCATTTCGGATTTGATCAAGTTTGCTCAAGTGTCTGGAGGAGACGCTTCATAATTTGAGCAGTTTGGACGTGACTTTAGAATGAAAACATGCAAGTGTGTTTAAAACCACATTTCATTTCCTTCTTGTAGTTTGACTAGTAAGAGGCTCTGCCAATATGTGCACTTCTCATGAAGCGCTGTTCAGAGTGAGACAGATCTATATGAGGTTGGAAATGATCAGGGTTTGTAAAAGGTTGGAGAAACGGTGTAGAATGTAAATATAAACCGAATGTGATGAGTTGTAAACCATTGAAGCACAATGTTTGATCAAGATTAGCACAAAGACAAAATGTCATGTGACGAAATGGAGAAAGGTCATTGTTTATTGAAAAAAAATGATTTAGAGATAGATGACAGTAACACATTTGGGGGAAGAAGAAAAAAAGGTGAGGACAGGTTTGGTGTTTTCTGCATGAACTAAATTAACCCTGCCCTGAAAAAGAAGTTACTTATTTAACAGCATTTGTTGCTCAGAAACCTGTATTTATTCAGCATTTACGCTGCCTTCACAAATGTGCAGGTGGTTAGGAGTTTAAACATCAGAGTTGACGGTTGGAGTTCTGGGTCACTTCAGTTTTTTGGGTGGTTTTTCCTGAAAACGTTCAGCATGTGTGTGTTTGTCCTGCATGGCAATGGCAAACCCTGTCTGTCCCTGTTTGGCTGGTTCATCAGCAGCAGTTTTTTTGTGTGTTTTTTTTAACAGTACACAGTGTTGCATGACTGTCCCAATGTGTGCTCCATTTGCTCGGGGTTCATTGAAACTATTGTAGTTGTTCTTTTCCTGTGTGGGAGAAGCAGAAACATAGAGACAGTGCACAGTTAACAACAGTGAAACTTGTGGGCTCTGTGGCACATTTTCAAAGAATAAAGAGTCAACCTCCAGACCTCATAAGGCTCAACCATTTTCACTTTGTAAATCCTTGAAACGGATAATGTAAACAGGTTCAACTTACACTTACTAATATATAGGTGTATATTAACTGTTATCTGTGGTTGTGCTCCTACATGAACTGTGCTGTGCCAAAGTACGAGCAAGGATCAGGGCACTCGCAGCAGTCACACAAACTGGACTGTAGGGTTGAAGCGGTCTTGGGCACGGTACAGATTGCCTGGTGTGAGTGCGCCCTGAGTGACACAGTTGGACAAAAAACATGAGCCCACAGACCAAAACATGGGATGAAGGCTGTTGTCAGAATTGTGCACTGTCACTATATTAACTGCGGTTTTCCATTTCTGAGACGAGTTGTGATTGAACGTTACACTTTTTGTACAAAAAAAAAACTCAAATGCTTGTCGGCTTATCTCCCAGGAATATTCTTCAAGTGTAGAATGAATTGCATTAATAATGGCTCATTGGTCTTTGAAGGGAGTAAGCAGGGTCCTTATATTAAGCCTAAAATATATGTGCTGATTATCTGAGTCAAGAAGGTAATATTTTGATGTTGTTCGGACAGGTGGTTTATCTTTAGTTCTGCCTAAAACTTAATTTTTTGTTGAATTGTTGAGCGAGGAAAAAAGCCTGTTACATTGTGGAATAGATGGACTCTAGTTTCATGTTCTGAAGTCAAACTTTTGTACAATCAATTAAGAGCAGATCCAACTCCCGCGTAAGCAATAAGTTCTCAGGCAGAATAAAAAAAAAAAAAAAAAACTAGTGTTGAAATGAAGATAATTCTGTTCGCATGGTCTCCGCCACCTGTTATGTTTGCCCCCCCCCACCCCCTCCTCTCTCCTGGCCGGGTGTTGTGTAGACCTGTGCGCCAGTCGCCAGCTGTTTCTCACCTTGCCTGAGGCAGAGGGTCGCTTTCATGGACACCCAGCTCTTCCCCAGCCTGGCCCCCCAGCTTTGGGCCTGCAGCCTGAGCTGCTCATGGGGAAGGCAGGTGGGGCTCCATATTTCTGGGAGTGTCGCTCTGGCGGGCTGCCTGGCTTCCCCGACCATGGGCATGTCACAGGTCAGTACAGTCCAGCAGGAGGTGGGGGGGGGGGGGGGGGGGGTCGGGTCGGGTCGGGTCGGGTGGGGTGGGCTGGGTGCTACACAGGCAGTCTGTTGAATGAGAAGAGCAGGACTGTTGGTGGATTCTGGGCAAATGGACTGATGCAGATGATTCATGATGTTTTTTTTTTTTGGTATGTTAAGTCTTTGATTGTTACATTAAGTATCCTTTTATTTGTACTGGTGCTTGGGGATGCCCTCAAGAGTTCTCAAGTAAAATCTCTGCAGTGTACTGGATTTAGGTTTAAAATCTACAAAATGTGTTTTATGATCATTTGTGTAAAATCATGTCTCCTTTTCCCCCCTCTTTTCCTTTTCTCTATCTATCCTGTTCTACACCTTCCTATCCCCCCTTGATTACCGCAGACGGACAGGAGAACATGGGGAAGTGTCCTCATCTCGAATCAGAAGAATCCGATCCTTCATTTGGGGAGTTGCCCAGTAGTGAAGAGCTTAAAACGCCGCACAAACCAGACGGACCAGAGCTTGAGATGCCCTCTTTAGCCTGTAATGGAGCCTCTACAGATAGCTTGGGCTCTCCAGAGGGATCGAAAGCCAAGACACCAGAGCCTGAGAAGAAGTTTATCTGCCCTATCTGCGGTCAGGCCTTCCGCACCAAGTCCTACCTCAACAAGCACCAGCACAGAGTTCACAAAGCCCAGAAGACCCAGGGGGTTTCCGGGTCGAGCTTAAACGAGCTGGCGCCCTCCCTGACCTCCCCCTTCTCCCCTCAACAAAACATGTCTCTGCTCGAGTCGTTTGGCTTTCAGATAGTCCAGTCTGCGTTTGCCTCTTCACTGGTGGATGCAGAAGAGGGTCAGAGCGGACTGGACTTTGGGGGGAAGTGACGTAACTGCTCAAGTTAAAGCAAAGCCTTTAATACTTAGGACGAAGCCGGGTCGCCCACAGACGCTGCTCTATGTGGGAATAACTTTGCCTCAAGACTACTTTTTCTCTTTCCTCACATTGCTTAATGTTTGTGATTTTCTTTCACAGACTGCCATATAATTCCTACTTTTTCTACTTTTTTCAGAGTACGAAAAGTGTATACACGATGTTTGAAAAGGACAACATGAAAGTGTAATTTCCTCTATCTGAGATGAATCTGCTAAAGTGACGTTTGGTGTACTTTTTATTTGGTTCTTTGCTTTGACGTGTTTGAGCTCTCTTCGCTGCACAAATGTTTTCTTGTTGTGTGTTATTTACACAAAGCTTAAAACAAGTTTATTATGAATTCTATATTTATGTTCCCTGAGTCTTTTAAGAAAGATTTTCCTGACAACATGGATTTAAATAGGCCCTTATTTTTGTCACAGGTTTCCTTTTGAAGCTGTTCATTAGTCCATGAAACATTCCTAACAGGCTCACAGCAATTTACAACTCACATTCATATGAGCTTCTTCCTTGACTTGTCACATATCTAAATACACGACTGTTTAATGGGGAAAAATGTAAACAGAGATTAGAGTTTCACTTTAAGCGCTTCTCTGATACTGAAACAGCAGAATATTTTCGATCAAACGAAAGAAAGCTACCTCAAAGAAGTAAAAATGAACATCATATTTAGCATCAGGTGCATGTAGTTGAGTAAATTCTTGATTAGAGTTGAAGAAGAAATCACAGCGAGTTATAAATGAACCAGCATGTCAGCCTTCTTTTTAATGATAGTTCAGTCAAAATGTTTGAAGTCCTACCTGCAGATATATTTGTTCCATCATTTGAACGAAGCCTTTGTGGAGCTGCTGTGAAATGTGTACAGAGAGCAGAGTTTGCACATGGATGTGACATCAGAGCAGATGTGCTTAGATGAAGGAAATCTACTGGCAGCTCATTTGGATGTAAAAGGACCCTCAAGCTTTTTTTTTTTTTTTTTTTTTTCAATTTCTCATTCTTCTAATGAATAATTAGTTTTATGATATTGTATTAAGGTCCTTACCGCAACACATTTTTAGTTTAAAAAAATCTCTTCAAGGCTCAAAGACTTTTAAAGTCTTCAAATGTGTGTTGAGACTTGCAGTGAGCTTGTTTGGAAGGAGCTTCGTATCCCTTCTGTACAATGACGACGTTTCCAGCTCTTATTTGTTTGGTGTTAAATCAGTTGTGTACATGGAGCAGGGACCAAGGTCAGGTATATTAAGAGAAATGTAGAATATATTTTATTAACTTATTCATGCCCTCTGATTCTTGTATCGTTTTTTTTTTTTTTTGTTATTGTCTGTTGATAATCTTGTGATGTGCTTATTTTGAGGTTGGTTTTTTTCCCACTCTAAATTATGTTAAATTGAGGTGTGCGTGTGTGTGCGTGTGTGTGTGTGTGTGTGTGTTGGAGTCATACCCTCATCCTATAACCTCTGGACCAATCAAACATAATGCAGGTTATACAACTATTTCAATCATCCTCTTTATCCCGTGTGGTTCTGCTCATGTGCTGTTGGTAGATAACACGTTCTGTGTTTGCACTACTGGTCTCCAGGATTGGACACACGTTAATCTATCAAGGCGTCTCACTTTAAAATGTGTTTCATTTGAGACGTTCCTGTGAAGAGAACAAAAAGGTTTCTCTTGTGCCGTAAAAATGATAAATATCAAAGCAAGTCTCACAGAGAAGGATTTTAGTAGAGTGTGCGTTTGCGTGTGTGTGGCAACTGCTCCATGAAGCCATTGTGATCTGTGTTTTCATTCGTTCTGTTTGAATTATTTGTGAGTAAGTCTGTTCAACTCAGTACATTCCTATATTATTTATGGTTATGTTGTGATTGTAACAAGTGTATATACCATTCATATACACAATTTATTAATATAAGTATATATATAAATATATATGACCCAACCAGTATGATCAGTGTTTTTCAATGGTGGTCGTGTACATAGAAACAGGTTTTTGTTCTTGTCCATCATGTCGAGGGATGTTAACTTAAGGCTGTTTGAAGCTGAGGGACTGAATGTCGATCACTGGTTGGTGGCAGTTTGAGAGTTTCACTGTTCACCGTGCTGTTCTCATCTTTGACTAAGTTTATTTTTATCCCTCTTTTGATCCACTCTGCACTATTGAGTTCTTTAAAAACTAAAAGAAGGGTTGTTTTTGTTGTCAATTCTTTGGAAACAAGTGCTAAATGCTGTAAGGAAATGAGTGCTTTTCTCCAATGGGATGTTTCCTTTTCACTTACGTTGGTACTCTCGTGTATAAAGATGTTTTTAAGGATCATTTTTGGCCTCAACTCTGTTTTGCTTTCTGCTTTTGGTCTGTTGCAAAGTGCCTTCCAAATACTGATTGCGCACAGCAGTGGATTAAAAAAAGGTCCTGTTTTCTAAAAGATAAGAATTGTACAGAGTGACTTGCGTTGACGCTTTTGTATAAAAAAACACAGAAAATGTACAATATGTTAACTTGGTATATTATCATCATACTCAACCAGACTGCTCCTAAAACATGTGAGCTACATGTTTTGTTATAACGTCTTTCAATATAAGCATACTTTTCTATGGATATTTGTTTTTGTACTCTGTTATTGAGTCTCATCTCTCTTGTTGGTACAGAGATGAGTATCTAATAAACTGCAATTGAAAATGCTTGTTTTTTGTTTTCCTTTAGAATAGATTGTCTGCACATAAATCTGGTTCTTTGTGATATTAACATTTCATTTTTGCCTCGATCACACAAACCTTTTGGACCTTTACAGTGATTGACTCAAGTTAGCGCTAAAGCTAACCTTTCAGGTACTACTAGCTTGTACTTTCCATTATAGAACTGTTTGATTTATTGTCTGAAAAAGAGACTTGCTGGTATTTCATTTAAGAGTCATGATAAAAAACACAAATTGCACTGCTGAAGTGCCCTTGAGCAAGGCGCCGAACCCCCACCAGCTCCGGGCTGCGCTTCTTGTGGGGGCAGCTGCTGCACTCGGACGTCTCTCCATTAATGCATGTCCACAGGCCCTGCTTGTGCACGTGTGTGATTCAGGCCTGTGTGTGCAAGAAGCATGTCTCTACAATAACAGTGTGAACCACAATGTCCTCCTCGGGGATTAATAAAGTATTTCAATTTTTTTTTTAAAAAGTGTAAAAACATGACTCGACAAATAATGAATTCTAATAAAATCATTGTGATTGAACTTTTTTAGCTTTGAGCTTCTACAAAAAAAAAAAAAACTGCTGTCTAATGTATTGGTTGGAATTATGATTTTTTAAATTTCTTCTCAGTGAAAATAAAGAGAATTCCTTGTGGAAGAGTGTTTTTTATAACCTTAGGTTAAGTATTGCAACGTTTACTTTATGAAAAATGACTGATACTTCTTACACATACATAACTAACACTTTAACCACACAAGTCAAGATTTCTTTAGTCTGCAGAAAGTTAAAAGAGTCAAAAGCCTTTTTTGAATATTGAAAAAGCTTCTTGCCAAGTGTTTGACATTTGATGATTCAAATTCAAAGTGACAGAAATACATGTTTTTTTTAAATTGATACGCTACAATCCAGAAGCATGAAATAGAAAAACGGAAACAATTAAAGCAAAAACATTCAAAGGGTGTAATTCTTCATGGTAGATACAGAACACACAACAGTATTGAGGTTAAATGAAATGCTTTGATTTTTCATGTTACTGCAAATTCTAATTTTCTTCTATTCTCTTGTGTTCAGGATGTTTGTATAGATCTGTAAGATGGTTATACTAAAGTAAATACATTTATGTTGAAATAAAACAAGAGTTTTTTGAGAAGCACTTTCATAGCTTGGACTGCTTAAATGACAAATTAATACACGTGACAAGTAAAGTCTTTTTTGAGGAAAAAAGTTAAAGTTTAGTTGCAAGATCAATGTCTGTGTTTGCAGGGTCAGCAACCCTGTTCTTGTAGTTTAGTTTATTAAAGTCCTCCATTATTTCCACCATCGTCTTTCCTTTGGTCTCTGGGACAAAATATATCAGAAACGCTGCACTGAAAATTGAGTAGGCCACAAAAATAAGGAAGCAGAACTGCCCAAGTCCTTCCTGTCAAAAACAAAATAGATTGTGTTTAATACATTGATGTGCTTGTAATGTATGTGATAGAACATATAGGTGTGTTAAACAACAAGGTTCTCACCACAATGAAGCCGAATGACATCCCCACGAGGAACATGCCCAGCCAGTTGATGGTCCCACTGATGACGTACGCAGAGGGACGCCAGGCTTGCAGGAAGAGGTCGGCCGGAAGGGCCATAGACACTCCAGCTTAAAAGGAAAGTATTAATATTAGTATTAATTCATATTTAATAAAAACCTCTGTTCAATGTTTGAGCATTGAGTAGAAAACTTACATGGTCCAAGTCCGTAAATGCAGATCACACAGAAGATCAGAGCAATGTTCACATATGGGATCCATGAATTCAGATGCTGCATGAAGAGAGAATTATAAGTAGCTGATCCTCTACAGCTCAGTGTAGAGAAACATGCACTGCAGGAGATATCTGAACCTTTATGGACAGCATGGCGGTCAGCACAGACATGGTGACACCCATCAGCAGATAGCCATAACCCATCAGCTTCTTTCTGCCCGCGCGATCTATCAGGAAAGACTGAGACCCCAAAGGAAAGGAGAGATTAACCAAAACACCCAATTAAATTTGAGTTCTTAAGCTGCAAATCAACATGTTGCACAACAATCCTCTACATCATCATCTGCCCTTATATTTCTTCGATTAAAGAATGGATTGCATTTTTCAAGTCATGTACCAAAGCATCATTGTAGAAATGGTAGTTGTCTGTATGTACTCTCTCTCTCTCTCTCTCTCTCTCTCTCTCTCTCTCTCTCTCTATATATATATATATATATATATATATAGACACACGTACTGTATATATACGTATATATATATGTGTGTGTGTGTGTGTATGTATATATATATATACACACATATATATGTGTGTATAGATAGATAGATAGATAGATAGATAGATAGATAGATAGATAGATAGATAGATAGATAGATAGATAGATAGATAGATAGATAGATAGATAGATAGATAGATAGATAGATAGATAGATAGATAGATAGATATTGCATGTTAATCGCACAATGACCTGTGTCTTAAGATGCATGCGTTTAGCTTGTGTTTTTTTGTTAGTTTGTGTTGTCTTCCTTTAGGTGACAGTATCATTTCATGTTAACGTTCAAACTGCTTCACAAAGATACATACACACAATGTGACAGTGATGAGCTCTGTTGCTCCAATACCGATGGCAAAGTAATGCATTTGGTCCTCTGGCACTCCGGACTCACGAAATATGTCAAAGGCGTAGAAATACAGCTACAGTAGAGAATGAAGAATAAAGGATCATGAAACTGGACATATAATGCCATTAATAAAACATTTACACTATATTTAAATGGTGCAATAGAAACTTGAAGTGAACGTACAGCGTTGATGCCACAGAACTGAACACCAGCACAGGGGATGGCCAAAGTCAGTAGCTGCCACCTCACACAGCGCGAGGTGAGGACGTCCTTCACCGTCTTCTTCTTCTCTCCCTGTGCACTCTCTCTCTCTTTCTGCATGTCCTCTAGCTCCAGCTTTAACTCGTCCTCCTGCCACAGCCACTGTAAGGCTTTTAGACACACACACACACACACACACACACACACACACACACACACACACACACACACACACACACACACACGCACACAAAACACAGACCCAGTAGGATTATAATGTTGTTGTTGATGACCTGTTAATATGACTTAATAAAATTGTAATAGCATACTTAGTAAACAGCAAAATCTCAGGTACAATGAATAATGTTGTTACTAGATAAGATGTTCTCAAGCACTTTACTGAAACACACATATAAATGTAATTTTTAAGTATAAGTATTTTTATTCAATGCAATGTTATATTCTACTCAAAAGACCCAAACTGTAAATCCTGGGTAACTCAGGGAAGACCAGAGACATGTGCTTGGCACAAATGAAAAAGAAGAGTCTAAAATCTCTGCTGTGCAGTCTGAGGGAAGCTAAAAAGCATCTTGAGTAGCAGACCTCCTTAACAACCAATTTGTAGTCCAGTTGAAGAAGACAAAGGATGCGAATTATTCAAAATAAAATTGAGACATTGAAGCTTGAAGCCGCCATTTGGTAGCAGTCATAAGCAACGGCTAAAAAAAGCAGTATGTCTTCTTTTGTTGTATTGTAAAAAAAAAACAACATTTAATTTTCTTGTGTTGTAGTGAAATTTAAGCTGTTTGTGAAAAACTTGAGTCCCGTTACAGCAGTGAAGACCACAACAGCAGATCTCCCAAGAGACGACAGCGGTGGCAGGCATGAGCTTTCATGAAAACGATAGCAGATGATGTGCATTTAATTCTTGCCATGGTAGCAGAATGGACAGAATACAGGCCCAGCAGTAGGATAACTTTGTCTTACTTGCCTTTGTGGCAATCACATTACGGATGAGGTGTAAAAGTCATGTTTTGAATGGGCAATGTAAAACAGGCTGTACAGTCTGATGTGTCCACTCACCTTTTTTACAGCCTTCAGTATCTCCTTTGTCAATGTAAAGATAGCGAGGGGCCTCAGGGAAGAAAAGCAGCATAACAAACTGCAGGATGGCAGGAATACCACTAATAGCTAGGAGGTACGGCCACATATCTTCTGTACCCATCATCTCCCTGAAAGTAGAAAACAAGGGGTATGAGTGGTGAAGTAGAACAGGTAACTATGTAAGATAGGATATATGATGTGCTCTTCAAACATGTTAATGAGAAAGTGAAGGACAACCAGATCTGGGATTGGTCAACAGCCACTCTAACTTGTTTGAAGCTTCCCAGTAAACATTAGTGAGTGAGACTTAAAGGTGCCTGCAGTCAGCTCTTACTTGATTCCAATTATTTGACCCGTTATTTTTCCAAATCCGATGAAGATTGAGCTGGTTAGAGTCAGGAAACCTCTGAGTTTCTTTGGAGAACATTCCCCGAGGTACATGAGGTGTACACTTAGGCCAAGACCTGTGGAACAAGACAGGCTGAAGACAACCGAAAACGTGACAAATAATAAAGGAAACATTATACACACAAACACACACACACACATACACACACACACACACACACACACTGCATAACCAATACTTACCCACATTGTATCCGTACAGAAATCTTCCCAAGAAGATCATCTCAAAAGATTTGGCCATGCGACTGAAGAGCATGAGAAGAGCAGCGACAATCGCCACAATGTTGTTGAACAACAGAGCTTTTTTCCTGCAAAATCAAAAACCAAAGATCTATAATATGATTTATGAAAATGAACATTATTTGGAGTCATTTCCCTTTTTAGGAGTACTAGCTTGTAAAAATCCAAATCTATTTTTATGATACATTTCCATGCAATATGACGCTTTTTGCATCACATGAAGAAAACTTTCAAGCAAAGAAAAACATATGTTTCTCGTCTCAGGGCAAAATGAGGGTTGGATTCACGACCATTCAACACTACTACCATGTTTCTAATGATACACAGCTTCATGTAAATGGGTGAAGTATCCCTTTAAGTGCTACTATCAGCAGCCTATTAGCTTTGCTTAGCACAGTCTGGAGGAAGTCATTTGCTAGGCTGTCTTATCACCAGATGCAGGTAGGCACAAATTTTTAAGCTACGGAAGAGCCATATGACTAAGTGACTTCCGGCTGATCTGGAAACAGACCAGAGGCAGATATGAGGTGAGGTGAATTAATCTTGGTTGCTTAAATAGCTCTTCTAGCTTGTCATATGACTAGAACATAACAGAGCTGACAGTTTAGTCAGCATGTGACTTAGCTTTACAGTAAGTAGCCTCCCCTCAAACAGCTACCATACCCCATCCTTCAGGTCCAATCAGCCACTATCTTTTACACTTACAACTAATGCACACATCTTTTCCTCAATATAATCAAAATGGATGAGTTAAGGGGAACCATTTCCCTCTACATTTCATTTGATTAAAGACATTTGCGAAAGAGACCAAACCCCTTTTTCGTAGAATGCTGTTTACATTTATTTCTGCTGTAGAAGTCAGCGTATTGATACAGCATGAAGAGATCAAAAACTACAATATGGCATCATGCCACTTCAGGTGACTGAACTTGTGGTTTCAGCCCTGTCACAAAACTGAGCACAAATGTCACTGTTAAACCGACACTGAGACCTAAAATGTTCATTGACTGATCCCTGCTATTACACAATCAGTCTCCAGTGATTATTTTTGGGATTATTCCGGTTTGTAGTTTATTCAGATTATGATCAAAGCAGTGTAATAATTTCTTAGGATCTTCCACACATGATTGGCATCACAGAGTATTGAAAAATAGAGACATCATGAAGCACTTAAGCATTGTGTTTAAACCTATTGTCTGTCTCTCACCGGCCATAAGTGACAGGAAGGCTGCCACTGTGAACAGCCCCAGCCCAGGCTCCAATACTCAAGACAGCCACGATGAAGGACCACATGAGCTGGTTTGTAGAATCATCTACAGGAGCTCCATACCTCGACATCCACGTGTGGTTCACGAAACTCTGAACATGCTGCGAGTGTTCAGAGGAGGATGTGTTGAGAGTGATGAGATCAAGTGTAAGGCAATGAGAATTTGATAAAGCCAAGTAATATCTTTAGATCTAGCGACCCACACTTGTAGAACATAATGCATATTGTATTTTTGGCAAACAGTTGATCAGCCAGTAACTAACAGACTCTACCTTCTTTGACCTTTCTTATATTGTGCACACATTTAAGGGAGTAAAAAAAAGAAGCTACATAAATCTTACCACTGCTGGAGAAGCGATGACGGAAACTTGAATCCCATATTGAAACGATCCTCCAATTCCCAACACAAGCGACAGCATGTAAAGTCTCCAATACTGCAGCTGAGATTTAAAGTGAAAAAAGATTTATTTAACATCCTCCATGTCTATTGAACTACAGTAAGAGTCAGAAAAACCTTTGATTGTACATTCCTCAAGGCATATGGTGTAGACTTCAACAAGAATAAGTTCTAATTATACAGTATTTAAGTTTTTAAAGCTGTTAATTCTTAAGAAGGAAAAAAATAATAATCTTCACAGCAAATTATTTGACCAACACAAGAACTGCACTTGTTAATTCAAAGCATAATAAGTGAATTAAATGATTATGAATATGATGCCTAGCCGAAGCAAACCAGACAAATATAATGTTCAAATGAGCTCTACATGGATCAGCTTTGAAATAAATTGATTTATATTGTGTAGTTAAATACACATTGGATGAATTTCTTTGTTTGATTAAGAATTTTCCTTTCACACTTTAAAGTTGTTAATTGCTCACAACTTGTGAGTATACTTGCCTTGCAGTAAGGTGTGTTTTAGTAGTCTACTAAGCATTGCAGATAGATTCAGTTTTACACGTTTTTTGAAAGCCCTAACTTGGATACAGATCTCCTGCCACATATATAATAGAAATAAGTACATTTACCACTTTGGATCAGACTTAAATACACATTCAATTACCACCTATCTGACACTATATGTTTAGTTGAAAAAAAACCATGCATGTTGTACTCCATAATATAAAATAAAACATTTTAGAGTGTAACTTTTATCTTTCTTTTTTTGTTTGCCTTTCATGCCTCAAGTGCAGTAGTCTGTAAGAGTTTAACTCATATTTATTCATTTGAATGTAAGAAATAAAGATATTAAAGCCAAGTGAAGTTACAAATTGTGCTTGTGTTTTTCTGTATTCAATGTCTAGATGTATAAAAATACATCTTCTTTTACCTAGCCTATTCAAAAAGTGCCCTAACAGTTCATTTGATGCATTGTGTTTTGTGTTACACTGCAGAAAGAGTTTTTAATAAAGGCAGCTCTGTAATGAAATAGTGTAATCTTACCTTTCCTGCAGCACCGTCCATTTCTGCACTCTCAGTTGATGTCCACTGATGAGGATGCGGAGGACGAGCATATATGAGGCATTCTACCCACAGTTACACATCAATGGACTTGAGTTGTTCATTCATGTTATGAGAGCATGATCGTCATGTTTTGACGTGGGTGATGATGCACTTGATTCAACATGGTCTTCATGTGATAGTGACAAACGTCCTGTCGGTGTACTCTTTCTTCTCGTTAGGCATTACTGAGAAGGAGGGGCTGTCTAGTGTAAAATCTTCAAACCGCACTATAGCAGTACCATCAGGAATGCACCGACTAGTCAGAATGATTTTTTTCAGAATGTGCTCTACAGCAAACAATGTGTGACGATTTACTGTAGTTTAAATGCAAGTTTCTTTCAATCTTTCTAATTGTTTGTATCTTGTTTATATGAGTGTTATGGCTAGGTTCCCCCTGCATTAAAAAGAAAACAATATGCAATCAAATATTTTTGGGCTTATTTATTGAAAAATTTTAATTGTGTAAATAAAACTGTGAAATCTTCTGCATTAATGGTCACAACTTTTTTTTTTACTGCAAAGGAGTGTATCAGAGCGTAAAGTATTACATAACTGCTTTTCTGTGCAACTTTCTTGTAGCCTTCTGTAAAGCCTAAGGTCCTGAGAGCAGTCAAGTTTGCAGACTCTGAGAAGGTCAGTCTCTCCAATGTATTTCATTGATTATTGCGAACCAATCATCCATTGATGGGGTTTTTCCTGCAGTCTTTTCTGTATGATTGCTTTCTTAGCTGCAACCAGAAGGACTTTATAGAAATATTTATCGTCTGACATTAGATTATCTGGGATTTTGCCCAGGTATAGTATAGTAAAAGAGCAGTCTAAATATATTCTAAACATGACACTCATTTCCTCTGTAACCTCCTTCCAAAATGGCTGTACCTGTAAGCAACCCCAAACACGTGATCTGCCATTGAATTATCACATTACCTCCAGCTTTTGTTCTGACCCCGAGAACCCCACACCAAAGACCCCAACATAGGAGTTATAAAGAAATAAATAAGTTCTTCCAGCAGATTTCCTGCCAGGCCCTTAAATAGGTTGTTGTCCTGTCCACTAGCCTCATCTCTGAACAAACTCTGCCCTCTAGTGTCCAGACTCGCTCATAAAACCTCAGGAATCAAACCCCTGACTTTGTGGGTGAAGGACTGACTACCACTAAGAAACAGCGCCCCCGGAAATACTTTTCACAGATTGTTTATCGGTGAACTGTCAAAATGCAACCAGAATCACAAAAGGCATGCTTTATTAAAATAAATCTATTTTATATATCAAAAAATTGGATGTTTTTTTCTCTTTAAAAAAGCTTGCTTAAACTATGCTAGCAGCTAGCAGAGCCATGTCTTTGACCGCTGCTACTTAGACAATATTACCATAGCAACAACAAAGGCTCTTACTCGACACTCCAAGTCATTCTCCTGTTTTCCTGACAATTTAGCCTTCATATTTTCCATACACTTTATTCATAATATTATATAAAACATGAACAAATGTAGCGTACATTTCAGTTGCCAATGGCATGTTTACAAAGGACCAATAAATTGTGTGTTTTTTTTTTTTTTTAGCAAGTGATTTACATCAAATTGTTTAATGTTGGTTGTTAAATTTCTCCATTTAATTGGTATATACATTTCATGGTTATTTGAATATATTAAAACGTTGAAATTATCTATCTTTTCACGTTTCTCTGTTGTTCATAGCAGAATACGAGGTGTACCATTTTCCCAGTGGTGCCTGGTACAAAATGCCAGCATGAGATGTTGTGACTGAGAGGAAGTTGTAATTTCTTTGTTTGATTTTTTGCTTATTCTCTCTGGTGTATATTGTAGGACAGGAGTGTTTATGTGTCAAATTGGGCGCCATGGCATTCTAGTGAGTTCACAAATTATAAAACATGTTATAAATGATGCTGTGTGTACATATGTTTCACTGTTAAAATAAAAACAAAACAGAGTGACACCATATACATCTTCTTGGCTTTATTTTTTCCAGATTCAAAAAACAAATGTCAAAAATCATCAAATTAAACATGAGTTCATACAGTCTTCCCTCTTTCCATCCTCCTGTAGGCCTACTTGGTTACGTCAGAAATTAAAGTGTAGACTATACTTGAAAACAGCTTTGAAACCAGAGGATACAGATGTTTTCATATATACTAGGCTGCTTGTCCTTTGACATCAAAAATATGTTTAATGAAGTACTGTGAGTGAGAATAAGTTTGTGGGAATGTGTGTGTTGATGAAAAGTAACATCTGTGTTCGCCAAATCGAACAATTGATAATTGATTTAAAAAACGTCTTTATTCTTTTGACACTTAAGAGACAAATTGGACGTGACTTTGTAATATTACTTGACGTGAAAGGCACCTTTTACCATTGGTAAGCTCAATGAAAAATTCATCACATGAAGCAAAACAATTATTGCACACTTTCCACTTTTGTAAAAACACATTAAAGTCCTTACACAAAGAAGATACATAACTCAAAATACATTATTCTTTATATGATTCACCATCTACCACACAGCAAAGGCTTCTGTACACAGAAGATCTATATCTAGATAGAATGTGCAGAGTAACCTGACCTTTGGCCTCCTGAATTAGAGGATAAATCAGACAGAATAAACTGCCTGTAACACGGGTAAACCTGTACAACCATACAGTGCAAATAAAACAAGAAAAAACTTCACTTACAAACACTTTTATAAATAAATGTGGTATGTGAGGCTTTTGAGGCAGTGATGATTACCATTCCTCAGGATGAACATCCATTCATTTCTCAATCAGTTACAAGCTATTTTGGATGTTTTCTGTTTGTCACAGCCAGCCTAATAATATATTAGAAGCTAAAATATCAGTTTAGAAATCCAGAATAGCAATTTGGTGTAATGTAAGCAAGTTCATCCACATTCCTGTCAATCGTTTATTGACTTTTTCCTGCAGGTCAGGTCAATAAAAGGCAGCACGGCAGATCAGACTGGTGTGTTTAGGAAACAAAAACATCCTGACTACAACGCCGTGGAATGACACACTTCCCCCAGCTGATACTGAGCTTGAGTTTGCGATTCGTAGTTTTTGTCCTGGCCTTTGAAGTTCATCTTGTGAAATTCACTGGTTATGGCAGACAGAGACTTGCCCTTGGTCTCAGGCAGAAACAAGCCGACATACAGCGCAGACAACAGACAGACTGTTGCAAAAGGCACGAAACAGTACTGACTCAACTCACTCTGTGGAAGAAAGAAAAAGAATACTGTAACACTTGGTATCAATCCATTATTATAATCCAATGAAGGCAGTATGTTAACTGTACGTGTATGTATCAAGGTATTATTGTCAATAAAGCAAAATGCCCAAACTCTATGACAAGAAAGAACCTAAGTACAAGAGATAAATGTTGTTTTATCTGTTTACACCTGCAGGACTTCAAAGTATTTGTATTGTGTCGTCATTGTTAAACAGGCTTAGAGGTGCATGGATAGATATGACAGCTGGATGGTTCAAGCTACAGACTGACCACTAGAAAAGGGAAGATCATTCCAATGATAAAAAGGTTGAGCCACATCATGGAGCCAGCGATCATGTAGGCAGCAGGCCGAGCCGTTTGATTGAAGATCTCCGTTGGCAGAACACCAGTCACTCCAGCTGAAGGTGAATAGAAAACACATGGAGCAGAGTTAGCTTCATTATCACATCTATAAAAAAAATAAAGATTGTTGAAATGAGCCACTACACATGGGGTTTGATTATCTCACCCATCACTTCTATGTTGTCTATGTAGTAGGATACTCTTTAAAATCATACCGTCCATAAAAAAAATCTATCTCTTTGTGCTTGTCTTTTGCATTGTTTATGCTAAACACTAAACACAAGTGCAATACAAATACAATTATTAATCTATGATAGCAGAGATATTGTAATTTGAGTTATCAAACTGTCTCTCACAGTAAGGGTTCCAAAAAGTGGATTCAGGACCCCCTGCAGGTTTGCAAGACACCCAGAGGGCATCAATGGGTAAAATATGACAAAAAAAGAAGACTTTAGTTGAAGTTAAACTGACCAGGTCCCATGCCAAAGCTGAGGATGTAGGTGAAGACGCAGGCCATACTCAAGTACGGCATCCAAGATATGTAGTGCTGTTTCCATGTAGAAGAGGTGAGTAAAACATCATCAGTAAGCAAAAAAAAAAATCACATCAAACATTCACTGATTAGAAACTCCTGACTATATGAGCGTTACAAAACAATAACTTACTACAATAACATTCATTCTTAATGTACTAAGTTATATTTCCAAAATAACTTGATTTTTTGTGTATTTTGTATAAAAATGAGAAAGGGGCTAGACAACACAAAGCATACAAGAAATAGTGTTGGAGGACAGCAAGGAAAACAAATAATCAGAGCTGGTTAAAGTTAAACAAAACCATTAAAAAAACAGAAACCAACGGAATGTATAAAAAGAAAGGGAGACAACGTGAGTGTCCTTTGAGTGTCTTTGAGAAGGTGACAAGTGAAATAAGAGGTGGTGGTGCACCTAGTAGTGTAACAGGTTATTTTAGGGATAGATGAAGGGGAAGACTCATGATGTCCCCCTAGTGGACTAACAGATACACTGAAATAACTTAGTAAACTGCATTTCTACTTTGCATGTTCCCTGTAGTTGTATTTGAATGAAGTTTTCTAAAAATGTTATTTTTTTACCTTGGTGCATTGCAGTTCTATATATACGTGGGTGTTGCTGCCAATTAAACAGAAACACAGGTAGCACCTGAAAAGGACCACTGGGTTAAAATGTTTTGGTGTTTGGTAATCTTTTGTGACACTGAGAGAGTGTATGGGCTTGTCTTCTTTTTGTCTTTTCTTCTGCTAGACTATGCGGCCTCCAGTGTGTAGGTTTCGTGTGTGATTTAAAATACTGAACCTCAAAACACAAAGCGATCGTGAAGACGACAGCCCAGACAGTCATGAGGATGAACCCTCCCATCAGCATGAACCTCCGACCTTTGCGCTCGATTAGCAGGTTCTGAAAACATTAAAAAGAGCACATCGTTGTTAGTGACAAATATGATTGCAAAAAAAAAAGATATACAGGAACTGCTTCTTTTCTGTTCTAATCCTTTCTAATTCGTTGTTTAAAAACCAACCAATAAATGTGTTTGTACTGTGGGAAGAGTAACATATAATAAGTGATTTAATTTGTGAAATGAAATGTTAAACCTGTTCTATGTACAGTGTTGAGCTGTAATTAGTCTTTGTTTAATCTTTTAGAGGAATGCAAACGACTCTCTTCTTTTGATACTAACCAGTTACATAACGTGTTTCAATACTGGACACTTACACACATTATACAGGCTGTGAATTCACACGTCCCAGTGCCAATGGTGATATATTGAATTTGACCATCAGATACTCCTGCCTCTTTGAAAACATAGTACGCATAGAAGTAAATCTGAAAGAGATAGAACATAAGAATACATAAAAGTACCGCAGAAGATCATTTCAAGTGCTTTAGCTGGTAAGCCGATTATACCAGATTTTTGTACAAAGAGCAACTATGTTAATACCCTGTGACCCTCCGAGAGCTGCCAAGCATGCTGTTGAAATCCTTGAAACACAATAGTGTTAAGTCAGCATTTTTGTGCAGGACATTTGTGGCAGGTCTTTAAAGTTTAGATGTGTTGTTAATGTTCATACACAATGCAAGTAACTAATGAATCATCTTCGCCCGATATTCAAATTCAAAACAATAGGCTGTCTTCCCATGGAAACTACAGAAGGCCTTGGTGTTTTATCTCAAGTGTACATTATTAATATGACCTGCAGTGATGTAAAAAAAGCCCCGAACACAACAGGACATGCTGACGGATCGTCTCAAATTTCTAATCAACCATCTGACAGCGCACAGGGAAACTCTGGCCAAAACAACACCAGATACTGTTGCTACTTGGTATCACTGACTCGGATCCTCATGGATTAGATAACAATCGTTTCTAAAGAGAAACCAACCACATCTCAGAGACACAAAACTGTTCGTAAAAATCTTGCTGGTTATGACATTGACGCCATTGTTTTGAAAGAGAGCGTCGGCTCTTCCTACCGAGTCGTTTCCACAGAGCTGCATGGCACTGCTGATGACCATGACGGAGATTAGCTGCCAGCGCACAGAGCGATCTGTGAAAAGTTCCCATGGTCCGCACGGCTTCATGCCTTTGGTTTCAGCCTGTTCCTGCAGGATCTCTTCAAGCTCCCCGCTCTGGACCTCACAGCCTCGCAGACGTCTCAATGCTACCCACAGAACACACACCATATATACATCATTCTTGTCGGTGACAGACAGAACAGAGAAACACAGAACGTATTTATAGACAAGTAAGTGTACAATATAAGGCCATATTCAAATACCCACCATTAATACAAGCCTCCTTGTCCCCCCTGTCGATGAGCAGATATCTGGGGCTCTCTGGGAACCACGGCAGGGTCATAAGCTGCACAATGCCGGGAATGGCATTACTGGCAAGAAGATAATGCCAACATGGTTCACTGCCCAAAATCTCTCTATCCATAAAACAAATAAAATCATTGTGTTATTGGGAAAATCTTTCAAACATGGCACATACTTACTTTAAGCGAATGTGTAATACCTGAGTCCGACCACTTGTCCCAACACAACGCCAAACGCTGTAAAAACAGCAGATGACAGAGATATAGCTCCTCTTAAGTGCTTTGGTGCACTTTCTCCAAAATACATTGGCTGCACATTCATGCTAATACCTGCAACAACAACAACAACAACAAAATGTTCAGCTGTGAAGTATTTCATCACTTTCCACCACTTTATTATATCACCACTGAACTCAGCTCTTGTTTCAGTCTCGTATATACTTATTGAACACACAGTTTTTCAGAGGATTATATGACAACATAAGAGGTAAAACGTGAATAATTTACTAACACTAATGACATACCGGCATTTATTCCAACCAGGACACGTGATATGAGGATCATCTCAAAAGACTTAGCAGCTCTACTTGTCACAGCTAAGAGTGCACCGGTCATGAGAAAAATGTTGTTCAGTAAAAGGCATTTTTTCCTGAAAAGAAAAGAGGTAATAAATATACTGTACTCGGAGCAATTTTTGGTTGTCAATTAGAGATGAAGTTGTGAGCAATCAAGTCTTAAGACTTAAATATGACCCTGTTTCAGGAAGCCCATGAGGGTAGATTTATAGTTTTAAAATCCTAAACATGCATTGATTCTACTTTCTCTTTTCCATAGAGCACTAGAACTGTAGTTCACCTTGGGTGGAACCTTACACAAACTATCCAGCTGGGGAACCAGTGAGATATGCATGCTCATGTTTTATTTGCTCTGGCAGATGTGTCTGATCCCCCTGCCATTATGAAAGGTTTTCAGTAAACCGGATTCAGCTCTTGTTGTTCATCTAATAAGTGTCTAGTTTGAATACAGTGACTGACAAAGAAAAAGCCATTTTCTGCATCATTGTGTACAACACAGTTGACCCTGATATGGAAAGACCTGAACTGATGATTTGTCTGTTTTAAACCAACTCAAAGTTGGTTCGTTGATATTTAAAAAAAAAAAAAAAAAAGTGCTGGTAAGTAAATCCTAAATAAGATCCTAGAAAATGTATATGTTCTTTAGCAACAAGGCACTATTTATATACAAGGTTTCAGGACTACAACTAAGCTACCTAGCCTAGCAGCGTCTGCGCTACGCCACATTTTCGTTTGCCCTGATTGGTTGTAGCATTTAGAGACATTTTGATTTTGTGCCCTCTGTTAACGTAACTTGGAAACTAAAAGGTAACTGAATTGCAATGTGAAAGTCTTTCACAATGTCATGGTGAGTAAAAACTTACTAGAGCATCACATTTGTGTTCTTCCTTAACTGGAAATAGTCCCAAAGAAACACTCTCTGCTTTTTCAGTCAACTAAATATAAAAACTAAAGCTTTAGTGTATTCATTTAGCTTTTAAAAAAAATGAATAATTCAATCTATGACCATTTAATGAAATCATTGTCAGTAGTAAAGAATGGACAATCCCATGTTTGTTCAGGTCTAAGAACAAAATACAGCAGTTAAAGGGAACATAAGGCTCTATGAAAGCTATGTGATGCATCTGTGTTTCTTTTATGGTTAAAAAATAAAATAGAAATGCAACTGACTATTTTCTTAATCATTCAAAGATATGTACATAAATAGGTGTATCATTAACTCACTGCATATTGCAATGAAAATCTCAGTGGGTAATAATCGAATTGATTACCTCCCGAAGCGTATAGTCATAGGTCCTGCGATTAGAGCCCCCGCTAAGCCCCCCAACGAGAAAATGGAGATAATAAATGTCCAGACCAGAGTCACCTGGTAGTCCTCCAGCTGGATGGTCCAGCGTTCCAGGAATGTGTCATTGATAAAGGTTTGAATATACTGTGAGAAAGACAAAAATGTTAAAATATCACCAAGTTAACCAAACACACGCACACGCAAGTAGAAAAAAAAACTATGAGTAAAGCTGACACTTATTACCTCTGAGTTCATTTCTCAGTCAGACAGGCTGTTTACATTTTCATTCATTCAACTGAATGATTTATTGACTGAGCAGAGCAAGAACACCCTCTGCATATGGCAGAGTGAAGTTGAAGAATCATCTTGTAAAGAATCAAAATGTCAGTTCATGTTAAATTAAGTACTTTCTAATTCTGCGTGCATGGAGATCAGACACTGCACCCACGTATGAATGCTTCACCTGGAGAGACTGAGGTTTCATAATGAGGACAGGGGAGACATCTTTAAATGTGGGACCCTATACTGCAACTGCTTCAAGAAAGTGATTCATATGTTGGTTTCTGTGACACACCTTGTTGTGTATATT
The DNA here is from genome assembly GCF_947650265.1 of Symphodus melops. NCBI lineage: Eukaryota > Metazoa > Chordata > Actinopteri > Labriformes > Labridae > Symphodus > Symphodus melops. The sequence continues at coordinate 19,342,684 of NC_136694.1, forward strand.
TCACACTTTATTTCTAACACTATACAGATTGTTTATTTGATTTTCTCTCTTTTAAACTTATATTTATCTTTTATTGTTATGACTGTGGCCTTTGCTATCTCCTAATTTTATACTAGACAAACTTCTATTTCTGTTTTTGGGGTGGGGGGATTCTTTTTCTATTTGTTTCTGTATTTGGGGCGGCTGTGGCTCAGTGAGTAGAGTTGTTGTTTCTCAATTGAAAGGTTGAGGGTTTGATCCCCAGCTCCTGCGAGCAACATGTCAGGTGCGTCCTTGAGGAAGACACTTAACCCCTCCCCTTCAAGCAGCTCAGGCGCGCCTGCCCGGGAGCAGCCCACTCCCTCAGCGTGTAAACTCAGAGTGTAAACAACGTTGAGGGATCAATACAGTACATTTTCTTCTTCTTTTTAAACGGGCTAGACATTGTAAAACACTTTTCTAGTCTTCTGACTACTCGAGCCCTTACCACACCTACCCATTCACACGCTGATGGCAAAGGATGCTAAGTTTCTATCAGTATTATATATTCACACACCACTGTTGAAGCAGTAAGAGCAACTTGGGGTTAAGTGTGGATGCAGAAGCTCAGGATCAAACTCCCGACCCTCAGGTTGAAAGGCAACTGACTTTACCACTGAACAACTTGAAATAAGATTAAGTTTATTAAACAGTTTGTCAAAATATAACACACACACACACACACACACACACACACACTTACTAAAACACACTTTGTCCTAGAATAAGTAGCTTATCTATTGTATAAGTATATTTCACTGATAAATTAATCATTTTTACATTCATAAAAGTGTGTGCCTCATCACAAAATAGATGACACAGCTCATGACACATAGGCCCTGTCCCTCCCCTCTGAAATATCAACATTAATCCATCAGTGAGCAAGCACTTGGCAACAGAACTTGCTTGATTGATCAACACTTATTGCAAGCACTTTGAAATCACACTCTGCATGAACACACAAACACACAAATACAAACATACATACTCAGACAGTGAAAACTTACAGTTGTGGGAGCATTCATTATTGCAAGGTTATAGCCATATTGAAGAGTTCCTCCAAAGGCTGCAGACGCAACCATCAACACCAATGTCAGAGAACTGCCCTATAGATAGATAGATAAACATCTTCCAGTCTTTTTAAAATCAGCACAAATAAACAACACAGCCAAACAAGCCACAAAGTTATCAAGCTTGTTTGCCAGACTTTTTTTTTTTTTTTTTGCATAATGCCCAGATCTACAAATAAAAAGGAGATTAAAGAACATTGGATACTTATCGCATAACTTAAATGTAGGCTACTTTACCTTCTGTTCACCAGTATGCGACGACATTGTAAAGTGCGTGAGTAAAACACACAGGTCTGCTTACATCCTCCCCGGCAACGATGCTCTACACGTTTTAACACACACTTCACGTCACGCTTGAGACGTGCACGTGACGTGAAGCCTTTTATGATTGGCTGAAGTTGTGCAAATCATAGGAGTGGGAAAATAATTGTCCAACTGAGACTCTTGAAGTGCCAAAAAAAACAAACAGGAGACGACGTATTTGGAAAGTTTGTGCTTCATGACATTGAATGTATACCTGTGTGGCATGCATAGTGACGTTTGTGACGTTTCTTTTTGCTTGATGTCATGTTCAGGTGGCAAGGTGAAGTCCTTAATATTGATAAATCACCCGCAGACACTTGCTGTTCGAGCGTCTTTTTAGCGCAAATTGTAACACTTACAGAGTATATTATCTCATTTATTACTAATATTTTTGTGGGGATATAGAAAAGGCATTTTAATCTCAAATGAAAGCCTTGACACGACATGTATACGAACAGTAAAATGTTTCTATTTAAAACAAAGTTTCACATATTTTTAATTAAAAGCAGCAATGATTTTAATCCAACGTGTCCTTTGGACCCCGAGCAAACACTTCCCATGCTTTAAATATAGATAGCAGTAATAGTCATATACATTTAACTTAATATATCTGATAAAATGTACTCAAATATAAATGCTCCTTGATTTTGTGGCAACTACTCAGGTAACTTTCAAACAAAAATGTTTGAGATGGTATATTTTGGTTGCATTAAATATGATCTTTATGTTTATGTAATTGTAAATTATGATAATAAATGAGTCCAACTCAATAGTATTAGCCAGTTTTTTATTTGAGGAGCATTTCATGTTATGTTTGTGCCTTTTTTCTTATTTTGAGTTCAAGTGTGGATGATTTAAATAACAATTTCATTTGGTTGACAAAAGTTATTTTATACTGTAATGTTTATGACAACTTGTGGGTGTACACTACGCGTAATATTCACAGTCTATGATGCTAAACGAAATTAGCAAGCAAAGTAATACACAGAGACAGAGACACAGTAGCAGCAGAAAGTATTACATGTTAGGCCCACTTTAGGTGTTGTATCTGAATTAACATGTCTTGTTGATTTGGTTGAAAGGTTAGTCTGATCTCTTTCATTTCTCTCTCCTTGTGTTCTTTCGTGTGACCATGCCACATTAAATCACATGAGAACTGGTATTATTATCTTTATAAGCAATGCTTTCGATATTGTATATTTCTGATTGATTATAAATGTGCTTTTGTTGTTTGACAGAGCAACACTGGAATAATGCTGCAGAGAGGAACAGTGAAAAGCCATACGACAGTCATCTCTCCTCTCCACACTCCTAATAGTTCAGACAGGAGCTAAGAACTAAAACAGAGTCCTTCCTTTTTCCTGAAGTCAAACACATCACCAGCTGGTCAAAGGACTTTTTTAAAAGGTCTAATGAAGCTGTGACAACGGACCTACACATTTTCTTACCTAAATGTGTTGATGCATATTTTTAAAGACAATTTGTTTGTTTTGTTTGCTCAGTTGTAAAATGAATCAATTTATGAAGAAGATCCTCTTCCCCTTACTACACAGTGCACTTCTAGGACACACACATATTAGAATGAAAAACACCTGCCTTTATTACATCTGTGTTTTAAATACCGGTAACTAAATTTGCAGTATTATTGCAAAAATTGTTGATATTCGCCCATATGCTCCGATATTGACGGCGACAAAGCTAGTCCGTCTCTATCGTCTCAGATGTTTTAACTCCAAAGAAATTCAAGAAATTACATTTATTGCATACTTTACATAGTTTAAAGCAGACTCTAAGCTATGTCTGTTTAAACCTTTTGAGCTGGACTCTTTGGGTCACCTTACAGTTTGTTTATTGTTGTTGTTGTTTCAATTTGACAGTAGCAGCATTCATGTTGACATTGCCCTTACAAATAACACTAACTTTATTTCAATCCTTCATAGGTTTGTATTGCTTATTTTTTCTATCACATTAAAGCATATTTTAGGCAGTTGTGCATAGCCTCCAGAATAATGAAGTTGTATTCTTCGTTGCATTGATATAAATCTTTAAATGCTGAATTTAGTTATTTTATTATATGTTGTGCCAATTTATTGTAAACTGTGATAAGTTGAAGTAACATCAGAGTTCTTATCGCCCAACCTCTGACCTCCCCACCAGCCCTCCGTCTGGGTGTGGGAGGCATGCGGGTTCAGCGGAGGTTGCCCGAAAAAATCAGAGGGATATCATCATTATTGCAACTATCATCCCTCGACAGGTTGACCTCTTTTATCCAGATCAAGACAAATGCATGATATATTTTACCGTGATATCTACTTCATGTTTTTGTTTAAATTTGGTTCATTTGTTTGTGTGCTTTATTTGAATCTACTCAATTTAAACAAGTTGTTCTTTAGCAACTGATTTTCATTATATTAACTTTTAACAAAGATAGGTTTAATTAATAATGATGTGTGCAATCTGTTGCCTCAATTTTATTGAGTAGTAAATGTGTATCTCTTTACGTAAGCCTGAATTAACCAATTTGATAGGATAACAAGTATAACCGTGCAGTGCCTTCTTTTGCTGTCAGTTTCATAAATGTGGTATGCACATTTGTAGTTAATCAAATAATCAAAGACTTCTACAGATGTACTAATTCAATGGTTTTACAAACCACCAAACTATTTTTTCTATTATATTGTCATTTTTTATCCTATTTAATGACATTCTCTTAAAAAATAGTATAGTAGCAGTAGTAATATTACTATTAGTATGTATTGCAGAGTAATGTACCAAAATTGTGCCCTGTCCTCTCTGGCTTAGGCTATTGTTATATAATATATCCATAATATCATTTAGTTTCAGGAAACATGTCACAGCAGATGGATTTTGAATCATGAGAAATCTTCTTTACTATAAGCTAATTTCTGCATGGCTACACGTAATTCTCAGTTATGTGTCCAGAGGGATGGCCCCCTTAAAATCTAATTGCCACCCCTGGTGCCACCACAGTATCCCAAACCAATTTCAGAGGCAGGAATATTCTGGTTGTGTTACAACAGACTGCTGAAGTTTTCTTTACATGTCAGTAATATATATTTTGTTTTTTTGATACTCTCAGTTGTAAATAATTACTGTGCACATCTGTTTGAGAAAGGGTTCTAGGAAAAGAATAAGTCTATCAAAGTTGCAAAGCATTTACTAGCAATTTTTGTATCCCAAACCTATGCCAAACATAGTATTATTGCAAGCAGACAGTGTGCAAGACTTTGCAATTTTTTTAAGTACTCGAAATTGTGACCTTGTACATCTCTTTATGTCCTCAAAGACTGAAGCTCAGAAGATACATGATGCAAAGTTGTCTCAAGTACAGATCACTAATTGGGAAAGAAAGGGTAATATGAAGGTGCATGTGTGCACAAAATTCATGCCACCCCTGCTTGAGTTGATGCCCTCACCCCAGTCAAAAAAGTGTGGATATGTCTCCACATTAATGTTAATGTTTTTCCAGTGGGAATGCTGCTAGAATGTTGCAGGCAATAAAAATGTGGTTATGGGTAAAGATGGCACTGCTAACGCTATGTCCTTGTTTTGAGAATCATAAGACAGAGGGGAATTTATTTCCTATTGACAGCTGGCATAACATTGAAAAATTGAAAATTATAAGTGACCTGAAGTACACAAAACATTTAATAGAGTAACCAAATCTACTGTTAGCATTCCTGGCTAGCAAAACCAAGCTAACATAGCTAACACTTTTTTCTATTCTTCTTTTCCTTTCCCCCTGAGAAAATGTTAGTTTAAAAAATGATTAAACTTTAACAAAAGTCTTAAAAAAGGGTTTATGGTAAAAAATGTTTTGGTTCATTTGCTTATCAATATAGAGGAGGCGGAATGATAGTAATTTGTCAGAGGCCCTCTATATTATGTGGAAAATGGGCTGTAAGACGTCATAACATACTAGCCTGCAAATTGTAGCATGTTGAGGGAGATAGATAGATAGATAGATAGATAGATAGATAGATAGATAGATAGATAGATAGATAGATAGATAGGCAGGCAGGCAGACAGACAGGCAGACAGACAGACAGACAGACAGATAGATAGATAGATAGATAGATAGATTGATAGATACTTTATTGATCCCGAGGGAAATTCAAGTGGCTGCCATATGAAAAACCTAGGATGAAAACTCCACTGTCAAGTTAGTCAATCGAAAAACAGAAGAGAGTTATGTACTGAAAACTCTAAATGTAACATAATTAATTGAGTCCAGGCTCAAGTCTAAAGGAGACCGAGCCTTTGCAATCACGGCCCCCGACTTTGGAATGACCTGCCTGAAGAGATAAGCCGAGCAGATTCAAATCAATTCTAAAAACACACTTAACTTGTTTTATGTGAGTTCACCTTTTAAATGTTTTTATTGCTATTATTTTCGTCCATTCTACTTCTTCTTATATTGTTTAACCCTTTTGTCCACTGTTGCTTTTATATATTTATTTAACCATCTTTTTTCTTCCTTTTTATCATCATTTTTGTTATTAATGCCTGTGATGTGATGTCACCTACTTATTTTATTTTTATCTTTAATTGCATTTTCTTTAATTGTTTTACTTTGTAGCTTTAGCTTCTATTTTAGGACTGACTGTTTTGTTACTGTTACGATCTCCGACTGGATCGGACCCAAAAGCACCACTCGTAAAACAAGTTCAAGCAAGTGTCCAATTTAATAAACAATTAAGTGACAGTGAGGGGGAGGGGGTGATGAATCCAGGAATCACAATGGTGAGGTGAACACTCGGTCCGAGTGTGATGTGAGTCTCCAATCCCGTGGTGCAGTTCCTCCTGAGAAAATCAGCAGGCAGTGAGCAGGTAGTGAAGAACACACACGAATCCAAACAACGACGATCTAAAGTGGGGAAGCACAGAGGAGTTAGTTCCCAGCTTAACCAAGCCAGATAAATAAGCAAACAAGGCCGTGATCCACAAAACACTACTACCACACTGGTAGACGCAACGATCTGGCGCCGAGGCAGAGGAATCACAGGTTTAAGTGCAGCCAGGGTTGATGAGGAGATTCGGTACACCTGGTGCAGCCAGCACCCAGTTAGCCACGCCTACAGCCACACACACAGAGACTAACAGGGGAAAGAAACACGAGGATCACAGACAGGGAATACAAACAACACAACGGGGAAGGAGGGACCTGCCATGATGGGATCATGACAGTACCCCCCCCTTAATGAGCGCCTCCAGGCGGTCCACCAGGCTTGTCAGGATGAGCTTGATAGAAATCCCTGATCAATGAGGTGTCGAGAATCAGAGCCCGAGAGATCCAGCTCCTTTCCTCTGGTCCATACCCCTCCCAGTCAACCAGATACTGAAACCCACGACCCCGACGTCGAACGTCCATGACTCTCTTTACAGTATAAGCCGGATGGCCATCAATGAGTCGGGCGGGTGGTGGGGTGACGGCTGGAGGGCATAAACTGCTGGAGGCTACTGATTTTAACTGAGACACATGGAAGGTGGGGTGGATCTTGAGAGCACTGGGAAGCTTAAGGCGAACAGCAGAGGGATTGATGATTCTTTCTATGACATAAGGACCAATAAAACGAGGGGCCAGTTTCTTGGATGGAACAGAGAGTGGAATGTTTTTAGAGTTAAGCCAAACCTGTTGACCTGGTCTAAAGTCCGGAGCAGGAATCCGATGACGATCCGCCATCCTGCAGTTCAGCTCACGGCTGCGAAGAAGAGCAGCCCGAGTCTCTCTCCAAATTCTGCGGCCTCTGCGCAGGTTAACCTGGACAGAAGGTACGGCAATCTCTGTTTCCTGAGCAGGGAAGAGAGGAGGTAAGTACCCTAATGAGGCCTCAAAGGGTGACATACCCGTGGCAGCGCAGGGGAGGGAGTTGTGGGCGTATTCCACCCATGATAGTTGAGAATACCATGAGGAGGGATTGCGGGCGCAGACGCATCGTAGCGCTGCTTCAAGGTCCTGGTTGGCTCGTTCAGTCTGGCCATTAGTTTGAGGATGATAACCAGAAGACAAACTCACAGTTGCTCCCAGCGCCCGGCAAAACTCCTTCCATACTTGAGAGGTAAACTGTGGACCACGGTCGGAGACTATGTCGGAGGGAATCCCATGGAGGCGGAAAACGTTGTCCACAAGGAGCCTAGCCGTTTCTGTGGCTGTTGGTAGCTTGGGAAGAGCCACAAAATGAACTGCTTTGGAAAAACGATCCACAACCGTTTATATGATATTGTTACCTCTCGACGGCGGCAGACCAGTCACAAAGTCTAGAGCAATATGGGACCAAGGACGGCCAGGCACTGGGAGTGGACGGAGGAGACCAGCCGGAGGACGATGTGAAGCCTTTCCACGGGCGCAGACGGTGCAAGCCTTCACATATTCCCTGGTGTCTGTGGTTATGGTGGGCCACCAGAAATGTCGACGGATGAGACACAGGGTTCGAGCAATGCCCGGGTGACATGCAAATTTAGAAGTGTGTCCCCACTGAAGGACCTGGGAACGAACAGTGTCAGGTACAAACAAACGACCAGGTGGACCTCCACCAGGGTCAGGGTGTGTCTGAAGTGCTTCTCTCACCTCTGACTCAATCGCCCAGGTCAATGATGCCACCAGGCAGGATGACGGCAAGATGGTGTCCGGAACGGCTGGTTTGTCTTCCAAGTGGATGAACTGCCTGGAAAGAGCATCCGGCTTCACATTTTTACTACCTGGACGGTAAGTCAGGGAGAAATTAAAACGGCCAAAGAACAAAGCCCATTGAGCCTGTCGGGAGTTTAGTCTCTTAGCTGTTTGAATATAAGCTAGGTTCTTGTGGTCAGTCCATACCAAAAATGGGGTCTCAACTCCCTCCAGCCAGTGCCTCCATTCCTCCAGAGCCAGTTTTACTGCCAATAGTTCACGGTTGCCCACATCGTAGTTTCTCTCAGCAGTTGACAATTTTCTGGAAAAGAAGGCACATGGGTGTAATTTATTATCACCTGCTGAACGTTGGGAGAGCACCGCTCCTACCCCAATATCCGAGGCGTCCACCTCCACAATGAACTGTCGGGAGGGATCAGGCTGCACCAGAATGGGGGCTGACGAAAACCTCCTCTTTAACTCCGAGAAGGCCTTCTCCGTCGCACAAGACCAGAGGAAAGGAACAGATGGAGAGGTGAGTTGAGTGAGTGGTGCTACTATCTGACTGTAGTTACGCACAAACCGTCGGTAGAAATTGGCGAACCCCAGGAATCTTTGTAGCTGTTTCCTAGAGGAAGGGGTTGGCCACTCTGTCACCGCCTTGACCTTATCTGGATCTGTCCTCACCTGCCCACTCTCAACAATGTACCCAAGGAACGAAACTGAAGACGTGTGAAATTCACATTTCTCGGGTTTAACAAACAATTTGTTATCCAGCAGTCTTTGAAGGACTTGGCGGACATGGGTTATATGTTCCTCCAGGTTACGGGAGAAAATAAGAATGTCATCCAGGTAGACGAACACTGACCTGTTCAGGAAGTCTCTGAGAACATCATTGACCATTGCCTGGAAGACAGCAGGGGCGTTGGTTAGACCAAAGGGCATTACTAGATATTCAAAATGCCCAAGAGTTGTGTTGAATGCTGTCTTCCATTCATCTCCCTCCTTGATCCGGACCAAATGATACGCATTGCGTAGGTCCAACTTTGTGAAGACTGTGGCGCCAGACAGAAAAATGTTTTGGTTCATTTGCTTATCAATATAGAGGAGGCGGAATGATAGTAATTTGTCAGAGGCCCTCTATATTATGTGGAAAATGGGCTGTAAGACGTCATAACATACTAGCCTGCAAATTGTAGCATGTTGAGGGAGATAGATAGATAGATAGATAGATAGATAGATAGATAGATAGATAGATAGATAGATAGATAGATAGATAGATAGATAGATAGATAGATAGATAGATAGATAGGCAGGCAGGCAGACAGACAGGCAGACAGACAGACAGACAGACAGATAGATAGGATAGGATAGGATAGGATATAACTTTATTGATCCCCAATGGGGAAATTCGGGCGTTACAGCAGCAGCAGCAGCAGTGCAGAATCAAAACAAAAGTCAAAATCGAATAAAAAAGTAACAACATAAGCATAAATACAATCCAGGTAGTAATGGGGGGATATATACAGAGGACTATAGCACGGTGGACTCAGCAGGGCAATGGAAAAGATATTAATAATACTGTGCAGTGAATGGCATGTTAAAGTGACCAGTGAAAGAATTTAAAGTGGCATTGTGATCAGAGGGTTATGTAAACAGTATTGACTGTTATAAGCATAATAAATATAGTGCAATTTGACTGGAGTATAGATATATAGTTATAATAATATAAGAGTGTATTGTAATAATGTAATATATAATATAGATAGTATAGTATAGATATAATATAATAATAAAGGTAACATAAAAACATTCTAATAATATTGTATACTATATATAAAGAGAATATATATAAATAAATACAGGCTAGCTCCTGCTGTTGTACAGCCTGATTGCTGTGGGGACGAATGAGCGTCTGAAGCGTTCTGTTTTGCTCCTGGGGGGGAGGAGGCGTTGGCTGAAGGAGCTGCTCATCTCCCACAGCTCGTCATGGAGAGGGTGAGAGGAGTTATCCAGGATGGATATGATTTTGTCCTTCATCCTCCTCTCAGCCACTGTCTCCAGAGTCTCCAGTTCCAGACCAACGACAGAGCGGGCCTTCTTAACCAGTTTATTAATCCTGTTTGCCTCACCAGCCTTGATGCCCCCCCACCAGCACACCACAGCAAAGAAGAGTGTGCTGGCCACCACAGACTGGTAGAAGGCCTTGAGGAGTCTGTCGCAGACACTGAAAGACCTGAGTCTCCTCAGGAAGAACAGCCTGCTCTGTCCTTTCCTGAAGATGGCTTCAGTGTTATGGGACCAGTCCAGCTTGTTGTTAATGTGAACCCCAAGGTACTTGTAGGAGTCCACCCTCTCCACTTCCTCCCCCTGAATGATGACTGGGGCAGGGGGGCACCTCTTCCTCCTGTAGTCCACTACCACCTCCTTTGTTTTGGCGATGTTGAGCTTCAGATGGTTGTTGTTGCACCATGTGACGAAGCTCTCGATCAGACCTCTGTACTCGTCCTCGTTGCCATCAGTGATGCGGCCCACGATGGAGGAGTCGTCAGAAAACTTTTGGAGGTGGCAGGAACCAGATAGATAGATAGATAGATAGATAGATTGATAGATACTTTATTGATCCCGAGGGAAATTCAAGTGGCTGCCATATGAAAAACCTAGGATGAAAACTCCACTGTCAAGTTAGTCAATCGAAAAACAGAAGAGAGTTATGTACTGAAAACTCTAAATGTAACATAATTAATTGAGTCCAGGCTCAAGTCTAAAGGAGACCGAGCCTTTGCAATCACGGCCCCCGACTTTGGAATGACCTGCCTGAAGAGATAAGCCGAGCAGATTCAAATCAATTCTAAAAACACACTTAACTTGTTTTATGTGAGTTCACCTTTTAAATGTTTTTATTGCTATTATTTTCGTCCATTCTACTTCTTCTTATATTGTTTAACCCTTTTGTCCACTGTTGCTTTTATATATTTATTTAACCATCTTTTTTCTTCCTTTTTATCATCATTTTTGTTATTAATGCCTGTGATGTGATGTCACCTACTTATTTTATTTTTATCTTTAATTGCATTTTCTTTAATTGTTTTACTTTGTAGCTTTAGCTTCTATTTTAGGACTGACTGTTTTGTTACTGTTACGATCTCCGACTGGATCGGACCCAAAAGCACCACTCGTAAAACAAGTTCAAGCAAGTGTCCAATTTAATAAACAATTAAGTGACAGTGAGGGGGAGGGGGTGATGAATCCAGGAATCCCAATGGTGAGGTGAACACTCGGTCCGAGTGTGATGTGAGTCTCCAATCCCGTGGTGCAGTTCCTCCTGAGAAAATCAGCAGGCAGTGAGCAGGTAGTGAAGAACACACACGAATCCAAACAACGACGATCTAAAGTGGGGAAGCACAGAGGAGTTAGTTCCCAGCTTAACCAAGCCAGATAAATAAGCAAACAAGGCCGTGATCCACAAAACACTACTACCACACTGGTAGACGCAACGATCTGGCGCCGAGGCAGAGGAATCACAGGTTTAAGTGCAGCCAGGGTTGATGAGGAGATTCGGTACACCTGGTGCAGCCAGCACCCAGTTAGCCACGCCTACAGCCACACACACAGAGACTAACAGGGGAAAGAAACACGAGGATCACAGACAGGGAATACAAACAACACAACGGGGAAGGAGGGACCTGCCATGATGGGATCATGACAGTTACTTTCCTTTACTTCAGTGGTTCCCACCACTAACTCCGAAATGAAAATCGGGGCCCATTTCTGATATTTTGAAATTCCAACAAGTTATTTGATAAAATATTGCGCAGTTTGGAAATCAGATGGTACACAAAATGTGACAGACAAAAGAACAAAATAAACATGTTCCAAGCACACATTTGTGACCCACCTTTGGGTCCCGACCATAGACTGTCCCGACCCACCATTTGAGAACCACTGCTTTAGTTTACACCTTTGCTTTGTCTGTCAAAGCATCTTGTGACCATGTGTTTTTAAAGGTGCTTGATAAAGTTATAATTATCCCCTAAGCCTTCTGATTTGTGTTACAGGACGTCTGTGTAGGCTAATAGAAATAAATAGAACACCGTCTTTCAGATTAGTAAGGTTAGTCCTTAATTCCAATAGTTAAAATATCCTTTTCAAATAAAATCAAAGATACAGCGACTAAATGTAAAAACAAAATGCTCGTTAAGATCTTCACCTTTCAAAATAAAATGTTTAATGTCGATATTTCAATTTACATGTAATGTGACGATGCCCCTCGCTCCTCCCCCTTCATTCGCCCTCCCCCCGTCATTAATTGGTCAGCCTCTGACAGGATTACACGAGTTTTTCAATTGAACACAGAGAAGTTACACGTTCGGGTATCCTGCAGGTCATTCTGCTCCTTTGGAAAAACAAACAAAGAAAATTAGAGAAGTGACCCTGGCTACTTTTTCTGTTCGTGTGTCTGAAGCGTCAATAGATTAGATGTGTTTGGGTGACACGAGTCGATATCAGGTCTGCTGTGCTGCTATCATTGGATTAAATGTTGTCAGTGCTGCTGATGGTCTCTGCTGCTGCGCGCCCTGCAGCCTCCAGCACAAATGACTGATGTGGTTTCTGAATACATGCTTGCTCTGAATTGAACACCAACTTTCTTCATTTTAGACTTTAAGTCGTCATGATGACTCGGATTTTCTGGGATACTATTTTCCTTTTAAGTGGTGAGTAGCTAATCTAGCGTGTGAAATTGCCTTTAATATGTTTCAAAATCTCACTTTGACTTCATTTAATGTTAAATATTGACATAAATATAGAACGAACTGTTATCGGGGATTAATAGGAGAAGAGGTCTCTGAGTACGGTCCAATATTACTATCATATCTATATATCAATTCACTGGATCATTTATGGAATCAATGCAGTGCTCCCAGTGAAATGCTAAGTGTTTGACACTCAGTATTGATTTTATTATATCTTCCAACTCAATATGCTCTGTTTTATTCTGTTCATCCTGTGGGGTGCCTTTAAAATAAAGTGGGTGTGTTGTATGGATAAATATATGTTTGGCTGACATGTTCATGGTGAAGAAAAAAAAAAAGAATGAAAATTACCATAATTCTTGGGATGTTTCGGTTTCTGTGTGTAGTTCAACAAACAAGTCTCTGTGCTGTTTTCATTCTCGGGTTGTGGTTGCGTGTCTTCTCAGACAGGACCTGCTGTATTTATAGTGCTTTGGTCTCATCCTTTAAGTGCATGCTTGACCCTGTTACTATTGTTGGGTACCAGCTACTCAATGAAGCATCGATATTACATCGAGAAAATGGTCACATTAGTGTACATTAGGAGACTACAACCCCCTTATCATATATTATATGTGGCATCTGGTTTTCCTTTGGGTAACATCTCTTTATATAAGAAAAATGCATGAATGTTTTATTATCTCATGACGGTAGATTTAGTATGATAGTAGTTGGCAAAGATGTGTTTTTGATTCAATGTTTTCTTCTCTCCTTCTGCAGGTTCCCTCTTTACATTTGGAGCAGGGCCCAGCAATTCAACAATCATTGAAGCCAGCATTTCCATCGACACAAACTCCACTGCTTCCACAAACAACTCCACAAGCAGCTCTAAAAACAGCAGCAGTCGAAGCACAACTACCACAACCTTTGCAACGACTACATCCACCATCCCTCCAGTTACAAGTACACATAGCTATTTTATTTAAAGAAGAAGAATAAAACATCTTCAAGACAATAATCCATTCATGCTGAAATGTTGCTTTCACATCAAGAATACTTTATCTGATATTATCTCTCTTGGAGTTTTTTTTATTGTTGCATCTGTTGTTATTTTACAATGTTTTCTCATCACATCACATTTTAACAGCTGTTTGTTTGTTGTGTCTCTATGCAGGTTCCTTCATTAAATTTCGAACAGGATCAACAATTGCTGAGCCAGGCATTTCAATTAACACATTTTCGACTGCTGGTCTGACCTCATCATCCAGCTCTGTAACAATCAGCAGCGGGAGCACGGCTGCCACAACCACCTCAACGACTGCAGCTAACATCTCTCCAGTTAAAAGTATGTCAAATTGTGATGACCTGTCTTGGAAGGCAGAAGCTCACTGTCAACCCATTTCCTTTAAATACCTCCAGTGCTTCTTATAATTCTGTCGTCATTGCAGCCCTTTAACCTCTCCAACTGCAGGGTTGCTCTCATATCCGGATTTCTCTGCACTGTTAATCTTCCCGTTGAGCTGCAGTGGATGCAGACAGTGTGGCGCTCACTGATAATTGATCTTCTTGGAATGAGCGAGGGAAGCTATTTTAATAAATAAAAGGTTACGTGCAGTATCCATGAGCAGGACATTTACTCATTTCCAGAACGCTGCACCTACAGACAGTATGGAATTATTATTATTATTATTATTATTATTATTATTATTATTATTATTATTATTGACGTGAAATCACCTAAACGTGCCCAAAAAGGGCTGGTTTCCATCTCAGTGTTCCTCCTGTCTGGCTGCCAAAATCACATGGGAAGAGAGCAGGGTTGGTAGGCAGATGCCTCAGGGACAACAGAGGGCTTTCACAGAGTCTGAAAGAAGGAGACAATACATGTAGGCTGCAATCCAAAAGCCCATTTAACGATGGAATGGAGTGTGTGACGAAGGCTGTAATGCAGATATCTGTCTGCATGTTCATCCTCCTTCCCACCCTGAATGTCACACTGTGCATCTGTTTCCAAGCTCGAGGAACACTGACCTTTGTTTGGGTCAGTTATGTAGAAAATGTGTCTGACTGTACAGCTGACCTGTGAGATATATGTCCTATTTTCATTGGTGAAGAATCTTTGTTCTGAGTGAAAACTGAGATAGCTGCTTGAAAAACTGGTTTTGAGTCCTACTTTTGATCTGTGAACTCTCCTGTGAACCATGATGTGAGTTAACAGACGGGGGTTTTGTTTGCAGTGTCTCATGGGACATTTTCATGACTGTGATTGTCCCTTCAAGGTATAAAGTGAAAGCCAGCACGAATCCAAACACCACTGGTAACAAAAGGCTTCAGAGTGCTGCTGCTGGTTTGGGCGTCATCTTTAGGACATGTTGTTTTAGGCCGTTTTTTAGATGTTATGATATTTACCTCTTGTCATGTTGTGGATCAGACTGATTGTACTCAGATTATATTTGATAATGTTATTGAGGGTAGAGTTCCTGCCTTCAGGGACCTCTAACAATGGGTGTTTCCCAACACTAATTATGAAGTGTGCATTGTTCTTGTGGGTCGTAAAAGGAAACACCTTTCTGTGAGAATACCAACCATATCTGGTCTCTCTTCTTCACAGAGTTTGTGGCAGCGGCTGTTCGGTCTCACTTTGACGACTGTCCTGACTCCCAACGTCACTTCTGCTTCCACGGCACATGTCGCTTTCTGATATTAGAAGAGACGCCTGCGTGTGTGTAAGTTGTTGTCCTACGTCTAAACTATGAACATGTTTGTGTTGACTTAGGTCACTAGAGATCTGGAGTATGCATCATATAGTAGCAAAATGCCACCATTCTTAAAAAAAAACACCTTGGTGAACTCAAACAATTTTAGAGTATTTGTTTCCAAAGGAGAGATATAAAGGAGAGAGAAAAAAACGTAAACAATACTCATGTCGTTAATCAACAGAATTTTACATTTGACAGTGAGTCCTTTCATCAATAAATGTGTTGAGTATTTTAAAATAAATTAGCAACTTAATTTAAAGTGTCCCTGAAAGAAAACAAATTTTCACTTGAATTTATGATCTTTGATTTCTTTTTTCTTTTTTTTCATCTCTTGGAAAAGTGACCTCTTGACATTAGGTAGTTATATCATTTAATATGAATAACAACTGGATGTGTTGGGATTTCCCATCAGCTGATGATGTAGTGTTTTTAGCTTCCTATAAATAAAGAAAAGCTATCAAGCTCTGCACTCCAAGAAGCTCCCATTTAAAGGATTTATTGATGTAACATTTTTAGCCAACATGCTCTTTTTCAAACCAAAGAAGAGCATGTTCGTTCGAAACTTCACTTATTTTCTCTTCTTTACCTATTCGTGTTTTTGGCTCCAGCATCTACAGAGGAATGTGTGTGTCTTTTGTGATTTTTCATTTAAAGCTTCCTTCAAAGGCCTCTAACTGTTATACTGACGGATAATATTATGGATGTGTCTGGTGGGATTTCGTGTCCCTCTTCCAGGTGTCATCCAGGCTTTGTGGGGATGAGGTGTGAGCATGCGGACCTGCTTGCTGTTGTAGCAACGAAAAACAGGCAGCAGACTGTCGCCACAGTGCTAGTGTTGTGTGTGATCGGATGTGTTCTCATCATGGTGCTGTGCACACTTCTACAGTAAGTCACAACAATATGTTTTAGTGTTATTTTTTACATGTGGATTTTGGATTGGAGCTTTTAGATGTAAAAAAAAAAAAGTTTTAGCCTTCGGACAGTTAGTCATTTTATTTCAGTTCTCAAGCTGGCCGACTGTGTCACACAGATTTTTCATGTTATTGAGTACCTGTGTGTTTCCTGGCAGCTGCTGGTGGAGGCAGGACTGTCACAGACGGAGGCACGCGCATCACTTTGTCACAGGGAAGCGCGGAGCATCCTTCTACCCTTCTGAGAGCGGTATAGTATTTATTCTTTCAGAGACATTATGTCCAAGTTCACAGATGTTTTTGCCATCATCTTTTGAGGGTGCAAATAATTGAACAAAGTGCTTGAGTAACAACTGATGGCATTGCAGAAAAACACAATACTTTACTCCGACTGCATGTACATGAGCCTACAGCTACATTTGACACAGAAAGAAGAGATCTCTGTGTCCAAGTTGAAAAATAGTATATTCTAGAATCTCGATGTTGGCAGTTCAAGATAAAAAAAAAAAGACATTTCACAGCTTGAACTATAAGGCTAGCTTTATTTCAAACTTTATAAAGAAGTGTTTCTCAAGATTTTCAAATTCTGTGTCCAAGGTCACTTTTTAGCAAACAGCTGGGGACTATTTTCAGCTGTGGATAAATCCGGAATTGATGTGCCAGTGTTCATATCTGGCAAGAAGATCAATGAATTTTAAATAAGCTTGAGTCAAGTTAAAGTTTGTGGCTGTGTTAATGAAGACATAAGACATGTAATATGTAGCTCAGTGTAGCTAGTTTCCTTTATAATAGTTTTGTTTAAACATGGCACAGAGTAATTTGTTGTTTTTGACAGTGTTGCAAAGATGTTCCTTGTATTAAGGAGCATTTTTGGGTTTATAGTCAATGTATCTTTGCAAGATAATGTGTTTAATGCGGAGGAAAATATAGGACAAATAGTAAAATAATAATAGTACTTTAATATTTCTCTTTCAGTGGTTTGAGAAGACGTCTCGCTTGGAAACAAGCTACAAGCTGGTTGCATCATAGCATGTTCAGTTTTCTTCATGTGTATGGTGCAAAGACCCTCAGGACTGTTTCCAAAGTGCTATCCACACGTATGGATCGAAGAGATGTGGCCATGTGCCAAGAGGTCAAATGTTCCTAATACATACTTTTTTCCACTGAGTGACTTTTGACCTACAGAACCTTCGGAACATGCTCACTTCTGTCTTTGACTCTGAGGAAAACAGAGATGTGCAGAACAGCTACAGTGCATCTGAACTGAGGAGGAACCTTATGCGAGAAGAGCGCCGTGTTTCCTCCCTCTTGTTTATGGCTGGCCGAGAGGACATGAGAAATGATCTTACAGGGCATCATCCTGTGGGAGCTTTTGAATTGGAACTTTGTTTACTTGCGGATTGCAGGACAACAATAATTCATTTACTTAAGTCAGACAACCCCAATTCCTCTTTTAGTCTTTTAACAATCTTACACCTTTTTTTCATCCGAAGCACAGAGAACATTTTTTAAAAAACAAAACGGTGGAAAAACTGATGCTTTAAAAACCTTTTAGTGTCTGTTTTTGAAGGAGGAACTCACTTCACCTGACATGAGTAGGAATTGTGAAAGACTGAATACTTCAATGGATTAAAACCCTGCAATCAGTAACTATAGACAGAGTTTGCAACGTAGAATTCCTAGTATGCTTTTTTTTAAATGATGGTACAGGTAAGTTTGACTCTGGTGTTCTTACTGAAGCTGCAATATTTGTCAGTTTTGTATTTTTATTCCTGAGCTGTACTTGAATGTGTTCATGAATCAGAGGTTTTTTATTTTATTTTATTTTGCATGCTATAACTTTAACAACACATGTACACAAACACAGTGGGAGGCCACATTGTTCCTTTGGCCTGTTGTATTGTTGCACTTTTTATCTGCAAGCTTGCTCTCTATTCTTAAAAGAACTGCACTTAATGGTACAATATAGTCACATGGAAATAATACTAACCTAATGAGAGATGCCAAATACACTAGTTTCTAACAACATTGCCTAAACGAGTGCTGAAAGGAAGAGGCACGCTGTTTGTACACTCTCACCTAAGCATGAATGCACTTAAGTCACGGTTTCTACTTTTAAAGTTAAAAAAAAAAAAAAAAAAAAAAAAACTTTTTTATTTCAAGAGTTTTGTGTTATAGCATTGGCTCTGCTTTAAATTGGAATACTATCAAAGCCTCTGATTGAGAATTCATGTGAAAATATTCACAATTTTCACTAAATTGATACAGGAATACAAAATGTTAATAAACTGACAGGAGCGTGTGTATGCTGTGTTATCTGAAAAAAAAAAAAGTCCTTAAAATGAATGTGATGGTATATTTATGCCAAGAAACTCTGTGCGGATGAAACGTCTTTGTTTACAGTAATGCGATGCTATTTACAATCAACATAGGTGTAAACGTTTTTGCAGCATTTATATGTAAATAATACATTCACACGGGTATGAAATGAACATGTACAGTCACCTCTAAAGGAGAACTTTTTGCTTCGACTTTGTCCAATTTATGTTGTCACATTTGGAAAGCTGTTGTCTTCATTCGATTTCCAGTTAATAAAAAAAAAATGCAAGTGTCCGAATGTGTGTCGTATCCTTTATGTTCTTTTAAATACTCCTTCTCGTTAGTTTGTTACTCGATACATCGCGTGACTCTCTTTTCACTTCCTGAACCTCTTTATTTTCCCTCTCTCTCTCTCTCTCTCTTTAAATACCCATTTCTGATTCACCGCTTTTCTATTTCTCTCTTCCACTGAATATTTCAAGACCAGAGAAATGCCAACATGAAACTCAGAACCTCAGGCACAATTAAACAAAGAGCTGAACTCTTGAGTGCTTTTATAGCTGAAGGAAATCTTTTACTTGTTTTTTTTCTGCGTCACCATTATGTCTTTTCATGTATGTGTCTCTTAGACTTAACAGAATGTATACACTTTAATGCCTTTGTTCAATGTAAAATGATGCCATATACATCCTCTTGTTTTCAAAGATGCGTTTTTGTTGGCATCTTCCCTCCTTTACATCAGCATCTCCTCGGGTCTTCCCTTTCGCTCTCTCCAAATCAGGAGCTTCGTTTTGTTTCACAATCCCATTATGTCTGCAATTGGATTTCTGTTGAGTCTTTTAGATCCGTCTGGCTGAGCTACTAAACCAGCTTTGAATTAAGCAGCTCTTGTGGGTGCTTCCCTGAAGACACACAATGGCCTTTAACATACAAAAGACTTGAGGGAGAAATACATGAAATCAAAAAGCAATGGAATTGACAGGGAAAAGAAAGACTCCAAAAATTTTTTTTGTATATCCACACGATGTAATGCTGATGTGAAAAATGTGTTTGTGTCTTTAATCCCACAAGAATTCGTTTGAACTCTTTCAATCTGTATTGGACAAATGTCAACCCCTATTCTCCATTAGAGGCTTAAACTCTGCTGTGAATTGAGATTCCATTTTGTTATTTTTTCCCCTCTGCTTCCTCTTCCTCACAGCTTTTGATCTTCAGCCCAACACTCAGTATCTTGCTTTGACCAGATGGTTGAGAATAAGGGTATTTACAAAGGTATTAGGGTTAAGCAACGCTGCCTTGTTCTCTTCATTGCTAAGCTCCAGGACAAATCGTCAAGAATGATGAAAGCTCAGAGTTAAAGGGTCAATTTTAACCAAACCATGTCATATTTCAATTCATGTGAACATACTTATAAAGTTTGAGAGTGTTTGTTTCCCCCTTCTTTTTTGTACAAAGTTTGATATCCAGTCCATCTACACCCTGTCCTCGTCTCCATCTGTAAAGGTTTAAAGGAGATCACATCATTGTCACGAGTTTGTGAAGACAGTGACCAGATCTATTCCTGATGAGACGAATGTAATGGATGGGAACCCAATGATCACTTCATTCTTTATCAAAAAAAAAAACAAACAAAAAAAAACCTTAAGAGGCTTCATTTGTGTTAATCTTTTTTTTTTTTTGAGTGCTGTCTTCTGCAGGGCAGCTGATGATAGAGTTACGTCACATACCACATGATCTTAAATCTGCTGTTCTTTTAAAAGCAAGTTAAAAACATGTTTTGCACAAGCTTTAGGTTAGGTTTGAAATATTTTAGAATGTTAACTTTGTATATTTTATGTTTTTGTCTTAAGCCAATAAATACATAAAAAATGCCCATGACAGAAGCTGCTGCCTTGATTTTTGTAAACTTGTTGGAAAGATAAGCAGGTTCCAATGTGGGTCCATTAAACTCTAGACCAGATCAGGCTCAGGCTGGTTTTCATTTTCTCAGTGTTTCTGATAGAAGTTGCCATGATCTCAAAGTTGAAGTATGAGACACTTGTTTTTGATTGTGCATATGATGGAGAGTTTGCATGCAGAATTGAACATCACAGACTCCAGTGTGGTCTATTTTCCCTGTCCAAGTACCCCTGTAGTTTTAAACATTATGAAGAAGAACATTCTCACAGTTTCAAAACTGTTTTAAATCATCACACGAACAAATGCAGCTCTCTAAGCAATGTATAGTACTGTTCATAGATATTCATTGATCCAAATTTATTACAGTAGAAGTGCACAACATTTACACACTGTAGTTTTTCAACTTTTTTTTTAAATAAGTAAAGAGTCCTAAAGTGGCTGAAGACACTGTTTACATGATCTAACTTTAGCTTCCTTTACTGGAGCACCGTTTGGCTAAGTGAGCCTGGCATTAGTCCATGAGCTGCTGAAGCAGGGATGGCAGCTCCTCCAGGGACCTGAGTCGATGCTTTCCAGGAACGTCAGGGCTGCTATACTTGTCTTGTCTGTCCAAAAGGAACCCCTGAATTCCCAAAGAGCGAGATGCACGGTAATCGTTCACATAGTGGTCCCCGATGTGGGCCACACAAGCAGCTGGTACGCCACATTTCTGTAGTGCCTGATCAAAAATGGCCGGACTTGGCTTTGCCACACCGGCTTCCTCGGATGTGATCAGAAAGCTGAAGTGAGACAGAAGGCCACAAACGCGTAAAATCTCTTCTAGGCGACGATCAAAGTTTGATACCACACCCAGCTTTAGTCCCAGAGAGGAACAGCTCTGAAGGGTCTTCTCAGAGTCTGGAAATACCTAATAAAAAACAGAGACATTACAATTTCAAGTCGACTTTTGCTGCTCTACTTTACTGCTACAGAAAAAGTAGAATAACAAGCTGGAGGATATTGATTATTTTCTTTCTGATGTTTTACACCGCTCAAAGAAAAACAAGAACACACGTTTCATAAAACTGACATCAACTGAATAATTCTGTGCATGTGTCTTCAGTGTCATTGTTCATTACCTCCCAGTTCTCTGCAGTGCAGAAGTTATCGTAAAGGTTCTGAGCCATCGTATTGAGCAGGGCTGGGTCCTGAACCCGACACTGAGAGAACGTGTCCCTCACTACCTCCATCCACCACGACCGGCCATCAAGGCCCTGTGTAACGCCGTAGTTTGGGTATCTGCTGGATTGATGTCGATATGACTGGAGAAAAGCTGCTTGGACCTCCACAGGACTGATGCTCAGGCCAGCCCGTTCCGCCTCCTTGCAGTACTGCTCTCCCACAGAGGCTCGCACCTTCAGCAGGGTGTCTTTCACATCCCACAGCACCCAGCGCAGAGGAGCTCGCATTGCACCTACAGAGAGAACACCACAGACAGAATTCATCGAATTGAAGGATTTCCTGCAACATAGTTTGACGTTTGAAGGGAGCTACTCTTCCTTCTGATTAAATAATGCTCGAGAGGCTTGCTGATAGGCTGAACGTTCAATAAGACTATATACAGTATATAGATGAATGAGTGGGAGAGATGTAAAATGATCAGTAAAGTTGGAAATACATTCAAAGTTTCAGCCTTAACAGGTCAAAAACTCATCAGCGGAACAAAAGAAAGCATGGTTGACTCGAAGGCTTTGTTCAGACTGTCGCCCAAATCAGATTTTTCCCCAAACCTGATCTGAATCTGATCTAACTGACTTTCCATTTTACAAATTGCAAGTGACCAGATCTGATCTGCATACGTCCGTATTTAACGTGATCTGATCCACATTGATTTCTATAGTAACAGCAGGTTACGCCCAGCAAAAACAACAGCAAGATGGATGAGCGCAGAGGACACATTGAAGCGACGCAGACGTTCAGATTGAGTCGGATCTGAAGGAACCAGATTTGAAACCACCTCCATGTGTGGTTTGAACCAGATTTTGAAAGATCAGATCTCATGTGGCTTTTTGTGTCCAGACTGGTGAAAAAAAACAAACTACATACAATCTGGATGTGATGTGATCTGATCTGATTTGGAGGTGCAATGTGAACAAGGCCTAAGCTACAACCTTCTGTTCATCTGTACAAGCTGTCCTGTGAACAGGGTGATGAACATCAGCCTCTGTGTGCTGCCTGCATGTACAGTACATGAAAACTGAACCATTAAACCACGCACACACAAATCATCTCGTCTTGATTAAACTACAGAACTCAATCTGCGAAACGTTTGATTATAAAAACAAATAACATCATCTTTAAATGTTGTAGTAACATCATACACAGAATCACTTCAAGGTAACTGTACAGATTCATCCAATGGTGATGTTATAACTCGTCTTTATTATTATTAATGTTGTTAAAAAAGAAAAATCATAAAGCCACATTTTCCCAAACTTAGCTCTGAGGTCTAACCAAGAGGACATTATTTGAGAGTAGTGTAGAATATAATACGTAGTGTCTGTAGACAGGTGTCTGAAGCAAACATGAACCTGACAGCCCTTTACTTTGCTAAAGTTACTGATTATCAAAGAGTGTTAATTATAAAACCCTGAAGACAAACACTCATCCCTTTTCACACGCAAAGATACAGAAACTACGTCAATGAAAACGTGGGCATTACCTGACTGTAAGATGCCCTTGTGGAGTTCATTGTTTTTACACACGTGTACAGTAAATGTAAAAACTAACCTGTCAGTCATTCACCGCTTCTACTGCAGTGGACAGCGAAATTACTTTATAATAGAGGCTGTCAAAGTTTTAAAACGTTACCAAAGTCAAGTTTCCAATAGATGTAAACAACGTAGAGCTGACGACCACGTCTTCTTCGCTTGGTGGATTTCCGGCAGCTGGCGCCATCTACTGGAGTGTAAGCTCCTTCGACGTATATCACCCTCATTCTCAAACATTCACTATCTCCAGTCGCACCTTTTTGTCAACACAACATGTCACTTTATTTTTTATTTTTGTGGATGTTAAAATACAGCCTCTTTGTTTATTCAGCTGGTTCGTTATAACATATACATCCAATACAGCAGGCGGCGGTACATCTGACAGCGTGCTTAAAACCTTAGCAGAGGAGTGCGCATGCGCTTAGATACACGCGTTGTTACGTCTGAGTCGTACCGCTACAAAAACAAACCGCGTTGTTGAACAGATTTAGTGTCAAAACGATGTTTAGAAAATTCACGTTAGGTTACTAACACAATGGCTAGTCCAGCTATTCGGATGTTTCGGCAGCTTGAGGGTCTCTTTTGTGTTTACAAACCCCCTGGTGTCCACTGGAAACTCGTACGGGATACCATCGAGACGAATCTTCTTAAAGGTAAGATGGACAACTAATACATGAATATCTCTCTCGTGGTCTACAGTGAGAGTAAGACAGGGTTAATCAGCTAGCGGTAACTAAGCAGTGTCTTTAACCTTAGACCCTCAGTAAGTGTCAGTATCCTGTTTGACCTCTGCATGTGTCACCATGAAGGTGTAAACGCCAGCCCGTCCCAGAGACTTCCTCGGGTGGTCCGCTTCTTGTCCTCAGCAGACAGTGAGACTGAAACATCCAAGAAACTCTCACTGTCTGCAGTCTCTGTGCCACTTCTTTCCAAGCATCCTCTGGGTATGTGTTTCTCTTTATTTACTTCTTGGGTCACCTACTCACTGCTGGTCAACCTGAATATTTACAGTCTGATGTTGTAAACACATGAAAGCCAGATGGAGTCCGGCTATCTGACTCAGATATAACTGTATGTTTATTAAATATACCAGTATACGTCATGCACGCACGTTGTGTGAGAGCTACTCAAACAAACAACTTTGATATTCATTTGTGAAAGCACTTTTTTTTTTTTAAATCTCTATTCTTTATTTTCTTATTATTTTAATATCCCTGGACCCTTATGGTGAAACACTAATAATACAAATAATGTTAGGTGTAACTTTTATATAACTATCTTAATTAGAGATATGAAGATTAATCGTGAGGTCTTTAAAAATCAATTCAAAGATGTCATGGTTCAAATCGGTTCTCTGAAAAATTAATCGCGGTATTATCGTGAAGCATCAGCAGCTGTAGAGCAGAGGAGGTTCATTGTAATAAACAGGTGAAAATAAAAGTCAAAAACTGTGTGCAAATATTACAACAAAACATCACAAACAGCACAACAACACGATGCAGCATTTAATCAGCAACACAACGAGAAGCTCCAATCACCTCCAGATCCTCTTCAAATGAATCGTGAGAGAATCGTGTCGTGAACGTAGTTTCGTGTATCGTATCGTGAGTTAATCGTTACATCACTAATCTTAATATTTGTAGAGATTGAAAAGGAGAGATGTCTGCTGTGTAATGCAAACTCTGCTTTAATGTAGTTTCCTCTCAACATTTTTTTCTCTCTCGTAGTCTGTCAATAGACAAAGTAATTCTAGTCAGATGGCTCATTAGTGATTTGATAAGTGCTGATAGACTTGAATGGCTGAAATATATCAGACATTATATATCATGTATAATGTCTGCACATTTTTGACTGTACGAGTGAGTAAAATGCATTTTTGTGTTTGTTTATAGTGACTGGACCTGAATTCCAGGGAATCCGAGTTGGAGTAGGACATCGACTGGATGCATTTTCTTCTGGTGTTCTTGGTATGGTTTTCAGAGCTGGATACATAAGAGCAAACTTAGGTTGCAGATTTAGCTCCGTTAGCTTGATTGTTTTCCTCACAAATGTTTTATTCATTAGTTCTTGCTGTTGGGAATGGAAACAGGACTCTGAATGATTTATACAAAACGCGAGTGACAAGGGTAAGGATTGAAAATCTGCAGTTTTTACATGAGTAACAAAACAATTAAATGAAGGCACAGCATTCAAGTGAGTGATGCTGTTTGATGTGTTTTTAGGATTATACACTGGAGGGACAATTTGGGACTGCATCGGATGACTTCTCTAACACAGGCCGGATTGTGGAAAAGTCCACTTATGGTAAGATCATTTATAGTTTTCCTATTCCTATATGTTTTCCTATGAGTTTCATCAGTTTTTTACCACATGGTTTATATCTAGACAAGCTTGGTGTACTTGTGGTTCCCGAGGAAATAAGTGGCCTTATTTTCTCAAAGCAGTTCACTTGTATTTATCTCTCATCCACTTTATTTTGCAGTTCATGTTTCCAGTATTTCATGTATATTTGATGCTCTTTTGTGTTAATCAGATTTATTTATTTTTATTTATTTTTTTACTGCAATGTTGGAGAAAAAAGTTCTCTCTGATCTTTTCTTAGGTCACATCACACAGGACAAGCTGGACAGAGTCTTGGCAATGCTGCAGGGAGTCAATCAAAAGGCCATGTTAACGTATGCTATTAACATCAAACATTCATCATTATTAGATACACATAACATCACAGCTCGCCATATCGGGCGTTTATTTTCTGTGCTTTGACTTTGTAATAAGACCTCCTGCTCATATGTATCCAGAAAATGTTGCCAGCACTACCACAGTGCAGAGCCAAGTAATTATTTTAAGTGCAGGTAGTTGACTGTCTTTTTTTTTTTCTTCCTGTACAGGTATTCTAACGTGGACATGCGCTCGCAGGAAGCGTATGAGCTGGCTATGAAAGGTTTACTTGGTTCAGACATGAAATCGCTGCCTATTCTGACAGGCTTGCGTTGCGTTCACTTTCAGCCGCCCAACTTCACTTTAGGTACATTTACAGTAACTCTAATTTCACAGTCTTAATAATGAATATTTCCAGGGTGCTTACTGGTCTTCTTTGGTCTATTTTCATGTTCTTTCAGAAGTGCAGTGTGCCAATGAAACTCAGAAATATTTGCGCAAAATTGTGCATGAGATTGGACTGGAGCTGCGCAGCACAGCAGTGTGTAAAGGAGTCAGGCGGACCAGAGACGGACACTTCAGCTTGCAGCATGCCCTGACCCGTCACCACTGGGCTGCTTCTGATGTCAAGCAGGCCATAAAACAGTACCACTCGTCCATTAAGAATAAAAGACAATCCCGCTCTCGGATCAAGGACCAAGCGTTACAAGCACCCGAGGAGAATACAACAGCAGCAAGTCATCAAAAGGACACGAGTAACAAAACACAACAGCTCCAAAGTGAGTCTGAGCCTAAACCCGGTATCACCAGAACTGTAACCAGAGTGTCTGGTTTGTGAAAGAGAACGTTTCAAATTCATATTGTTAATCAAGATGGTTGTGCCACAATTGTAAACAGCTGCATAGGAGATTTTATACCAATACACCCCCAGATTACACATGGATTGAAGTCTACTTTTCTGGCTTTATTTTAAATAATTTGTTGGACAGCTGACTGGATAAGTCTTGTAAAACTTTAAATAAAATCTTTGCACTACTCTTTTTTTTTTTTTTAAGTTATCTTAACCCTTTGGCAATCATTGTCTTTCATCATCTGATATATCATATATAGCTCACAAATTCAATATTAATATAAAATGCATCATTACAAGCCTCAGGGAACGGATGGGAATTTTCTCAGTAATTCAGGGAAGCCATCGATAAGTGTTTGTTGACAACCAGGTAAGTCTTCCTTATCCTCACGACAATTATGTCTCCAAAGTAAATGCAATCATTTATTGATCCATAACATCTAGGACGGGCACGCATTCATATATAAAGTCTCAGTTCAGTTCAACAGTACATTTAAGTTTACACAGCGACTTCACACTGACTCACTTCAGCTGTGTGTGCCCTAAAAAAACTTTTTTTTCTTCAATTACTTGCAATGAAGTTAGTCAAAATAACAATTATGATACAGATATGTAAAAGGTCAACATGAAATATTTTCAGACATTTCCTCAAGAGAAGAAGAACACAACTTTTCAAACACCTCTTTGTCTAACGGAGGAAGGATTGACCTTTTCTGATGTATTTCAGGTAGTCAAGGAACCTAAATGCTGATTGGATTTCATTTTACAGCGTCAAGCAGATTTATGGCTCAAGTTGAAATGTTTATTCTATAATGGATTGTCTACTGCTTGTGTTTATAAAGATCACCTTATATACACCTTGCCCTGCTGACAAGTAACTGGTCAGTAACAGCTCGGACTACAATAGTAGTCGAGACTATCGAGATCCTACATTTCTATGTATAAGTAAAAAACAAGAGTGTTTTGTGTAATGTCACTCAACAACAAATGTTGCATCCAGTTGCTGACAGAGCATCAGAAACCCAATACACGAGGGCTTTTTATTAATTTATTTTACAGATTGGTGACTTTAGAGAAATACAGAAGAACCCTGTAGTGTCTAATTGGTGAGAATGTTTTACTCAATACATGTGTGCTATAACTGTGTTTTCTCCTGTTGTGTCTAATGTCTGAAGTTACAGTTCCTCAAAAAGAAATCAGTCACCCGGAAGTTATGAATTAAATATTATGTTTTTCACTTAATGATACACATTTCACTTTTTTTGTGATGCATTTTAAAATTACCAACCTGTCAATAAAGCGTTACTGTTTTCTTCTTAATGTTTGATGTGTCAGCTTACATGAATCAGGCGGACACTGAATTATTATTGAAATGGATTTATCGTTGTTCTGGTGAGTTAATCCAGTTGGTTAAGAGCCGATCTCTAATATCACATTTGGTGTTCTCATCGATGTCCTCTGACGTTGGGAAATGCTGTCTCAGCATTTCTGTTTCCCACAAACAAACTCCTTTGGGATGTTATGGGGTTACTGCAGTGGCGCCGCCGTCATACTCTTCATACCAGTTAAGGACTTGTTGTTCCAGTGGGAACACTGTTGTCTTTGTCAGCGTGAAAACAACACAACATCCACAAGGATACAAATTAACAGGCATTGTTCTGCAGATTTAATAAGCAAGAGGCATGACGCTGAGTAAATAGTAACACGTGTTCTAAGGAAAAAACAGAACAGAACAGCTTTGCCAAAAAAAAAAACTGAAAAGCCTCTCACTTATGTGTTCAACTTGACAGCTGCTTGACAAATAAGAACAGGGCAAGTACCAAAAACATTTACTTAAAACAGACGAGGAGCATCATTCTCAACTAATTGAAAGTACAAAAATGTCTAACAAACAGCCACAAAGATTTACATTAAGCAAACATGTAAAAACTAAGATGTGGCAAAGGGGTGTCCGAAAGAATTGAGAAACTTTTTTGAGCAGAGCGTGCCAATAAACCAAGTTTATTATGTTCCTTTTGAGGAGAAGAGAAAAGTTCAGAAGAAATATCAATTAAGATATAAGCACAGTGCAGCAGACAAACTATAAAACAAACAAACTGTGTGTGTGCACATCACACACAGAAAACATCATTTTAAAGTAATTGCTATGACTTAAACTGTATCTGTTCATTGACCAGCCTGCAGTATCATTAGATTTAGGCATTTCATATTATTTATAGTGGCCTCAGTAGTTTTTTATATCTGAATAGGGAACTTTTTTTGTCCTAGTTGGTCAGCGAAATAACGAGCTTACTGTACTGCAGCTTTGTTAGCAGACATATCCATAGGTTTAAATCGTCCATGTTTCAAGCATGACATACATTTGCATAGTTTATACTTTACCTGCTCAGCGCAGGTTTCATCAAATATCTCCTTCATAAAAAACAAACATCCATTACTCCCACTAAGTTTACATCAAAGAATTCCTGAGCTTTTCTTATAACCCACAGCACCTTTAAAGCTGTAGGTCACTGTGAAAAGGAAGTTCCGCATAAACACTTGTGTGACTGAAAACAGTATAATAATGTATGAACAGATTAAAGGAACATTTGTGTTTCTTTGTATACACTTCATCTGTTTAGCAACATCCTGATGATTTCTTCTTCTGTGGCTCTTTAAACAGCACTGTGGCTTCCTCTCTTGTGTCAACTTTTTGACTCAACATCCTGGTACGAATGAAAACAGCAAAATCAGCGGTGTGAGTTTTGTGCATTGCAAGAAACATTGCAACAAAAACTTCAAAGGACATGCTACACATAGATGATGTGGGCATGATAAATGGCACGTAATAAATACAATGACAGTGTGTGATGCTACCTGGCCATAGTTTCCAAAGACTCGATCACATTTTCTCCCGTGGCAGCGCTGCACTCCATGAATTCAAAGTTGTACTCCTGTGGAAATATAACGGCTGCCGTTAGTGTTGGTTTTCAATCATCTGAAATGACTTCGTTTTGCCTTGTAAAACAGGCTAAAGCTACACACACACACACCTTGGCAAGAATTTCCCCCTCCTGAGTTTTAATCAGACGTTCTGCATGATCACTCTTATTGCCAAGAAGTAAAACGGTCACATTTTCTGGAGCGCCGTCCTACAAAACAAGGATGCAAAGGTCTGCGTTAAGGCTATCCACTTGTTATAAGTTCACCTAGAACAGATGTTTATGCAAGCTGTTTTAAAGAAAAAACTGCCATACCACAATCATTAGAAATGAGAAATAATCACACATTGCTGCATCCTTTTCTAATCTGTAATCATCAGTCATTAAAGACAAGGCTATGTGATTTAAAAAAAAAAAACCCCACAGTAGCTGTAGTTTATTTTCACTGTACCTGGATACAGCTCGCCCAGTAGCTGACTGCAGAAAAACTGGAAGAGGAAGTGATGTCGTACATCAAAAGAAAGGCATGGGCTTTGTGAAAAATCTGCCTTGTGATGCTGTGAAACCTGTACAGGACAAAAACCAGAAGAATGTTGTCAGAGACAGGAGAGACCTTTCTGGCAGTCATTCAGGAGAGGACGTGAAAAGTTTGTGTTGCACTCGGTGAGAAACCATGGAAGGTGACAGAACTGCCCCGAAGGTTGAATATGTGCTGCTAAGTGTCCAATTAAACTGGTTGGTTGAGTTTGCAGAGTTCTCTGAAGCTTTCTTCAAGAAACTAGTACAAACAGAACAAAGTGGTCGTCAAGACCAATATCTGCGCCTGGACACTAAAGGGAAAGTTACACCACGCACAGTTCTTTATATTCTAATATACAAGTTTTATCTGTAGTCCCTTTAATCAGGTTCAGAGGTTTCAGATTGCACATTCAGAGTCTCTTCTACAGTGAACACTGAACAGCACAACCACTCTCTTTGTCAGATGTACATTCAAACAACATGCAAAACATGAAGAGAAAATGTTCACACCTGCACACTACTCATCTACAACCTCCAACTCTGCGAAAATGAAACGTTGACAGGACAAAACATCTTTGAAAAGAAACAGACCAGTTCAGAAACAGGTCTGAAGGAAACTTTGCAACCCTTTGAGTGGGTATTCAGTACATTTTTCTGAGCCTTTTCACGGAGGCTGCATCCCGTGGAAACTTACATTTACATAATGCATGACTAACAACAATAGCATGAGCACAGAGGATTTCACTTATGTAATCGTTGTCATTTGTTTCCGTCAGAAGTCTTGGCTGACTGCAGAGGTGTGCACAGGGCTGAGGAGCCGGGATGCTGCCATCAGATTTTTGTGACAAGAAAAACCAAAGGAGACGGGGACATGTTTGAAAACCCCCCCCCAAAAAACCCACTGTCACTTCTGAGAAAAGATGTGGCACACTGCTCATGTGGCAACACATTCATGACATAAAAAAACCCACAAATAACATCCTGTAAACTACAAAATGATACCTCCCTCTCATTGACATGTGAAAGGAAAAGTACACAGTGCTTCTCCCATCAGATATAGCAGAAAAAATGATGTCCCTCCCTATGACGCCTGCACAATTTATTTTACTTTGAAAAATGATGTCACACTTTAAATGGGATGTCTTCTTCTTCTTGAGCTCATTTTCACACTCACAGATTTACTGACAGTGACATTTGAAGGATTACCAGACTTGTTGGTAAATGTTGAGTAAGTTTGGCTCTGGCCCATTACATCTTTTCAAGGTTAGAAAGTTTATTTTTTCTGATGTAATTCTCCCCCACTTGACTTTTCTTTAATCTGCATGGAATGTTGATGAATCAAGTTTTTATTTCATTTATCATTGGTATCTCATGGATTCTGTTGTTTGTCCCAGCGTCCTCCCTCAGTTATTTATCTAGTTCAATCCACATGAGGAAGAACAAGAAGATATACTTGAGGGTAAACTCAACTGGAATTTAAAGGCCCTTATATGGCATCAACATGATACAATCACTTTTTAACTTATTAGACATTTAACTTATCTAGGATTCAGTGTCTTATCTATTGTGTGCATATGATTACTAGAAATAAATGTTACAAGTATCTAAAGTCTGTAAAGAGACACCTACCTTTCTTGACCTGCTGTATCCCACAACTGCAGCACCACAGGTTGTCCATCAACCATTACAGTCCACAGGCAGGAATCAAGTCCTACAACATGTATTTATTACATTATTCTAAATATCAACACACACTTTTATAAGAAGATGAGTAGATAAAGATCCGGAGCTTACCAACGGAGGCAGGTATATCTAAAGAAAACTTCCCACTTTGAGCTCTTTTCATGTATGAGGTTTTGCCCACACAACTGTCTCCCACCATCACCACGTTGTAAGACTTTGATCCTTTAACTGAACTATCACCTGCTGTAATGAAAACACAAAATCAATTCCTTGTTATGTTTTCTAATTTGTATCCGCCCCCTAATTATCTCTCTGCAATCAGCCACATTTTGCTGTGACTAGTTTGAAGAAATATTAGTGTGAAGTGTACCCAGGGAGAAGGTTTTTCTACCCTCCTGACCAAAGCGGATATCAGCAGGGGGATGTTGAACTGGAGTCTGCTGTTCAGGTTTCTTCTCACTGTGGAACAGACAATCATCAGACAGAGATCAAACAAAACAGCTGCACTGTTGGTCACTGGAATTCCTTTGAAAAAATAGCTTTTTATTCAGAGATTAATGTGCAAAACTGTACACAATTTAATCTCAAACTAAAGATGTGTTTTCAAGCATTCTTGACCCTTGTACAAATCAACTAAGGAAACATTGTTCTGATTCAAAGTTGATGTCAAATCAATGAAGTCAAACCTTAAGATCAGCCTGTTAGGAAACTGAACAAATAAACCATTAAAGTATTCACAACCTGACAAAACAAAACAAAACTGTTTAACTGGAGTTTTCATTGCTGCACAGACAGTTCTTCTATGTACCGGTACTGTTTGCATGACAATTAGATAGACCTAAGACTTGCCCGAGTCAGTAACCCGACCAGATAGACCTACATTTCATTGTGCAAAGCTAACGATGTAGCTGGACCAGCCTTGGAGAACAAAGTGTTAATACCTCTGTACGTCATTGGCTTCATACTCACCTCTCTGGTTTTGTGTCTTCTCCTGCTTTTGATGTTCTGATATTTGGTGATGCCTTCTCGTTGTTTTTTTCAATCTGCACAGACCATAAAACACTCTGCTATGAAGTGATCATTTTCTCTATTTCATATAGCTTTCTGTGTTGTAAAAATGAAATCAGTAAAAGCATTTTTTTATGACAGAATTATTTGAAGATCAAATATGTGCATTTAAAAGGTTTCTACTTGCAATCCTCTTGCACACAGTGTGGTGTGACAGGTAGCCTACTACCTGCTCTTGGTGTTTCTAATGTTACAACCATATAAAGTCATTTTATCGAGGACTAAGAGGATAACTGCTCAGGAAGGAGAGCCTAAAAGTCATCCATGACTGACATCATATTACTTAGTATGCTACAGCTAAGCAAAACTTCTTGTAGCTTTAGCCCCATTTTAAATGTAACTTTATTTGTAAGGGACCATGTGCAATTAAAACATAAATGTAACCATTTGATGCATTGCACCAGAGTTAGCTAACTTACACTACATCTGCAGACTTCTGCAGACAGCTGTCCTTTAGCTGGTGTCAGTGAATTACTGACGAAAAAAGCAACCCACTATTAAGATCAAAAAGTCAGATAGTTGTTTTTGTTCTCGTTTTTAGCATGTGAAACTTGTAGTGTGGGCAGCATGTTCCTCTTTTCAGTTCCTTGTGCCATCTTGCTAATTTTTGCAACAAACACTTTGCTAAGAGGTTTCATGTAAATAGAAGGTATATTACAACATAGAATTTCCTTCCTGTATAAAAAAACATAGAATCCAAAGTTTTTAAAAACATGTCAGTAATTGTCAGTAAAGCTGTGGGAGCAATGTTTAGAATGTCCCCCAACAACTGTTTATAACTAATTACTGAACTGCAGAGCTAACAACTGTGTACTTCTTTAAGTGCAATGGGAAATAACCGACATCTATGATTTGTTCTAGATCATTGCTGATTATAGAAGAAACATTACAGCCCAAAAATGTTGATGCTTACCCCAGATGCTTCAGGCAGGCCCAACGATTCTTCCTCAGCCGTCATAGCAGTACTTTCATGTGTGACACTTCCACCATCACTCCCATTTTCTGAATTGATTATATGGTCTTCTCCTGCAGTTGCCTCTCTATTGTTGTTTTGTCCACGAGACTTTCGGTTTGATCCCATTTTTCTTTTTCTCCCACCAGCTGCTGATTCTGACATTGCATCTTCTTTGGAAGTGGTGGAAGGCATTGCAGGATGATAACTTGCAGTTTGTTGATGGTCTGATTCGTTACTGTAAACAGGGTTTTCCTCAGATGTTTGGTAAGTCGTAGGTGTGAGGTGAGACTCCCCAGTGTGGCTGTACTCAACTGTTTCCAGTACTCTATCTTTCTTTTGTACAGAGACATTTTCCTCTTGTTCTACTGGGAGTTTCAGCTCTTCTTCTTTGATGCCTGAAACAAAATTGGTCTTTACATCTTCAGCATTAATTGTGGTCTCTATTGCATTATCGTCTAACTCTTGCTTTTGAGGTAACTCTTCTTCTTTGGTTTTTGATCTGAGATTCTTCCTGGTGGATCCCATCTTTCTTCTCGGTTGTGCAGAATTTAAATTTGGGCTTGCATTCTTCATCTCAAGATGTGTTTTCTGAGCTCCTTCTTCCACACTGCTTGAGTCCTGTATACTGGGCTTGACATTGTTTTGCTCTTCGTCACCTTCAGTGACTACAGCTTTTATTATTTCCAAATCTTCCACGGCCACAACCTGCTTTTCTGTTGACTTCAAAACTTGGTGTTGTAAAGCATCGGCACTTTCTGGCCTTCCCTCATCATTTTGTAATCCTTGTGTGGTCTCATCTAAAGACACAAAGCTCCCTCCTGTTGTACCTTTATATTCAGGATTTAAAGGCATCTCCATATTGTTGTCTGGTATTATACTGCTCTCTAAACTTTTGGGGACAGAGGAACTGCTTGGCAGCATTTGTCCAAAGTCAAGAATGCCTGTTTCATTAGTTTCGTTTTTTGGTATGCTCACCAAATTCAGTGATGGTTTTGCTTCTTCATTCATTGAAACCTCTGCAGTGACAAGCGCTGGAAATTCCTCCATTACTTCTTTTTCTTCAAAATCTATCACTACAGCTTCAGTGTTAAATTCCACCCTTTTTGTCTCATCTTTGTTTTCCTGTCCATCCTTTGGATTAACTTTGAGTAGAGTCCGGCGATTAGAGCCAAACTTTCTCTTTCTTTTTTCGGATCGCAAATGACCACTTTGAATTTCCTCAGCCACATCCACAGCTTTAGAGTTTGCCACAAGGCCAGTGTCCAATGGAACCAAAGAGTCAGTTTTGCGTTCAGCAAAGAATTCAGATTCTGTGATATCCTGTGAAGCCATATTATCCTGGGCTTGTTGGTCTGTCATTATGAGATCTTCCACATTTCTGTCAACTTCATCCTTTTCAGAAACGGGTCCATCCGCAGTACTTGCTTCTGTGTTATAGTCGTCTATAGTGACACGTCCCACTGTTTCTACTGCATCATTTGTCTTTTGCATGTCATTTTTTTCTTCTTTGTCATAAGATAAAGCTTCCTCCTTTTGGATGTGATAGTCATCTTCTTGCTCAAGAGGATCGGAGGACCCTGTAAAGACAATGTCATCATGACAAGGAGTATTTTCTCTGTCTAAACCATCTTTCAAACCTGATTCTTTTGGTGATAGTGTTAAGTCAGTTTCGTTAAATTCTGTGCGCTGACTTACATTTTTAGGGTCACCAATTACCTTCTTTTCTTCCTCAAAATCATGTCTGCACAAGCTTGTTGTAACGGCTGTTTTCACAATAGCTCTGTTGTCCTTAAGATTTTGTGACAAAACTGTGAATGTGTTGTCTTTGTCATTACCTACTTCGATGATGGGTTCGAGTTTTATGTCTGCGTAGCCTTCTGATGAGATGCTAGTTGCTTTTATGTAGAGATCTTCATCACTGCTTCTTTTTTCTACAAACTCCTCTTTGGGTTCATGAAAAGTTTCAGTTACAGTCTTCTCAATTGTTGGGTTGATTTGCTGAAGTTCAGAATCTGAAGGGATATTGGTTTCAGATTGCGGTGCATGAAATGAAGAATCACTCTCCTCAACGGTGTAGTAAATATGTTGTACTTCTTGTGTCTGAGTTGGTTTAATCTCCTCTTCATGTATTTCATAAACAGTGTCTCCTGAATGGGGACGTACATTGGCTTGAGACATGGTTACATGTTCTTTTTCTTCCTCATTTGCAGACAACTCTGTTGACACATCTTGCTCAACACTTCTATCATCAGGATTTTGTCCAGGAAGGTCTTTTTCTGTAGGTATCTCTTGTGTGAAAGCTGACTGACTCATCTCATAGTTGACCTGTAATTTTCCATCCTGCCTGTAGAAATCATTTTCCACATTCTTGTCTCCATTTTCTTTTTCTGATACAGAACACACTTGTGTAAGTTTTTCTCCTGGCATTTCCATGACATTTGACTGGCTAGCTGGCTGATTATCAACTGTTAAACTTGAATGTAAACTTAAACTATTATGCTCATCAAGAATTGTGCAAACATGATCATTATTTTTGACTTGATCACAAACTTCCTTTGTTTGAACAGTGTCATTGGGCTGCATTTCTTCCAGCACGGTATCCATATTTTCCTCCTTTGCTATCTCTACTGTTAATGGTATTCTTATTGTTTCAACTTGTTTCTTCTCCCCTGTCTCTTGAACAACTTCCTCTGTATGTCTGTTGTATGATTCAGCAGAAGAGTCTTTGTCTACTTTCCAGTCAATTTGCTGCTCTTGGGAATTAGGGGCCTGCATTTCTGCAGTTAGGGTTTGTAAAGAGGACTCACTATCCTCATCTCCAAAAAAGAGGTCTTCTTTCTCGTGATAACCGGTTTGCTCAAAGCCCAGTTCAAACTCATCCTCTACATGGCCTTCAGCCTTGTCAGCCTGAACAGGTGAAACGTCCTCTCTGAATTTATTAGTGATCTCTTCTGGTTTCTTGGAATCATTTACATTATCATCCTTTTTTGCTTGATCCAAAGCCTCCACTACTCCACCATCTTCTAGCTTGACGTAAGGATGCAAGTCTTCCTGCTTGTTTTGAGAATTGTCAGTACTTTTGACAGTCAACTCTGATTCAGATTCTTTTGTCAGGTTTTCAGAAATCATTCCTACATTTTTGTTGGAATCATGTAACACACTTTCAATCTCTTGAATGTCTTGCATTTGTGTTGGCTGAACATTATCTTCATGTACTTCTTTTAAATCATCATTTGAATGATGGGTACCTTTGACCTCTTCATTGCGGAGAAAGACAGATTTGTCCATTCCTTCCAGATTCACGAGCATTGATTTTTTAGACTCCTCCACTAGAAAGTGTCTCTCTCTTTCACTGTGATCTGCTTGGAGACTTTCACTTCCAAGAAATAAACTTTCAAGGTTGGTCTCTGGATATATTGATATAGTAGAGCTTTGAGCCCCAAAATTCAGAATCCCAGAAAACATAGGGTCATCGTGTGTTTCAGAGATGGCATTATCATAATAACTTCCTTGAAGTAGTTCTTCCTGACTCGCTCTCTCTGTTACTAACACTATTTGTGAGGCTTTCTGTTCTTCATTAACTTCTTCCTTGTGTTCATGGTTGGATTCAGCAACAGTGTCTTTATGCTGCTGTCTGTCTTTATATCTTCGACTAGATCCCATTTTTTTCCGTTTCGTGTTGAGGCTGTAGTCTGTTTGTGTTTGCTCTTTGCTACTGTTTGAATAGTCCTGAGGTGGGTTATCCAAGGGAGCAATCATATCCTGGACATCCGGGAGGATTCCTTCTTCCGCACGATGAAGCACATTGTCATCAGCATCTGGATAGTTTTGCATGTTTGCAAACTCAGTACTTTCCACGGTCAACTCCAGTTGGTATGTATCACTCACTTGGTCCATTGGTTTTCCAGAGAGTATTGCAGAATTGTCTGTGTCATCATCAGTCACTCTTTCAGATGAGTAATTGATTTCTTGCATTTGTGTTTGTGCCACATCTATTTTCTGTGATGAAAATTCTTCACGCTTAATACTGCATTGAGGTTCTGTATCCCCTGGGGGGCTGTGGTTGTCTGTGGTTGTCTCTCGCACAAAAGACAAATCTTTTTCCTCTGACTTTAAGAATGACTCATTCACCAAATAGCTTTCCTGTAAATTTACATATGGCCTGAACTGTTCAGTTTCCTTGTCTGCTTTCTCCTCTTCAGCTAAGCAATATAAAGAGTGGAGTTCTTTGTCTGGCATCTTCAATGACTCCACGGCCAGCTTTTGATCTGTTGAGCTTAAATGCAGATTTAAACTAGTCGGCCCACTTTCATCAATCAGTGTGCTGCCATCCGCAACATATTTAACCTGACAACTTAGTACTTCAGTTTGAGCTTCATCAAACATGTCTATCTCTGTCAGGGTGGTTTCTATTAGGTTGCCCTCCACATCTGTCTCTACTATTGTAGTTTCAAGGGACTCATAATCCATTGTCATTTCCATGTCTTCCTCTGTAGATCTGTGATATGTTTCAGCAGCTGTGGGGCTGTTATGAAGAGGCTGTGAGCTTAAAGAAACCTGCATATTTGATTG
Organism: Symphodus melops; assembly: GCF_947650265.1. Taxonomy (NCBI): domain Eukaryota; kingdom Metazoa; phylum Chordata; class Actinopteri; order Labriformes; family Labridae; genus Symphodus; species Symphodus melops. The sequence goes on from NC_136694.1 coordinate 19,381,303, forward strand.
CAGGGTTAGAATAGATTTGCTCTCTTCCAGTTCAATAAAGAGTCCATCCTTTTCGAAATGGCCTGTTTGCTCAGACATCAGTTTCATATCATCTTCTACTCTTCCTTCCATCTCGTATAGTTGACCAAGTGCAGTGTCCACCTTTTCTTTTTCACCAATCTGAGGTCCCTCTTTATAGTATTCATTTTTGCCGTCAAAAGCATCACTTTTGTTTTCTTCCTTGGGATGCATTGCCTTTGTGACATCAGGGTTTGTGGACAACTCTTCTTTTGGTGATGGACATGTTGCTTTCTTGACACTCCATTCATCTTCTGAATGCTCTATAGGGCTGCTTTCATCTGCTGATTTTTCCTGCGTAGCAATCTCAATAGGTAATAACACTTTAGTCTCTAACTCTTTGTGAACAAATGTATTCTTTTCTACTTCCTGTGTTGGTTTGCAGCATGATTCACCATCAGAATCTTCAACTTGCCGTCCGAGTTTATTTTCATGACTTGATCCAACTTGACTTGGGCTTCCCGTGGGGCTAAGGTCTGTGTCATTGTGCTCATCTTTGGTCACAAAATTCTTATTAAAAGTCTGTTGATCACTGGGCTTTATATGATAATCAAGGCTGCCTTCTTTGTCATTTAATTGACCTACTTCAGTTTCAGGTCTATCTGTGACACTGGTCGGTGGTTTCTCTGCATCATAAACATAGTAACCCTCAGTCTTGTTGTCTAAAGCCTCAAAGGTGTTTTTGTTTTTGTTCTGCTCATCATTTTTATCAAGACTTAAATCTTCCTGCTTGGTAGAATCAGCATCACTTCTTTTTAAAGTTAACTCCACTTGGTCTAACAAGTTGTCAGAAAACATTTCAGTTGATTCATGCATCAAACGTTCATTGTTGTTGTCAATTCCATACATTTGGGTTGTCTTCATCACCTCTTCAAAGAAATTGCTTACATCATCTGAATTCTGAGCATTTTCGTCTGATAAGTTGAAAATCTCATTTTCTTCCTCTTTTGTAGACAGCTCCTCAGTTGTTGATGAAAATGTTTCCTGCTGAACATTGAACATCATTTCAGTATGTTCTTTAGAGCTGTTTTCTTCTGCCATTTCCACTGGTGGGGCAAACAGTGTAGCTTCAGATTCTACATTTGACTCACTCAACAAACCGTCACTCTGAAAAGTTCCATCCTGCTTTAACACTTCTGTGCTCTCCTCTGTGTACTTGATTTTTTCTTCTTTGACAGAATACACACTGGGAAGTTCTTCAGACAAATATGAAAGGCTTTCTTGTATCCCAGATACATCATGTTCATAACCTTTACTTAAGTTTTCCTCTTCTTCAGGTTGAAATGCCAATGACATTTCTGATGTTCCAGGACTTTCACTAACCCTAGTCTTTTCCTCAACTTCCTCTCTAAGTTTGTGGTGCGTTTCTGTCGAGTCCTCGACATATCTTCCTCCTTTATTTCTTCGACTAGACCCAAGTTTTCTTCTGTTACTCGTGAGTTCTGGTGAAGGGGGATTTTCTGTTTGAGATACTGAGTTGTCAGTATCAACAAGTGCGTTTACTGATTTTTCTTCTGGTATGCTGTGTTGTGAAACAGAGGTGCTGTCTGTTACGAGAAACCCATCAGCCTCGTTCGTTTTATTTTGGTTTGTTACCCTTCGACGTGAACCAAACCTTTTTTTCTTTGCACTTTGTGCGGACATGACTTCTAATCTTCTTCCCTAAAGCATGAGACATTGAGTCATGCAATGTATCGACAAATGAGGGTTAAATCTACTAACCATCACTGAAACATGAAAAAATATATAAAACTAAATATGTATCAAAAGTTTGTCTTCATTAACTTTCAAAACTAAGTGGTTGTCTAGACATTTCATTTTTACTGCTACTAACTTCTTCAAGGTCTCTTAAGAGAAAAGATAAACAATAAGAAAACAATCACTTGATTAATTACTTAAGGCTTTCTACATAAATCCTTAAAATGACATGCACTTACCTTTGTAATGTCATCAGCATGCACCGAGTGATAGTTAGATAGCACACGTAAGGGTTGTTCCTTAACTACAACTATGACTGACAGCTTCCTGTGTCGGTCGCCCCTGCAGCACACAGCAATGACATGTAGCACTTCCTGAACTGAATCAATGCTGAGCTTTTCCACGTTCACGTTCCAAACTTATATTTACTTATTTGGATTTCAAAATTAATATATAACACTTTAGTTTTTTAGGAGCGTAAAAGAATAAAAAAAAAAAAAAAAAAGATTTGTCACCTTGGAAAAACATTTATTGAACAAGTTGCATCAGCACAAATAGTCATAGCTCCGAGAATCAAGCAAAGATGAATGAATAGCGTGAATAATTACTTCGTAAAAGTGTCAAAAGTAACATACACTTCTACATGCGATAAACTTTCAGGACAGCACCAGTATGTACAATAACTCAAGTTTTGTCTGCTCTCTGTCATTGGTATAAGTATGCTCCTTAGGTTAGCGATGCAGCCCCCAGTTACCCACGACCAGTTTCTTTTAAGAGGATCAAGAATTAAAAAAACAAACAAACAGTTAAAGAAAAACAAAATTAAAACAAAAACTTTAATCAAACAGTTAAAAGAAAATAGTATTGCAATATAAAACTACCCAGTATGCCATTTCCATTGTATTTTATGCATTATATAGTAAGATCCAAGGCCAAAAATGTTTTCAGTAAAATGGGCAAACCTCACCATGAGAACCATCAAAAGGAGAAAAATATTTCAGTCCATTGATGATCTTTGAGAAGATAGAATTACACAATATGAATCTTGGCCAACCTTGAACAGTCTTGAGCTGGTGCAAACAGTCTAAAAAGACCAGCATGACCTAAAAAAAAAAAAGAAAAAAAAAAAAAGAAAAATGTATTTTCCAAATCATAGCCAGATTTTACTGCTAACCCACAGTTTGAGGTCATTTCCTTTCGTTGGATCGGGAACGGCTGTAAGATAAACAATGATTTCATTACTTTAGTGGTAACAATCAAATCTAAAGTGTATACAATAATAAAAAAATAAAAATCACTGCTTCTTTAACTTACCTCGCTGATCGGGAAAAAGATCTTGAACGCTTACGGTTCTTGTCTTTGGAGACAGAGCGATATCTGTTTTTGTCTTTTGAAAGAGACCTGGTGAACAGAACCAAAAAATAACATCAACACAAATTCTTAATATGATAACTAACAAAAGCTCAAATAAAAATCGTTGTTAGAAGCCCACCTGCTGCGACTGCGGCTCAGTGACCTCTTCCTTGGTGATCTAAAATGCAGTTGAGGTTCAGAAATAAAAGACAAATTAGCAGGGAGAACTTCACACTTCCTATCACCAATGAAATCTTTGGTATCCTTCATCCTTAAGAGACATGGGTTTCACGTGGTTACACATAATTACTGTCTGGTAATAAAAGGATCATGTGCATCAATGAACTGCATCAAGAGCAACTCTTGAAAAGGACATTCTGTCCAATGAGCACAACTCAGGAAGCCAGATTACAGAAAAAAAATAAAAAAATAAATCACATCTCAACAAGTGTGCAATAGCATTGAAATCTTTTGTAATCAACATGTTGGCTCTCAGGGTTTTCCTGAACGCAAATGTTGACATTTGACAATTAAATCGGTTGGTTTATTATTCGATATCTTTTGCGCTTGAGGTAAAAGGATATTTTGTTGTGAGGGGGGAATCTCTCTCAAGATTACTTGATGTCGAGCTGTGAAAATGCATACAGCAGCACAATTACTCAGTGAGCAATTTCATTAATGCAGTTCATTTTTGCAATTGCAAAATTAACAGACAGCAAAGTTTGTGGAACACAACTTTTGGTTTTTAGATTTCTGCAGCTCTGCACTGAAGTTGGTCTAAATTACACAATTGCTGAGGGAAAACCATCAAGCAGCCCTGAAAGCTAAACCAAGCATAAAAACCAGAAAGAGCAGGATAAAAGCAACTTACTATTTATGGGGATTTGGACAAGATAGAAATGACGCAAGGACGCCAGACTGATGGTGAGAGGGGTCGAATTGCAGAGAAGTTTTGCCACATGATGCAAATGTTGGAGATATGAAGTTGCTTGGTGGCTGGTTGGAAGGGGTAGTTGTTGATTGTCCCTGCCTTTTTTGGGGGGGAAGGATGTGAAGGGATGTAAGCCAAGGGCTGTTCCCGTTGACACAGTAGTTGTGTGGAGAATAAAGAGGATAAAGACGCTGATTGGCTGAAAATGTGAAGTGGACCGTTGTCGATTGGGTTAAGGTTGGAGGAAGAACAGGCGGATGCTGGGAACTGCATGCTCAGGAACCAAAAGGTTGATGGAACCTGACGGCTTGCGGAGGGCCTGGGTCATGTGACAACACCAGCCAAGCTGATTGGGGCTCGCTGGACAGCGGTCACATGATGCTGAAAGAGGACTAGTTGACTGACTCAGATGGTGAGAAGCGTGGTGGTGACTCTGCAACGGGGTTCATTTTAATTAATAGATGGCAACTGAACTCAAGAGAGAAAACAAAATTTACACCTGCAGAAATTATTTCTGGTAAGTATTGATCAAAAATTTGAATGGATGTTTCAGTGCTTACTGCTTTTTAAGATACCCCCGTAGGTAATATTACTCTGCTAGAGCTTCATATAGTTTCAACTATTGTCAACTTTCACTGAAGTTCATAAATAGTCAGGTAGGGACTAAGATGCCATTAAACTTAGCAGAGATATAAAGAATAATAATAATTAAAAAAAAAAAAAAACATTCTTGACACATGAAATAATAAATGAAGTCTCATCAAAACATTTCACTTAACACCTTAAGGAAACAGTTTAAGACCTGATCAGGTCCAGATCCACAGATTACCTATTGACTAATACAATACTATAAATTAACAATTCAACGTTGGCCAATTTTTTCTTTTGCTTTAAAATTATGTCAAAAGTTTTATAATAGAAACATCTAAAGTCACTGCAAGTGCAGAAAGTTGTCCAATTTAAACTACTGTGCCAAATTAATATTTTGGAAGAATAATTAATGTAAACTAGGTGTATGGAATGTAAATCTGGAAAAGAAAGAAAATAAGACTGTGAATAAAACATTAATGTGGATTCTTAAAGAGGAACAACTTACCTGCGTCTCCCTGCAGGACTTCGTCGTCTTACATTATCCCGAGGGCGTCTACCCCAGGACGGAGGAGGTCCACGGCTCCTTGAGCGCCTCTCCCCTGTCGATAACTCAACGCGGACTTGAGAGCCACACAATGTCCTGAACAAAAGTCATCACACGAGATGATAAGTACAAAAAAAAAAAAAATTGATCACAAGCCAAAACTGCTTTATCATGTTTCAAAATATGTACCTTCCATCCAGCTCTCTCACAGCATCAGTAGCGTCTCTGGGATCTTCAAACTCTACAAAAGCAAAGCCAGGGGGATTCCTTGCGACCCACACACTTCTCAAAGGACCATAGTACCCAAAAGCTCTTTCTAACTCTGTCTTGTTTCCATGATTTCCGAGATTTCCAACATAAACCTTGCAGTCCAGGGGACAGTCTCTTTGAAGAGCAGGGTCTGAAATAAAGAGTTGTACACACAAATGTAGACGAATAAGATGAATGTTGCATCATAACACTATAACCTACAACTTATTTTTAAGCTATTACAATCCAAATGGACTCAAATTAAGGAACTCAAAGCATCCTAGTCTGACTTCCTAAACTGTAGAAAAAGTTAACAAGCTGGTAGCCGGCTTTATGTCCATGATCTACCTACAGAGACACGCTTGTTGATTTTAACTCTGTTCCTGTATGAAAAATGAGTTTATTCTGGATATATTGCTAATGTGAAAATTAACAAACTCTTTTTTGACAAAAAGCCTCTGTTGCTAACTAATCTATAAGTTTATGGATACAAAAGTTGTATAATATAAATGTTGAATCTGGTTTCATTTAAGACCTGCTGACCATGCAGGACTCGTATGAACACGCATAGACTCCATAAGAACAGTAGGTGGGGCAGCTGGGTTTCAATCCAGGCCGTTCATGGCTGAGGTTTGAACCAAAAAGAAAAACCCAGTTTCCTGACTAAAAAGGCCACACCTTGTCAGGTTTAAACATCAACCTTTAGAAAGACAGACTAAGATCCCATCCCTAACAGGTGAAGTAACCCAAAGGAATCGAGTGAGCAAATGAATCTTCACAGCTTACCTCCCATTTCAACCTGGTTCAGAAAACTTATTGTTGTCTCACAGTCTGATGCGTCTGCGGAGAGAAAGACGGATTAAAAGTCATTCAAACGAAATCACTGCATCAATATTTAGTTTCACATAATTAGCATAAAGAGGGGGACATTTGTGACTCGTTTTTTCGCCTGGAGAAGTATAATAATATAGTGTAATAAAGTCTTTTACTCGTCAGCTCTGCTAAGTCAAGTCAAAGCAGTGGAGAGCTGCATCCTGTGTCCCATCGTCACACGCTGCTAATGGTAAGCTAACGCTAGCCACGCATCGTCGTGCAGAGCTAACTCTATCTAGCCATCGCTAAAATAAAGATTAGAAAACTTGAGTGTAACAAAACCTCGACCAATGAATGTTGATCGCGTAATTGTTGATCGGATCTGCTCTAGCTAACTTTACATCGCCCAAACAGCCAATCCAAACATGAACGTTATGTTAGCCAAAACAGCGAGCTAGCATGGTTAGCATTTATAAAGTAGTCACTGTTAAAAAAAGGGGGGAAAGCACACTATATCAGCCCTTCAGCAAACTAACCGACAAAATAACTAATTAAAATGACGCAGATACCTTTGCCGGAAAAAAAGGGGTCTGCTCACCTTTTTTCAGGAGTTACAGTTTGATACGAGATGAATTTTCACGCTGCTCGTTTTAACAGCTAGCTTAACTTTTGATTAAAACCGGTTTCAAACAGGAAGAAAGGCACGCGCCAACAAGTTGTCGCTCATCTTCTTAAAACAAGTGTGAAAGCAAATACCGCCATCTTACGTCCCGGAGGGGCAAGTGTCAAATAAACTAATGCAGTGAAACATATTATACTCTACTATCGTTTACTTCTCTGTTAAATGAAGGAAAATCCCAACATTGAAAGAAAAAAATATCTCGAATATATATAGGCTTTAAGAAGGCTTTGAATTGTAATTCATTTAAACAGAAATATTTACATTTATGTTAAAACAAAAGAAAAACCATGACTATGTTTGTATCTGGTATCTAAACCAGTAAGTTACAGAAATTATATGTAGGCATATCTTTAAATAAACAGGAGTTAAATCCAATGCTTGCTATCATTGAAATCTAGATCAAGAAACAAATTGCAAATTAATATTCAATGGCAAACACAAGTTGTGCAAGTTGTATGCAACATAAATTGTGTTGTTGTTGTGTTCCCTGATACAATGACAATAAAGGGCCTGTCTGTCTGTCTGTCTGTCTGTCTGTCTGTCTGTCTGTCTGTCTGACTGTCTGCATTGTTTAAACAGTGGGGGAAAAGTTATTATTCATTTGTGGTTTCATGTTGAGAGTGTGATTTGTGACTGAGTGATTAGCAGGGACCATGAGTAACTCAAAAGAGCATGAGGAGGTTTTTGCTCAACAAGACAGAACACCACAAACAAACACTTGTGATCATTCAGGAGGGCGGTACAACACTATGTACACTTCCTGTGTACCAACACATTTAGTACTGAGCAGAGGAAGTGGTGTAAGACTTTGTAAACCTCTCTGACCCCGAATCAACCTTTCACTCATCACTAAACAAAGAACAATGCTGATTAAAAACTCCATTTTATGTTTGGAGTCTGTCTACAAATCTATGTAAGCTAAAAAAACTGAAACAACAAACACTTTTTTAGGATTTTTAGTTGTAGTAGCCCAGCATTAAAAGTAGTTTTGACATTACACATAGAGACAGTATGAAATTATATAATGCATTTAACTGCTTCACGGCTCTCTGGGAACAGAAACAGAGACACGAAATCAATTCCAAAGGCACAGGCTTGAAACAATTCATCAGCTGAAATGAACTGATACAGTTAGGAAGAATCATGGGAGGAGATTGTTAACACATGTTTGAACTTGTTTAGTCAGATCTCTTCATAGAAACATAGAGATCAACCTTTTTTCTTAATACCAATGCTGTTAAAATGAAAAGTGTTTCTTTTAGGACAATAGTTTAAACTCACTAATAATTCAAAGAAAGTGTGAAAGCATCAAACCAAATATTAAACCTCCCTTTGCACTGAACATAAGAGCTTTGCACTGCAGAGACTCAATACTCAACTCCAACAAAGGTGGATCTGTAAAATTCATCGGAAAATACTTTTTCATCATGTGTCTTTTTTTTTGGGGTCATACCTCTGCAAACCATTTTAGCTTTTAAATACATGAATGTGTGGTTTGTCACTAAGTAAAATATACCTATTGTATGCACATTTATTCAATAGTTATTCATGGTTTCTTCCGCTCTACTTTTACAAGATACAAGCAAAATGGTTGCTGTAATGTCACTCCACTGCATTTAAGATGTCCATGAAAACAGATGACCTCACTTAAAACATACAAGTCAACCTACTCAACAAAGTTTAAAACTAGTTCCACCTCCAACAGCTTCAACTTTAAAATGCTTTTACAGTCAATAAGAGACACTGTGATAATGCACGTTGACACTGACAGACGACAGTCTATAAAGAGTACTTTCATTTTTTTAAACACTTTCGTTTAAAGTTGTAGTACTAAAGTTAATACTACAACAGTGCTATTGTATTACAACTTTAGCTGAAGCAATTGTCTTAACAGGTAAATCTGTCACAGTGGCAAACTTTATGCATGACAAAAAAACCCATCTTTGATTGTTGTTGTTATAGACTTGGGCAGATTTTAAAGCAGTATTCAAAACTGCTTATAAGAAAGACAACAAAGAAGACAATGTGTAGTTGAATTAAAAAACATTTCTTGCTGTTCGTCAATGTTTCAGTTTGCCAGGAATTATTTATTTAGGGTCCTTGGTAGACACAGCAGTAAAGAATTCTTGCTTCAGAGGGCAAAAGTTCAGGGATAAAAACGGATCACTCAGGGGATTACCTCCATGTACGTAACACGGATGCCTAGAACACAAACAAAGAGCATTATGTTGCTTAGCTTTATTTTAGTTGTTGTGTGTGTGTGTGTGTGTGTGTGTGTGTGTGTGAGAAAGAGAGAGAGAGAGCGCTTTTCTCTAAACCTTCTCCTCACCACTTGACATTTTTATATCACCAGCAGTAGAAGTCGGTGTGTTTTCTTTGAACATGTCCTCCTGCTGCCATCAGATTCTCCTTTTAGCCGTTCAAATGAAACGTCTCTTTTTTTTCTTCTTCTCGTGCCTCAACTCAGGCCAGTGTTTTTCAATCAGATTAGTACAGCACATTCTGTTCTGTTTCACTTCCCGATGACTGTACAGCCTGTATCCCTGAATGAACTCACCCGCGTGCTTCTGGTTACAGCAAGACACTCATTCAGACAGACCTATTCTAACTAATGCAGGTCGGATTTTAATACCTCTTTAAATGTGTCAGCAATTTTTAAGATGTTGACTTGTTTTTTTTATTCAACAAATAAGACAAGTGGCATGTTAGAAGCTAATCTTTTACATTTTGAGCAGAATGTGACTTTAAAGTCTAAAATATGATTATATAGAAATATACATATAATATGCATTTTACACCAGCCACAAAAAATTACACATTCACAGTATTAGTTCACTTTTTCAGCAGATTGCTGGAAATGTATTTGTGCTTCTCAGTTCAGCTCAGGTTGGTCTGTTCCTTTTTGACCTCAACTTCTTCATACAGTCTGGGGAACTTGCCAAAAAAGCTACAAGGACAGCACAGAACAGACGAAGACTGAGAAAACAAACAAATCCCCGCCTGAGCGGTAGTTAACTGTCATGAGAATGTAAAAAGCATAAGAATATAGTGTCTAGAACTTCAGGTGGGTTGTAGTGCATGATGTGGGCTGGCTGTGTTATTAGTTCACAGTCCACAGTCACTCTGTTATGCAGCCCCCCCCGTCTCCCCGTGAATTAAATGTACTGACTGGAGAGTACGTGTGAAGCCTACTTTCTTCCGATGACTGATTGTGCAGAAGATTACTTAGCCAGTTGACAATGTCCCTGTGGGTTTGCAGAATCAGGTTCACTCCTGTTATGTCACCTTTGTAATTAACAGGATCATCGTGTTCCCTTCAATAGCTAACTGGCTGTTTTCCAGCAGTGTGTGGTCAGACAGTGTCCTCACCACCTCTGACTGCAGGATTCACCCTCCACAAACCTGCAATAAACTTTTAACTCCATGGGTGCCAAAAGCTCAGACAATAAGAAATAAACTTTCTTACATGAATTAATCTGTTCAGTTTACTTTCTTTCAGATACACCACCAAACAAAATTATTTGAGCTCTTTCTTTAGATTTAATACAAAAAATGATAGACATAAATAACCACCCACCACTGATTCGCTGTAGCGCAAACATCCTGTCTGTATATAATGATGTAGTATCAGCAGCCAGCTCAAGCATAAAGCCATAAAAGTCTTTTACAACTTTTATGGGAATTCCAGATGCTTCCTGAAGTATACTACTTCAGTTTAGTCTGAAATTGTTGATTTTTATTCCTTAAACATCTCAACTATGCAACCATTAAAAAAAGTTGTTATTCTAGCACAAGAGCTGCAAAATTAAATCACCCTATAAGTCTAATGCAGTGTCACCTTTATTCAAAGTAAAATGTCCCAAGTCTGTAAAGAGAGGCATCAGAGGAGCATGCTGCATAAATGCATGAGTTTGAAAAGTCAGATTTCCAATGTAAACCACCTTTTATTAGTGTTAGTGTGTAAAACAAATGATCACACAGAGATCTAATGCTAACAACCCACTGTTTGCATGGGTAATTGATTTGATCCCATGTGGTGAAAAGTGTGTACATGCCAGTGAGCAGTTTTACTGGTAAAATTAAAAACCCACAGAAACGGTTATGGGTGATGTGGGAAGAGTAGATAGACAACATTATTTTTTCTCTTGAGCAGAATACCTATTTTCATTGCAGAATATTTGACTTTCAAAACAAGAGCTTATAAAAGATGATGTATTAAACTAGAACTAGAGTGATAAAAGACAGGTTACACAACTGGAACCGCGCTAACATACTTTGGCACATATGGCACACAGGAATCATTCCCGGAATGTTTCTTCAATGGTTTTTTGTTTGGTTGGACTTTCTGTGACCTTTAACCTCTATTTGTGCACTGCCCTGGAGGTTTATGTTGAACAAACTCAAGACTATCTCTGGGAAGTCTAAATGTTTATAGAACATTGAGGAAATGGTAAAAGTTACAAGATTCCTCGACAGTTATAGATCACGATCTGAAAAAAAACTTGGTGGAAAGGAACAAATGTACTTATTTCAAATCTGTCTGCAGAGACACATGCTGTTCAGAAAGCATGAGGTGATATGCTATAGGTCAATTGTTCTCAAGATAATTACGGCCAATACTTTTATAAATAAATTAGCAGTGGCCACTGTAGTAGCTATAAAGTAATACAATGAGTAGAGATGTCAGATAATACTGAAAAGAATAAAACTTAAGAGTTGGCAGTTTGGGCTGCTGGATGGTTAACTATACACCAAGTTGCATGCAGAATGTGAATAAGGAAGGTAACTAGCTAACTTTAGATTATCCAAATGCCTTTTTTTTAAATACCAAACCAAGTGGCATTATTTCAGTGATTAAACATGACCTCATTTTTATTTATTTACAATATTAACCATATTGTATGCTGTATGTGTTACACATGCAGACATAGATAGAGAGTCTTGGAGATGTATTTCCATAGGCTGAAGTGTTTACTCGCAAAAAAAATGTACAGGTAATGAAGTTACTAAATGTATCTGATCATAATGATTTCTTAGTATAATATATGCAAGTGAGAAGAAGGTATACTCTCATTTAATAAAGCAACATGGGCCAGAATTGCAGACAGAGTGTTGTCAGTCAGTGTGGTTATCGTTAAAAAGTCTAAGCTAAATGCAAACTGTTAGCTGTGAAAATTAAAATGTGTTTAATATCCTAAACAATACAGCTGATGTCATGTCTTACCGCATGTTACACAGAGTAATATTGAGCTATAGCTTTTAATGCTTGTGGTGGGCCAACATTTATTGTAGATAGGCAGTTATAATAAGGGTCATGAACACACCTGTAGCCTACCTGAATTCAGTCCAGAGAGAAAGTCATCTTAAGAATATTTCAGGTAGGTGATAAAGTAGACCAGTGAAAGATTACTTACTAAATGACACTGTATAGCCCTTGATTGTATCTTCACAAAAACATTCTTTAAAATGAACAAATAAATTATATTTAATGCATATTTTAGTTATTTTTTTCTAATATATAACATCATAACTGATTCTAAAACAGACTTTTTATGAATTACTTTATTGTAGGCTATACGTGCAAGCCTATTGTAAGCAACCCCATACAGGCCAAGAATAATATATTACATCGGCTACAAATACAATAGCCTGCTAATACTCTCAGCACTCTCTTTCTATCGGTCTGTTCTTCATAGTTCTATGTTTATTTTTGCCATTCTTTGTTTGGCTTTCTTGTCCCTGTTTTAAGCTGTATGTCTATTTCTGTCTGCCTGGAAATTGTTCTTGGAACAGTGTGTTTACATTAACAGCAAATTGAAACCAGATTCAAATTCCTTTCATGTGTAGCCTTCACTTAGTTTACTCAGTGACAATATTTACATGGGCTAATATTGCCTTTTTGTCATCAGTATATTTCATTTAATAGTACAATTTAATAGGCTAAATGACTAAACATTAGTTTAAATGCTATAAGTCAAATAAAAAAGACAACACATATATAAAGTAAGCATATTGTAGCCTAAATAAAAAATAATGTATTTTATATAAAACATAAAATAATAATAATCCCAAAACCCCTAATGTAAATCGTGTTTAGGTCAAAATGAACCTCAAAGTCCACAGAGAAAAAAAAACAGAAGAAACCCAGTAAACCATAGATTAAATAGTTAGCTTCGAAGCTTAATGTGTGGAAAATTCAGTACGTCGAATAAGTTAAAGTGTTTAAAAATACGTCGTAAAAATCTCAAGCAATCCACAACGGGTTTTTGTTTTTACCGTCCCTCGAAGCGACTGTAATCCGTCTCAGCGCGCGTCTTATCGGGGCAGAGTGTGCTTTTTATTGCGGTGCTTACACTTCGCAAGCAGACGGGATACAACTGGGCTAGTACACATGGCAGTGTTGATGATACGTGTTGTCAGCTGAGCGGAGAGAACAGCCTGCTGCGGTACAGCCTGTTCCCAGCCAGGCTCGGCACGGAACGGGTTACAGGTCAGGGTGTCTATTGGAACACAGTGTTCTCGTCAGCAGCGGCAGCAGTACAGCTACAGTACAGCCGGAACATTGTGTTACTTTGTGGCTGCTTTCCAAGACCTGCCCCTTCATTTTACACTAAACACCCTCCCACAACTCTACTCTATTCTCTCTCTCTCTCTCTCTCTCTCTCTCTCTCTCTCTCTCTCTCTCTCTCTCTCTCTCTCCCCCTCTCTCTCTCTTTTATTTTTTTCTGCCTCTCTCTCGCAAGTGTCATTTCTAAGTCTGAGATCCATGTGGCTACTGCACCGGCACGTTTGTCGTCAGCAGAGGGGATAAGGGATAACGGGAAGTGAGAAAAAAACCCCCCGACAAGAACAGCGCTACATAGTATCCACATGGGCAGAACATTTAGTACCCTGGATGAGACGAGATGAGAGGGTGAGCTTGAATTAGGAGGAATACGACGCGATTTAAAGTCTACCGACAGGATTTCCTGACGGTCACCGGCAGTTTTTTGTTGTTGTTGGAAAAAACCTTTTAAAAAAGGATCTCAAGGTCCCAAGGTATTGTGAATCCTGATTTAAGATATTTGTCACATCTCTTATACTACGCAACTGCAAGTAGACTTAATTAAGCAGTAGATGAAAGACATGGCTTTCTAATGCTCTCTTTTCATGTTAAAAGGACACTTGTTATAGCCAACACTGTAAAATTTGAGTTGAAGCTTCCTAATATCCTAAAGGATAAAAAAACGATCATGTCCTATTGGGGATGGTCTGACAGGCATAATTAGATGTTCTAGGATGGATTGTTAGATTATTTACTCAGTGGGGCCAATTGAGGTTGGACTCAGCTGTATCCAAGTGTATTCTGGTAAATAAGGACTGATAACAATCCCCATGTTTGTGTGTTTATAGGTGAGTGTGTGTGTGTGTGTGTGTGTGTGTGTTAATGTGACACTTGGCTGTTTCTTGTGAAGATGGATGGAGACAACAGTTTACAAGCAGAATCCCTTTAACCTCAGGTGTATATCTCATTAAATTACAGGTTGGCTAACCCTGTTTGTGAGAAGAATTATCACAAATTTGTGTTGATTCTAAGCTGATTCATATCAATTTGGAACAAAACGGCATATTACAGGGTATAATGATAGACTATAATAACTTTAAAAATACAGGTGTCATCATACATGTATTTAGATTTGGAGGAGGTTGTGCAATTTAGGTCTGCTTACGTGGACACTGAAAAAAAAATCAGATATTAACGATGTGAAAAATATAAATGATGTCTTGCTCTGGTAAGCTAACTTCAAATTGTTTCATAACTAATGGATGGCTAGTTATTGCCTCATAAAGAAAACAAACAAAAAAAAACTTGTCATTAAAAGCGCCAAGGCTTATAATCCATCATAGAGACATCTCCAAAAACAGCTGACCTTAAAGACTTTATTTGTCTGTAAAAAAAAAAAAAGGTGAAAAGAAGGACAGAGTGTGCTTACATGTTCTTATACAGTATGAATCAGCAGCAGAACACGGATGTGAGACAGAATGTACAGATGCACCGTGTGCGTCTGTGGATGTGGTCATTGCCTCATTGTGATCTGTTCCTGCATTCCTGTGTAGGGTCTCTGAGTTTAGTACATGGCGCCTACATGGCGTTTTATCTTTGTCCACACTGTTTACACTTGTTTTAACTGTTCAGTGCTTCACAGATATAACAAATAAAGTTAAAAAGGAAAAGTGAACGTTTCACCTCAAATTAAATGATTAACTTTTTATTAGGCCTATGTGAGATACATTGGTGATTACCATAAATCCACTTGTTTATATTCAAAATGTGTGTTAATTTAAATATAAAGACTTTGTCATTAAGATTGAATGATTGGTATCCTCTTCCTTTCCCTCAAAAATTGAAGCTGTGTTGTATGTGAGGGGGTCTCAGAGTGGTGAACACCAGTAGGCTCTGCCAGCGGGGAACTGTGTATGGAATAGAGGGAACATTGTGTTCAGAAACACACACACACACACACACACACACACACACACACACACACACACACGCACAAACGTTACAAGTGACATCTAAAAATGACAACTCTGAAATTGAAAAGACATCAGACAAGATGTTGCAGAGAAGATGGACATTTTGTCCCGTACTCCTGTTGGAGAGTTCCAGGAAACGAACACTTGATCCCTGGGAGTGATGCAAAATTGCAGGAGGAAAATGAATTGTCCAGATAGCGTTGAGACTTTATGGGATTTACCTTTTGGATCAAAGCATAAAGATTATGGTGACTGGTCTTTCTCAGTTGAAAAAAACAAGTTCAAATTTCCATCAACAGCAAGCACGTTGTGCTTCTTCCTCATTGGGCAGAGCTCTGTGACTTAATTGTCATACTAACTGACTCTCTAGGAACTCAGTCACCACAGCAGGATGTCCAGACATTTGATCATCAACGGCAATGTGGGATGTCCTTAATAGTAAAGAGAGGATAAGTGGTGGAAAAATCTGGAAAATGTGCACAGGGAATGAGAGCAACCGTTATGTACTCTCATAATGCCCTCAAGCAAATTTTGTATCCTCGGACAAGTGGAAATGTCGAATTAGCTTCGCATTGATCTTGTACTTAAACGCTTAAAAAACAAATACAACTAGTCATGTGGATTGGAATCATTTAAATATGTTTTTGAAATTGGATTCCTCTGTCAAAATGTACATAATCTCTCTGCAGCAAACCTTATCTACTGTTGCATAATATAATAAGTGCACATAACAAGTGCATTGAATTTACAAGACGACTTAGAGTTACAGTCATGATTGATAACTAAGAGCTTTGATTCCATCATCATTGAGATCATGTCTTATCTATATTCAAGTAGTCTTTTCAACAGAGACAACACAAGCATAGCCTTTTATACAACGCTACCTTTTTGGCATACTTTTGACCAAGCTGAAGTTGTCAGTCAACACTTAAAACGGTATTTTATATGTCTTCTCTTTGCATTCACTCAATATTTTATAATGAAATATCTCTCTGCCTTTGTTAACACTTATTATTAAGCGTAAAGGAGCATTTGATAGTGTTGTGAATTGTGACCAGCTGAAACGTCTTGCTGGTCTGGTCAGCATAACTTCTCTCAATGTGGATGGTACATTTTTATTTGCAACAGTAACTTCACAACCCGGGCAAAAAGTCCTCACATTAGTAACACCACAACACAGAACAGCTGTGAGCTGCTGCTATTCAAACAAGTGTTAACAACTCAGCAGTTTTGTGTGATAATAATCGCCAAATAGAGTGTGGTTGCACACATGCTTAACATCGCTAATTAGCATATTCATTGTCTTCAAACAATGTCAAGATTATGGTGCCAGAGCGGCCTGAACCAGCCTGCAGCTATTTGTATTGAGGTGGTTACAGCACGTGGAACGCAGCAGTGATAAGAGAGGCAACATTTAGCTGCTGGAACACCAACAGGTCATTACCGTTTTACTAGTTTGGCAACGCTGCAAGTGCTATTCTGACAATTACAGAGGTGTGAGACAGCGTTAGCATTAGCTTCCTAGCTATCTGTCTGTCTTGTTGTCTGTCTGTTGAAGCTGGACATGGGCCTGTCAATGTGTTTGTGCCTAAACTCAAGCTGTTCAAACCCAAAAGCTTGCAATAAGTGTGCAGTCTGCTACTTCGATGTAAACAGGTGCATCAGTGATAAAAAAAAAAAATGTGTTGTTGCGGCATTGTATTTATGAAAGACAAAAAGAGATCACCCTATCTCAGTAAAAATTAAATTACTTAAAAAGAAAGCTAGATTACAAAAACCACTGAGGAATGAAAAGGGCAAAAGCCAAAATATTTAAAGAGGCTATTGGTTTTCTTTACATAATACTTTGATATCGATGATATAAAAGTAGGAATACTTTGTGCTGCGTTTGGGATTGACAGTTGGTGCTTTAATAAAAAAAAAAAAAAAAAAAAACGTATAAAGAAGGGATCAGGAGCTAAGTAGAAATGATGGCTAAGTCGACTGTTTTAAATACAGAATACTTCTGACATTTACTCAGCCTAAAAGATGTAGAATAAGCATATTTTGAGCTTTATTAACACTACCACCAAAAACCAGACAATCTATAGCCTCATATCCTGGTTGGTTATCAGTGTTACCCTGAATCAATCTGTAATAATGAAATAATGTCAACTTCAATGTTCTTACCTGCTTTATCAAAAACACAGGGAGAGATTACGTGACTGTAATGACGCAGCATCATTATCAGCCCACACTTTTCCTGTGCAACAGGGGAAGAAGACTCATGTTCAGATACTCATTATACAATTAACAGTGAAAATTCTTGGTTAAGGTTAAGCTGTACTGCATATTTAAAAAAAGAAAAAAAGGACGTTTTTTTATGAGTAGACAACGAGCACAAAAAGGGATAAACAAATAGTCAGGAACATACTGTACTTTGGTTAATGCGGCGTGTGTCACAAATAAAATGAGTGAAGTAAGAGGAGGGCTGCTGCAAATAAAATGAGTGACGTAAGAGGAAGGTTGCTGCCTTTATCATACTTTTGAGCATTGAGGATCATGTTTACCGGTTGGATTACGAGGATCTTGTATACTTAAGTTCTATTGAAGGAGGTCATTTTGCTGTTCTGCTTTACAAACTGGATTTACTGTATGTCGTGCACAATTTTTCTTTGTTCTCTTTACAGTGAAAAGGGTATTCATCATGCTAACATTTAGGCTTGTGTGTTTTTTTTATTTTTTTAGTGTTACTCTGTGATGCCCACATGCAGAAATGACCACTGATCAGGATCTACCTATGGAAGGCCATTCGGCCACAGCTGTGTTTGCTTCAAAGGGTATTGATGTAACAGCAAACAAAGACCAAGGCGTTATCAAGGTATTTATCGTCATTGCTTTAAAGATTTTTTTCTTTTTACTGTAGGCGGTTAAGCACAAGTAGGGCTTGTTGTTCCAACATGATACATATTCATTATCCTTATTTTGCTGCTTCCTATCCTATTTCTATTGACTGACAAAAGAGGTTTCTCAGTCTAATTTGAAGCTCGTCTTTGTGTCTTTAGGTCGTGAAGCGTCAGGGGCTGGATGGAGACCGGCCGATGATCGGCGACAGAGTGACTGTTCACTACACTGGGAAGCTTCTGAATGGGAAGAAGTTTGACTGCAGTCGAGAACGCAAAGAACCTTTCTGCTTCAATGTGGGCAAAGGTAGTTATACATTTCTGCCAAACATTGCCAGTGTTATCCGTTTCTTCAAGAAATAGTTCAAATTTGTGAAGGTATGCTCAAATTAGTTGTTGAATTTCAACATGAGAAATCTTTGAACCCCTTACTTATGGTCTGAACAAGATACGACGACGTTGCCTGTGGGAGCAACAACCAATTCCTTAAATCGTCCTTTGTAGAAAGATGGGCGATTAACAAAATTAAGGCCGATTCACCCAGACTCCTCCACTGCTCAACGTGTCTAACTGGCAACTAAATTAAGGAGACTGGATTTTGCATTGACAGACAGTGTTTAAACTAGGATTAATAGCTGAACGGATATGTCTGTTTTAATCAGTTAATGTAAAGTTCAATCATCGTTAGATAATAGTTCATAGGCTTGGGGATTGTTTAACAGCCTATTTCTCCTCTTTAGCTGCATGGTTTCCTAAATATGGCCAAAGGCCACTGAATGTTAGCTGCAACATTGCTTGGACGACAAACTGAATATTTCCGACACCAAATATCTTGTCCCTTGACTATCTATTCTGACTTCATAGGATAATCAGAGTTTGTTTATAGAGTTTAAGAGTTAGACAATTGAGGCCTTTCTCATGTCCATTAAATATGAAGCAATAGCTTGTGGACAGTTAACGAAAATGGGGGAGGGGTAAACGGTACGTCAGGGCAGAATCCACCCAGCAGCAACTCTAAAGCTGCCAAATAATGTTCTCGCTTGTTTGTGTAATCGGTACCAAAATTAGAGTGTAAAAACAACAACCTTGTGTTTTATAGGGGAATTATGTGTTAATGTTCTCGAATATTTCTTGCCTGGGAGCAATAACTTCCTGGAACTGAAAAGGAACCTGTAAAATAAACTCAGTGTGAGGTTATTGCACATAGTTTTTCTACAAAGTCCACAAGTTAAATTTTACATGTCCCTTAATTGTCCGCTGTTCGAAGAATGTTCATTTCTTTCAACATAGCCTGGCTAGCTGTGTCACTTTTTGCTGAGACAACAATCTCCCTACACAGCTTCCTATTTAAAAGATCTGTTTGCGTTATTTGTGTCATTCCAAAAATTCTAAGAACTGCAACGTTAAATTATCATCATTATGTCTAAATATTCAATGTAATGTTTTAATGACAACACTTGTGAAGATAGCTTTCTTGTTTGCTTCACTTCCTCACAGGACAAGTTCTGAAGGCCTGGGATGTTGGTGTGTTGTCTATGCACAGAGGAGAGATGTGCACGTTACTATGTAAACCTGAATACGCTTACGGCACCGCCGGCAACCCCGAGAAGATTCCTTCCAACTCTCCGGTAGTGTTTGAGGTAGGTATGCAACAACGATGCTGCCGTATGTGCTACTTCACACCATGGGACCCTGATAATTTAAGAGCAAGTGTCAGTCTCTGTAGACGTAGCTCTCTGGTTATGAAATTAACTGGCTATTTTAATCCCTCTCAGCTGAGCAGCCAGAATATTCAGTCCTCTCGCTTTTAAGCACAGCAGGGATAAAATTCAGGGTTTCTCTGTCCACTATAATCAATGATCATTATTGCACTATTCCCACTAGATTTAACAAACTGCCCTGCTTTACAATTTTCATCCCTTGGATACACACTGAGTCCTAAAAAGTACTTTTTCTCCTGAGTTGATGCTCCGTCTGTATAACTAGCCAACATAACTCAGACAGGTGTTACCAAGTGTCCAATTGTCAGATGTTTCATATTTTACCTTTTTATCTAGTTTCTAACTTCTTTAAATTGCAGTATACAACTTTATCTTCTGTACATTTCTAAGCAGTAACATGAATAAAACTATTGGGAAGCAATCATTGATAATTATTGGATTAGTCAACAGCCAGAACTTAGATCTGTTTGACCAAATTGTCGAGTAAAGTCGATAAAATGTTAAATCATTTCAAAATGCTTAATTGGTGACTTGAATATGTGGTGGAGGGTAATTTTTTAATTTTTTTATGTAAACCATAAAGACCTCTTCCCACAGTCATAAAGCAGTACATTTAATTAAAAGCCTCTGGGGCACAAGTATCCTAGTGGTCAGAGTGCAGGCCCTTGCACAGAGGCTAAAACTGAAAGAAGTGAAAGAACAGGTTAAAAGTTGCTGAGAGTAGCTGAGTCTGCTTATTCGACTTAGGCGATTGATCCATCTTGTGTCTTTTTACCTAAAAGAGGTATGAAGTTCTATGATACAGTAAGTCTAGCGTTCCTGTTTCTTTTATAGTCGTTATTTCTCATTTTCTACTTGTTTTTCTATGACTCCTACTTGTTTTTCGTTATGTTCTGCTGTCTCCTCCCACACCTACTAAAGCACCTCACTCCAAGTTCAGCAGAGCTGTAATTTTGTATGATGCTTTATATTCCCTGTTTGTGTCTTGCAATGATTAAATGTTTGCTACCAAACAGATGGAGCTGCTCAAGTTTGAAGGAGAGACGCTTACGGATGACGGCGGCATTCTGAGGAGAATAAAAGTCAAAGGAGACGGGTACACTAATCCAAATGATGGAGCTAGTGTTAACGGTAAAGAACCGTTTTTTTCCCATTGGTAATGTAAAATGTCTATGAAAAGGTGCCACTCAATGTTTATTTGTATGTTTTTTTTGTGTGTTGTAGTGCATCTGGAGGGAAGCTGTGGCGGCCGGTTGTTTGACTGCAGAGACGTCGGCTTCATTGTGGGTGAGGCTGAAGACAAAGGTGTCCCTCTCGGCGTGGATCGAGCCATGGACAAGATGCAGAAAGGAGAGTGCTGCCTACTTTATTTACAACCAAAGTAAGAAACAGAACACACTTCAAATGTTTTCTGTGATACTTCCTCTGCTCAGTACAGTCAATTACTACTTTGGATGTGGGATTACTTTGTGGGTTTTTTGGCTAAATGCTCATGCTGCATCCTCCTGTGTTTCTTTCTTCTTCTTCTTCTTCTTCTTTTTTTAAAGCAATTGAGTCAATTATGTCCCCAGGGACTTTTAGTTTTTGGGAGATAGAAAAAAAGCTTAATTTAAGTTTCAGTCGATCAATACAATAGCCACTAAAAGTCAGATCTAGTATTTTAGCAATGTTGCAGAAATATTGATCTTAGATTTCTTTGACATTCAAAGTAAAAAGAAAAAAAGATTCATTACTCATACGTGTCAGTGCTGTTTCATCCACTATTTCTATGATATATTTTGCACATACAGTACCAGTAAGGGGTCAGAGGTGGTGTCACCTTAATACAACCAAAAAGAAAAGATGGCAATCTTTATACAGTGTTGGTAAAATACTTGTGTATTTGTGCACAACGTTTAATGTTAAACATATTGTACAGAAATGTAAAAGTGATGTTTGTCTGTTGGGGAAGTCAGACGTCTATAAAAAGAAGAAACACAAACGTTTGATGTAAATTGCATTTAGCTCTTCAATATGCAATGCATTGTTGTTCTTAAACCTTTACAAAATTGAAAAAAAACAAAAAAACAAATAGCACAAAGAAAACGAAAATTTCAACGTCTGCTGATTACTCAGACTATTTTCTTAAAGTAAATACATTTAGAGAGAAGAGAGAAATAGGGATTATAAAAACGAGGAGAACACAATGTACTGCCCAAACCACATGATATCTTTCCTGTAACTCAGCCCACACCAACCCTCCCCACCAGCTCCTCAGGCCAAAGCAAAATACTCACAATCCACATCACGCTTATTGTACAATTCAAACGGCGAGTTAATGCCAATAGAGAGACAACTGCCAAGACAAATCAGCTGAAATTAGAGTCTAAAGCCACAAACACATAATATAGAGGGATGGACAAATAGATTAAATTCTTCTCTAACTAAAAACCAAATGAATCTGTACCTTTTTTAATGTTTCTCTAATATTCATGTAAGATTATTCTTTCACTTCAGCTCTTCACCAAAAACTCTGCTACATCATCTCGTTTCTTTTGCAAAAAGCAGAACGTTTTTTCAAATGTCTCACAGTGATGTTTTTAATGGATAGACATTTCTCCATTGAAGATAAAAAAAAAACAAACCAATTATTCTTCTGCACAAATAGGCTCTTTTTTATTTCAAAATCATTAAAGTACAGATTCACAATAGCTATTAAAGAAAGGGAAGTATTGAAACCAGCTGTATCATTTATTTCCAATGTTCCTCAACAACCTTCATGATTAAAGGACATTAAAAGTTTTCCTTTGCGGAATGATCTGGAATATTTGTAAAAACAGAGATTTGTTCATATCTAAAAGGTAGAGAAATATCCCCATTGGCAGGAGTTTTATTTAGAAATAGATAATGTCAATACATTTAGCTCTGTACCACTTTGCTTTATGATGAGGGGGGTAAAATCATATTACTATGAATGATTAACAGGAATGTCTATTTTTGTCTATTTCTTTCAATATATAAATAATATCCTCTTGCTCATCCTCTGAAGTGTTTGGTGTCTGTGTGTTTCTCGTAGGTATGGCTTTGGAAGCGAAGGCAAACCAGAGTACAAAATTGGACCAGACAAAGAAATTGTATACGAAGTAACCCTCAAAGACTTTAAGAGGGTAAGCCCTGCCTGATGCTTTTTGTGTTTGAAATGAGGTTCTACATGGCATTATTCTTTTTGTGGTTTAAATGTGGTTTTGCTTCACTTTCCCATGTAAGACAAACACATGCAAGTGCACTCTGAGCAAAGTTCATGATGTCCTTCACAATGATGTTGAGAAATGCAGCGGACGACTCTAAACACATCAGCCAGTGTTCACTTACGATCAGTGACGTTGCTTGTCTTTTCACTAGGCGAAAGAATCCTGGGAAATGGACTTGAATGAAAAGCTGAGTTTGGCTTCTGAGGTGAAGCATAAAGGGAATCATTATTTTAAGGTACACTCCCACTGCAGTCCTTCATTTTAATGACATTCTTTTGGATATGTAATTTAATGGTGTTTTCTCTCCTTTATTAGTCCGGGCGGTATCAGCAGGCAGTCATCCAGTATCAGCGCATTATTTCCTGGCTAGAAATGGAGTGTGGTACTGGGATCGAGCAGCAGAAGAGGATACAGGACTTTCTCCTGACATCTCACCTCAATTTAGCACTTTGTTTCCTGCGGATAAAAGAGTTCTCACAGGTGGTGGAGAACTGCAACAAAGTGAGACTGCCAATTTACAAACACTTTTATTTCCCTACGTGGTGTCTATGTAGCTACTTGAGGTCCTGGATACCTAAACCTATGACTTTGTTTGTGTTTAGGTAATAGAGCTGGATGAAAACAACGAGAAGGCTTTGTACCGTCGTGGGGAAGCCCGCCTCCTTCGTAACGAGTTCAGCCTGGCCGTGGTAGACTTTCAGCAAGTCCTCCAAGTCAACCCCTCAAACCGCGCAGCTCGTGCTCAGATTTCCATCTGCCAAAGCAAGATTAAGGAACATCATGAGCAGGACAAGAAAACCTACGCCAACATGTTCCAGAAATTTGCAGAACACGATGCCAAGGTCTGTTAACTCACTGTTCTTGGCCAAAAGACAAACAGTCGGCATGACTTCTCTTTTATTATTATTTTTTTTTTTCAGTTATTCTGTGAAATGCAATAACTTTAATAAGGGAGATCAAATAATTTTAACTTTAAGAACAATATGATTTGATTGCTCTCATCACTTCATTTCCAGATTTAGAAAAGCTTGCAAAGGGGTGTTATTTGTATTTCAAAGACAAAAGCGAACAATATTTAAATAATACATTTCAAAGGAAAATAAAAATGAAAACCTCCTTTGATATATAGCTTTTCATTTATTTTTATAGAGGAAAATGAAAAGAACTGTTTATAATATGGGATTAACAACATAAAATGTTTAAATCACTTAATAAACTTACAGTCAACCATTGGAACCATAGTGAGATATTATGCAGTAAAGATCCATCCCTTTCAAGGCCTAAAAATCCTTTTATACTTTTCATGGCGGGGTTATTTTTTTTTATTACAGTTTATGACATGACACGTGTTATTTATAGGAATGTTGCAGATACATTTTACCTTGTTAATCGACCCTGAAATTCATTTTGTCATCATGCTTTCTTCAGTGTGGTGCTGACCTCTAGTGTTCACTTATGGAATTGTTTATTTTTTTCCATTTGTTCACATTATGTACTGTTAAAAAAAAGGAAAATGAACACAGAGTAATAGAAACAACACAACATTTCTTTAATTAAATGTTTTTCAATAATTTAATTTAAACAGATCAGAATGGATTTGTTGTATAAGGAGGCTCCTTCTCACAAACTTAACATTGTCGAATCTGTCCTTCTCCTTCAACCATTTTGTCAACGTTGATTTATTTTAGACTGCCTGAGTCATTTGTTCTTCATCTTTGCTCCACAGACTGGGAAGACGAAGAGGAGGCGGGACGAGAGCTTGAGGAGCAGCATGAATGGTGAAGTGGGCACTAAACGACGACGGAGGAGTCAAGACTGTCCTTCGTATTGACAATTTGAAGGGAAAGAGAAAGAAAAAACATGTCTTGCCACTTGCTTTCTAAGCCCTCAAAGCAAAGTCAGGGACAACGTTGTTTAAGGCCTGAATCAAAACCTCTTTCTTCAAATCCTATGTTACCATTCCTGCATTTAAAGCAGAGGTTAAGCAGGGACATTTGCAAGCCGAACAGCATTTCCTGTTTCACACACTGCCAGGACTAAACCTCCAGCGGATTTTTCACTGCAGACTCAAGGAGTTGAGATCGTCTAACACTTCTCTCCCCAGCTTTGCTTTTTGAAATTTATATAATTTATTTCTTCAAAAACACAGAGAAATTCCATTTCATCTGTCAACAGGCTGCTGTGTAGAGATGTGCCTCCACAGTGTGATTATAACTCCAAAACTGTGCTCTGACTTGTATTTTATATTAAGCTTTTTCTTGGGCAGCTGCATGCATGTGTCATGAGGTGTTTGGGATTCAGACTTGAAACTTTGCAATTTTTTCATGTGCAATATGTACTTTGTAACAAGTCTTTAAACTAGCTTTGGATCATAAAAGAAAGCATTCATAATGGAAGAAAGCCTTCCTCCATTCAAAGACTGAAAACAGAGATTAAGTCAAAGAAATCCAGGACTCACAATTAAGAAAACGTTCTCCAAATGCAATTTTTCACTATTCTCATATATCACCCATAGGCCATAACAAGCTAAAATTTCTTATAGACAAAGGCAGAGAAAGGCTACTTATGGCTACTTAAATTATGGCTACTGTATTAGTTCCTGCTAGTTATCACTAGTTTAATCAGATGTTTACATCTACAAGGCTGAACTGATACATTTAAAAAGCTGCCCAGGTCCTTTACCTGCTTTTGTAAACATAACAATGAGCATGGTCTTGTTACCTGCTCTTTCGTTAATGTTAACAGACAAACAGTTAGGTCCTTTACCTGCTTTTTGTAAAGTGTCTCGAGATAACACCTGTTATGAATTGACGCTATACAAATAAAGATTGATTGATTGATTGATTGAAAAAGAGAACCTAAACCGTGGTGAAGGAAGGAATGTAATTCCAAAGTAATCCTGTGTTTTGAAATAATATTATAAATATTTTTGTTTGCATGAATAAGGCCACTTTCACGCAGTTAATGATTTATCCATAGATATAGGCAGCATGAGTCCTGAATAATTGGTTCAAATCTTGTGTCTTATTATGTTGAAACATTACAGTACAAGCAGATATTAGAAGATGCCTGGTTACATGACATTTATGGACTCATTATTTTATTTTACTTTATTTTGTTTAAACAGGTTATAACCCATTGAGATCAAGATCTCTTTCACAAGGGTGACCTGGCCAAGAGGGCAGCAGCACACGTCATGATAAATAGTACATGATTAAAACAGCTTACAGACAATAAGTTAAGAAAAAACAACAATTGCAATGAACAGATAAGTTTACAGATAAAGTGCATAGTCATGATGACAGGTTACAATGATTACAGTTGAATCAAATGGCAGCTGCAGAAGCATAAATAATTTAAAGAAATATTTAAAACTAAATGTATCAGCGCCTCAGCTTCAGTAGAATTTAGTGATTCATTACTTGCTTTGACTATCTTTTTGCATGAGCATCATATCAGCACAATCATCAGCAAACAAAAGACCTTAGTTCAACTGTTATATAAATTAAGGATCATTTCTACTGGCTACCATAAAACTATGATAACATCTTCCTTAAAAAAAAGAAACTGTTATAATCATAAAATCACCCTGTTTTCACTTTTGTGTCCTTCAGAGCAGATGTGCTGCAGTAGGTTTGACTCTGGGAGTACTGCGTGACAAGGACGTAAATTTAAATTAGGCTTCAAAATATACTCGTGCAGGTTGGACACGATACTGGACAGATGACATGATACTTTCAGATCTGGTCATGTGATTAACTGTTTCATTTTATATCTGTGTAGATCTTCTTGCCTCAGTCCAGAACAAACCTCTCTTTATTTCCCTGCATCTTCTTGTTATCATGTTGAAATGTATGAAAGTTAATGGCTAGTCGACAATGCTGCACTATGCTGACTGTCAAACCAACACTGTTCTTTTTTCATGAACTGTCCGGATAAAATCCTGACAATAATCTGTAGATGTTTTAAAAACATTGGTTGGTTCAGAATGAAAACCTTAGCTGTCTTAAATATTTAATGTAAAAAAAATAAAAAATCAACAGTGTGCATGTGGGTGTGTGAATGTGTGTATATGTGTGTGTGTGTGTGTGTGTGTGCGTGCTTGTTAATATACTGTATTTGGTTATATGTTAGCAAGGTTTTTCAACAGTTTGTTGCTAAATGTTTTCAAGTACTGCTGGCTCTGAACAGTTTAATTTTTGTACAGTGGAAATGAGCATGAAGTACTTTTTTTCTAGCAGTTATACAATTGTATTTAAAATATATTTACTGAATATTTATCCCCTTATGACAAGTTTAGAAACGGTGTCAGGCATTTATTATTGAAAACTTCAAAATTACAAATAAGAAGTACACGTGGAACAATTTTGACATTAAAAGGACTGATAAAATGTGGCTGGTTAAATTGCAAGACAACCACATGGACACTGGGTTTAATCAGAAGTGTTATTTTATTTGAAGTGTTTACATTTGTTGTAAGACTTTTGATCTGTAATGCAAAATGTGATCAATATTTTAAACTGGCATTTATGCAAAAGAAATATTTTCAAACAGAATTTACTACAAAAGGTATCTTTGTTGTTGCATCAGAAAAAGAGATACGTTGTTGTCACAGTTGTATTTACTTCATTTACAA
Organism: Symphodus melops; assembly: GCF_947650265.1. Lineage (NCBI taxonomy): Eukaryota > Metazoa > Chordata > Actinopteri > Labriformes > Labridae > Symphodus > Symphodus melops. The sequence continues at coordinate 19,409,207 of NC_136694.1, forward strand.
GTATAACATGCATAAGGTTCACTTCGACACAAGCATAGAGATTTTGTAAAAATTATGCAATAGAAAAATACAAAATAAGGTGTTTCATTTGACCCCTCTTGAATTCAGTATTATTTTTTTTTAATCTGTGGTAAATCGTTTCTTAGCACAAAGAGAAAAAGTGTCTAATCGCTGAAGCTACTTATACTTTGCTTTATCCGAAAACACTTGACACAAACATTTTTTTAGCTTTTCAGATCATGAATGTTTGCAACAGATTTACAGTAAATGCTCCCACTAATGGCTTTCAGCTCATAAGTCTTCAAAAATGAACATAAAAAAAACTTTATTTTAAGGGTTAGGGTTATATGTCAAGTACTTACATTCTCCTATCATTCAAATGGACTCAGTTTGACCAAAAATAAGAATGAAAGGACATGAATCATTAATGATTGCCGACTTTATTTAATCCTGTTAACAGATTTGATGGATAATATTTAAAGAATCGTAAGATGGCATTGAAAGTTATTGATTTAATAAAGGAATCAGTTCATTAATAATGCAACTACAAAGTCTGAAACAATAGGAAAATTCCTTCAGTCACCCTTACATAAGTAAATTTGCCATCCAAAAGATATTTACATAATAACGGATTATAGAAAATGTGACAGTCAGTTTAACATGTATGTACACAATTTCTTTTTTTGAAAATAGATTCTCTTTTTTTTTTTTTAAAAGAATCATTTATTGATTCTTAAACCTATAAAATATCATACATCATGTTTGAGCTGTTGGACAAAACATTTGTAATAATTACAAAATTATGAAAACATTATCAAATTGTCTAAATGAGTTTTAGCTATAAAAAACAATCATACGCTTGAGACTATATCAAAGTATGAATTTCATATCATTTTGAAAATATCCTTTAGTGAAACTGGATGTTTCAGTTTCACTAGTTGGCACAAAGTGCCTCATTATTATTCACAGCTTCCATCACCACAATCCAAAAGCTGGCATTAACAGTTTACCTCATCTACAACCAAACACACACCTGTTAATGATCTTTTGCTTCCTTCCTGTTATACAGGTACATGCCCGCTTTTCAAGTTACAGATACTTTATGGTGCTGGGAATGGCTTTGTTGGCTAAAGTGCAGCAGGGTTACAAAAGGACCATATCAGAGAATTCGTCTTTCATGTCAGCTGGCTTCTTTTTTTCCAGAGAACTTGCTCTGACGCAAATATGTCACCGACAGCGACCTAAAACTGACTCAAGTTTTCGATCTGTATGGCTTATTTGGCAATAGTATACAGTGTCCGTTGCTTTCATTCAAACGCAAACAATCAGGTGATATCGGGATAAAAAACAATGGTTCCCCACGATAACGAGTTACCGTAATTTCTTAAAATCTTGAGAAAACGGCCGAAAATAAATCTGGATCACATGAAAACCAACATTTTTATCCTCAGATAGTGAGATAAGTAAAATGAGATCTCGAAGAACCCACCACAGTAAGGATCACAGGTATTTTCAGTAACATAATGTTTGGATAGCCGTCAGGTATTTTAAGCTTTTAAACGTCTTTGTTGTAACGTGACAGTCAAAAGATTTTGCTTTTAAAGACACCAAATATGTTGGGAAGTGCTGCTTTAAAATGAGTTTGAGTGCTAGTCTAAGGGCAAGCTTTCATTTTTCGGCACATGATGATGAATGTGAATCTGCTCCAGTTTGCCTGTGGTCACTACGACATAATGCCATCAGGATATGAGGTCAAGTCGATCAGTTCAAGAGCTTTCTTCTGCGATTTGCTCAATGGAAGGTCTTCTGCTGGAGTACACAAGGTGGAGACCCTCTGAAAAACAAAAATATAACTTTAACTAAAATACAAATAAATGGTTTTCAAAGAAAAGTTACTTATTTATGTTTACTACAGCTTACCTGTCGGAGTGTACCAGGAGTTCTGTACAGATTGTACAGCATCCAGAGAGGAATCATGAGTGTAGAGGAAAGTGTGAACCACCAGCCAAGGGCATAACCCCACCATGGATACTCGATGGTATTGTTAAACTTAAGAGGAGTGTATTTGATCAGGGAGAAAACAAACGTTCCCTGGACACAGATACGGAGAAAGCTGTTAATGTCATGGAAAGACTTACAAAATTGAAACACATTTCCCTCAAAGACAATAAATCCAGTTTAAAATTCATTATAATTTAATGTGTTCTTGTCAAAGAAAACTGGGTAAATTACATTTTAAATGGACGAAAATCAAGCTTCACTCCCTAGCGCTTAATGTCAGCCTTCTCCCAAAGTGGAAATCAAAGCTGATGAATATGTTGCAGTGAGGGCTAAAAAAAGACATTGGTATAGTCTAGTCACGACTTCTTTGTGAGCAATCAATGCTTAGTATTTTACAGCAACTTGAACATCAAGAATTGAGTTTTAGCTACCTAAAAACAAAACAGCATGCATTTTATGGCAGTAAATGTAAAGCAAGACCACTGGTGGTAATGTACATATAAGAACAATGGTGGTGGAAGTCAGGCGGTAGTTGTGAGAGAGACGAATGGTAGGCCTACATGGCGATTAGCTTATTTGGGGAAGATCTGTGATGACATAACCTAATATCTTACGTTTTGATAGGCTACATAAGTGTCCTTAATTATTTTTTTTTTTATTATTTTTTTCGGCCTTTATTGAGAGAGACAGTGGACAGTTTAGGAAAATTGGGGAGAGAGAGGGGAATGACATGCGGGAAAGGGCCTCAGGCTGGAGTCGAACCCCAACCACCTGCATGAGGACTATGGCCTCAATCCATGGTGACGCGTGCGCTGCCACTGCGCTCCAGGCGCCCCATTAAGTGTCCTTATTGATAGAAGATACATTAGCCTGCTTAGATATGAGCTGCAATAGTTGTTCGACTAGAAAGTGACTGTAGAGAAATGTTAAGGGTGGATTCAAAATTTGGATACACAGAATTTGTGCCTGCCATAGTTTTCATTTTCCTGCGAGGTGCATGCATTTCTCAGCATGCATGCATTTCTCTGCATTACAACTGTTCTCCCAATGTAGCAGATTTATATGCCGCCTTCACTCTGGCTACAAGACGACATATATTAACACGGTCACAAATTCAAACGAAACATGAGGAACCGGAAATGCCTGTGTGTGTGTGTGTGTGTGTGTGTGTGTGTGTGTGTGTGTGTGTGTGTGTGCGTGTGTAAATCATCTGCTTTGTTTGTTCCAGAAATATTTTATATTTCGTATTACAAAGTGATGTTTTAATTGTGACTGAGGGACTGCAGATGTAAACTAACTCTGAGCTAACCCTGGTGCAATACCTTAAATGGCAACATTTGTGTTTAATATTGTACATGGTCCCTTTACAAATAAAAGTTAAAAAAAAGAGTTAAATCATATTAGACCTGCTTTAGTTTGACTGTAAGATCCACTATATCACTGCATTCAATGTACATAGGCATGCCATTTACTAACTTCTTGTCATCCACATCTTTTAAAAGCCATGTAATGTAGACATATCAACCTTGTGTCAGTGCAGCTGATTATTTACTGTAGTGGCTGCACCTGTGAGTCACAGGCAGCTCAAGATGGTGAGCCTTTGTTTAATAAGAAGTTATTTTCATAGGGATGGTCATAGACAATCTAAATTTGAATGTTACAGAAATGGTTGATTATGTATGATATTGTATACATAATGACATTGGATGTATGATTTTTAATTGTTAAGTTTATGAAGAAATGTTGCTCCACTTGTTCTCTCTCCATCTTTTCTCCTCATACTGTGTGTCACTCATGAACCCTTTTCAGATTGCTTTTTTGTGTGCAAAAGTGCAGTAAGTTAGCTCAGCAATCATCACATCTTTGTACATTCATATTGATTCTGCGACAGCGTATTATTGCAGTCCCAGTCTGTAAATTCACAATGCTTTTTAGTGTTGCTAAATATTTTGCATCGTTTTTTGTTTTATCTACTTAGTTAATGTTTTCACTGTATAGATGCCAGTGTTCATATTCTGAGGGTTTTTAGCTAGTTTGAGTATCTGTGCATAATGAATTTCGGCAGGTTAATACTCCAGAAACCTCAAAACAGGTGTGTACAGTTTGCTACATAGAGTTGTGTGCACAAAACACAATAAGCATCTGAGTAGGGTTTGGCTTAGCTAATGATCAACTGGCAAATAAATTCCATGTGTGAACATGCACCAAAACTCACCATGCATATTACTGGAGTGACATATTTCAAGCAATGCTTAATCACAGGCAGAGGCTTGTATCCAATCATGTCTTCTACGCTGTCATAAAACCGGTCTGCACCTGTTAAATAGATGGAAACACGTTAGTGAGCCAATTCAACCGTGCATGAATAAGAATGCATGGAAACATCCCTTGTTCATTCACTTACCATAAACCCATCCAATACACACAGACTGCAGTGTGGCAAAGAGTAGAAGAGTCATCCCACTGCAGGCATAGTAGTCAAACAACTGGAAGATATAAAGCCCACCCTGTATACAACACATAACCAGTTAGCTGTTTTTATTGTTGTTAAATGATAGAAAAAAGTCCAGGCGTTTAGAAAAAAATCGTACATCTGTAACCATTGAAAGGCCAATGAAGAAACTAATGACACTGATAGCAAGTAGAAGGAGTTTGCGACGATGGCCCAAATGGAAGAAGGAAGGATTTGTGTCTGAAATTGCTGTTGCCATAGCTTCCAGGCCTACGAACTATAAAAACAGAAACACAGGTTAGTGTTTGGAAAAGCACTTGAATCACCCATCCTATAAATGAGCACTCATTCCTTCAGTGATGTATGAATCTTTTGGAATGCCCTGAAATCTCTTTGCAAGTGTTCAAGATGTCTTTAACTGTACACAGATACAAAAACAGAGACATTAAGGGCTAAAAATATAACTTTCTGAATAAAGGACGAGACGCTATGCAGTCTTCAAATTGAGGGCAGACACCTTACAGCTAAAGACTGTATCCTACTGTTTCTTAGTCCATTCAAAAAATGTGCTTCATGATGATTCTCTGAGTTCTTAAGAAGAGTCTGCCAACCTCACTGTCCAGTCCAAGCAGAATAATCATTATGAAAAAGAATATTGCCCAGATTTGGGGAAAAGGCATCATGGTGACTGCTCGAGGGTATGCAATAAATGCCAAGCCAGGACCTGCAAGAGAAGATAACATAGATAATCACACAAAATCAATGAATTGTAATTTAACGCTTATTAATTCAGGTGCTATTTCTATAATGGGCATTTCTCTATCCCCACCTGACTCTGCCACTTTAGATATGTCAGTGTGCTGCTCATATGCCATGAATCCAAGCACAGAGAAGATGGCGAAGCCAGCTACAAAGCTGGTGCCACTATTCAGAAGGCAAAGGTAAAAACAGTCCCTAAAAACAAAGAGACAACATACATTATATAATTTGTGTTACACATACTGACATTTTCGCTTACATTCTAGCCTTTTTGGTCATTTTCCTCAACTATAGCACTTTTGAAAAACCACTGGTCCACAAAAGTTGCTTCCTGTGCAATATTGTTGAAATCTGATTTCTCTTTTTGTTTGTCTTCAGTGCCCAAACTGAATATAGCAGCATAAATATTCTTAACTTACTTGTAACAGTCATTGTTGTACTTATTGTAACTGCCAAGTGCAGTTAGACACCCAATGCAAATAGCATAGGAATAAAATATTTGCGTGCCAGCATCCATCCATACCTGCAAGAAAAATAATTGACATGTTTTCAATGAAATCTGTGTGTAAGGTGTGTTGCAACTCTTCAGACATTTTAATACGAACATTTGCAAAAGTTTAACTGCTGTTGAGCAAGAGTATGTCTTCAAAGCCACATATGAGTAACTGATCTTTTTAATCTGTACAAAACTTACCAAGAAAAAAAGCTTGTGTTTTTACAGTATGACACAGTTGAAGATGCTCTTTTCCAGTCCTTTATTTCACATATTAGCTTTTCATTGAATGCAATTAGATTAAATCTGTCAAATAATTTTTCAGTCATCCACCTTTATATTGTTCAAAACTTTTTAAAGGACAAATAGACTTCTGTGTTTGACCATGTCCAAACCACGTTGGTAATAATATGGACATGATGGTATAATAAAGAGTGAGTATATTCAGTTCAGTAGCATACAGAATCATCAAAAGGTAAAAACGTCCTCTGAGCTAAATCGTTGAGTACGAGATGCTGGACAAAAAATACAAAGGCAAATTGAAGAATTAATCTGTACACCTAAAGCTGCTACAGTTTAAACAAAAACATTCCAAGGTTTAATGTGGGACTTTTTATCACCACATGATATGTGTGAATTGGACCACATGCAATTCATATTTGATTAAATGTGGTGTGACACATTTAATCAAATATGAATTGCACCAGCTCCTGGTGTGCAGACTCAATCTTCCTTTTGCCTCTAATCCACTCATACCTGTGGATCAGTGAGGCGGGAGGGGTCTGGGTAGAGGTAGAACTTGATCCCATCAATGGCTCCGGGCAATGTGAGTCCTCGGACAAGCAACACTGCCAGCATCAGATATGGAAATGTGGCAGTAAAGTAAACTACCTGTAGAGACACAATGGTAAGGTTTTTCTTTGTTGCAAATTTTTAATAGCATTGTTGCCAGAATCCTATGAAACTCCTTCATTGAAATTCAACACCATTTTTCTTGCCGTTTGTAATTTAACATAAATAGAATGAAAACGTACGAGAGATTCACAGTCCACTTTTTATCAGCTCCAATACGTTTAAGATATGTACTAATATTGATTCCGGTACCCGATATTTTTTTACATCACAACAATGAACCAATGTTATTGGGAGTGTGTGTAAATTACACAAAGCTGGAGTAAACCCGTCATTGCATTGTGCTGGCTTTACATACACACAGGAAACAGTAACAGCTGTCATGTTTTTTTAAATTAAATGGCTCAGTGGAATCAAAGGGACGTGATCGTGTGAGGGATTGAAAAAAAAAGGTACAGTACAGTAAAAACCAATATTGTGAAACTTTGCTGTAAACTGTAGATTGTTTTGCACCGTGCTGGTGTTGAGGCCTTCTCCTGCTGATAATGTTCTTCAGATAAACTATATCCAGGGTTTGGATATACTTAGGGAAGAAGCTTTCCAGTCTCGTTTTCAATCAGAAATGAAATAGAAGTGAGAGAGACATAATTTTGAATTAGAGTGTTGGGCTATTCCCAATTTATAGTCCTGTTTTAAGATTAGTTTATAAAGTTTAAAACCTTTATTTGATGGAAATGCTGAAGGAAGATTGAAAATGTGGAGAGAGAAAGTGGGGGATGAAATGATTCAAGTAGAGACAAGCCAGGAGTCGAAACCTGTGACTAGTGTAAAGACCGCATGGGGCACCTGCTCTGACTCAGTTAAACCAATGGCAATAACACACTATTCATCCACAGTCATTTAATAATTCAAGAGTTGCTGTACTTTTCATATAAACAATGTCTTGTCCTACCTTCCCAGTAGACTTTACTCCTTTCCATACACAGAAGTAACAGATGACCCAGGACAACAGAAGACACAGAGCCAACTCCCATCGTATCTGGCCAAACTCATGGATGCTTCCTGTGATATTCAGAACTCTTCTCCTACACATAGAAATGTGGATGTTAGTTAGAGAACTGAGTTTTACAATTCATTGTCATCTTTAAAAGGAACCACTTGTCATACTTACTCCCAAAATTCTCTGACTGGGGAAGTTGCATTTACAGGTATGGTCCAGTTAACATAACTAGCTGTTTGATCAAACTCAACACAGGTCTCTGTTGCAAAGGGAACAGGATGTTTTAAAAAGGCATTTCAGGAAGTACTCCCGTCATAGTAGGTCCTTTGGTATATTGTGTTGTGATGTGTATTTGTTTTTCCCAAAGGTATAATAGAGGACATTTGCAGCTTAGTCTTTTGTTTTAAATAAGAAATCAAATGTTAAAATTCACCCTTTAACTGGTTTGTGTTATCTGGCTGAAAGATTTTCAAGCTCACCTTCAGTCTCAGATAAGGACATATCAATAGTAGTTTGAAAGCCAATTATGATCCTGTACATAAATTAATCAAATGGGATCAGTGATCTAGAAACATAAAACTTCCAGCACACAACACTTTGTGTTTGGAGACACCTTTGGAATAAACATGTAAATAGACTTGAGGGAGAAAACAATTGATGTAATTTTGATATACATGTGTGTGTCAATTGGCTCTTTTTAGTGACTAGCTAATATTCACATTCTACATGTCTACAATTTAGGTTAAAAAAGTTTCTAGCAGTTGAACTCTGCACTCAATATCTACCAAACCCTTTAAATATAATAATAGATAGTCAATAGATTTCAAGGTTGAAAGGAAAATAATCTGCCAATCATTTGCTGATTTGTAAAGAACAAAACAAAACATTGCATCTTGTTTATTTCTAGTTAAGTTGCTTCAGTCCGATCTGGTGCTGAAACATACCTGTGTTCCAGCTATTTCTGCAACTTCCCCAAGGCAATTCATAGTTGAAAGAGGAGAAGAGATACAAGAAAGCCCATGCCAGTATGATCACATAATAGATACTGGAGTATAATACAACAACTTGACTGCCATAACCAATCCCTGAAATGAGCAAAAAAAAAACAAATTAACAGGTTAAAACAGTTAAGACATGATTCAACAATTGCTACACCAGAACAATGCAGATGTGTAAAAAACTTTTTATTCGAAAAACCAAAAAGTATGTTTGATTCTTGACAATTTCTCCAACTGGAACTGTTTTTTTTTCTATAAAAAAGTACTATAGATCAGTTATACAGTGATTAAATCATCTAACGTGTACATCAGTATAAAATAAATCAGGTTTATTGATTGTTTTAGAGGCATGCCATAGTTTTTATTTTTTATATCAAGATGCACTTCATTTCGGTCATTTTAAGATATCAATGTTGCTTCACAAGATATGAATGCAATATGCAGATGGTTGGTTTGGTGAAATGACTGTCCTGTTGAAGGGTTATTGCAGAGTAGATGCAGAATACAAAAACGTTTTCTGTTTCTGTGTTTTTATGGCGTGAACTAAGAGAAAGATAAACATCAGTTTAAGTACAAGCCAGCTCGAAAACAAAAAAACACTTTTAATTATATCTCTTTAACAGGACTTACTGTTTGTTTCACTGAAATGATCTGTCAAAAGTGGACAAACCAGGGCTTATCTTTTAACTTTAAAAAGTACACCCGAGGTGCCTATAGGCTATCTGTCTGTTTGTCTATTGAAATACAAAAAAAACGTGTTTGAGTTGTCAACAGTTTACCATTTTTGCAAGAGAACACAATCCATCAAGTAATTCTCCTTTTTAATTTAAGTGGTGAAATACTACTGAGTTTATTTAAAAAGCACTTATAAAAACCAACGCCACAAAGTGCTTTACAGAATATACAAATCCCAACAGTAGAATACACAACAATAAAATCTGAATATATCCTAAGAAATATTATGTTAAAATATATATTTTTTTAAATGCACAAACACACTCACACAGTTGCATGGGGCTTTATTTTGTATTTCCCAGTGTGCCGCAGCACTCTTAAATATGGGGAAAGGCTGTTCTACATGGTCTACTGATATTTATACTATCTGTCATAATTCAAGTCCAATCCATCAGCTCTCTTACCTTCAAAAAGGGGACAGATCTTCCTCCAGCAGGTTATACTTCCCTGTTTAGTATACTGGCCCAGTGATACCTCCATAAAAAAGAGGGGGATGCCACAGGTGAAGAGGAAGACAATATAAGGAATGAAGAACACCCCTTTGGGAAAAAGAAAACACTTAGTTATATAAGTACAGGATATGATGCTTATTGTAGCTAGGGTACAATACATACATGATACAGAGGCCCAGTATGATGCACATAGGGATATTTTAATGACTATGTCCTAAACAGAATTTAATACAACAACAGAGGCATAAAGATCCTAGAATTTAAAACACATCAGTTGACGTCCTCAGAGATCCTACAAAAACGCATATTTAATCCCAGAGCTATGGAGTTATTTGTGAACTGAACAATAGGTCAATTGTCTTTCATCACAGCTTGGCAGCTCATCGATTCTGTAACATCTGAACTGATACATCATTTTGCAAGGAGCACATGATGATCTATCACCATATCCATTTTTTGAGCACAGCCTACATAGTTTTTTTTTTTAATGTTCCAGGACATATCCAGCCCTTAGTGTGCGTAATTTTACACAGACTCTTGTTTCATTTAACCACATCATTATCTAAAGATGGTAACAGAGTGAATTGTGAAATGTTTTTTTTTTTAAAGATTTAATATTTTGCCTTTAATGTACCAAAGACGGGACAGTGGATAGAGTCAAAGACCAGGGAGAGACAGAGAGAGAGAGAGAGAGAGTGAGTGAGTGAGTGGGGAATGACACGCGGGAAAAGAGCTAAAGGTTGGATTGGAACCCAAATTGACTGCTCTCTAGGACTTAAGGACTATAGTTTAATTGCATTAATTGTGGTTACCTCAAATAAAGCTAATATCTTTCCTTTTAATGCACATGAGCTGAATTACTCTACTGAGACAAACTTTTACAGTGATGTTTAGAGACGGACTGCATCATTACACAGGACAGGTATGGGGTTTAAACCTGGATAAGTTGCTCTCCCTGGCTCATCTCAGTAAGGGAGCTTTGTTTTGTATGGGAAGTGTAAAAGTTGAGTCACATCTATAAGAAGTTGCTGATGTAAGTGTCCACTTCCCATCCAGTTCAACATCTAGGACTTCATTTGGACAGTATTGTGTTCTATCAGGATGAGAGCGCACAGTGCACTGCACAGGAGAGATAGCAGATGCTGACGGCTCAACTCCACAGTCCGATGACAAAACAAAAGCAAAAGCGCACACCCCAGACCAGCTTTTTGGGCGTTTTTGGGTTTGAAAATCTTTTTTGTGAATTTGACCTTGAGACAAATCTAGAACTGGCGCAACTGAAGAGCAATTCATGGAGTGTTAGCAACTCCAATCCATTATTAATGAATCATTTTAACCTTCAAAAAGGTTAAAATGATTCTCTCTGTCCTGTTGATGTCAATCTTTATCTCAGTTTTAGTTGTTTATATTTTGCACAAGTTCTCCCGATGTTTTCATATTATTTTTGAATTTAGTTGACTTAAAAAAAACTTACCCCCTCCATTTTTGTAGCACAGGTAAGGAAACCTCCACACATTTCCCAGACCTATAATTTGTCCTGCAACAGCTAAGAGGAACTCAATTTTACTGGACCACTGTCCTCTGGTCAGGGTGCTTGGTGCAGGATGGGCCACATCGGCATCCAGTCTGAACTTGACATCGCTACTGTAAAGTTTATCCATTGCACTGTAATAAGAGAGAAGGGCTTTTAATAGAAAATTCTTTGAAGAAAAAGGTTCAACAGGATTTTGATGAATAAATTCATCCAGAAGCAGATACTGTGTTCCAATGTGTAAGCTCACTAGGAATCACAATTATTATGATAAAAAATACAGTTACATACATGGTTTTATTTGTGGATTTATGTGGCAGTAACAAATGGAAAGAGCATGTTCTCAGTAATCTGCATCCAGTCCAGGACTTTCCAGTTTCAAGCAAACAACATAATCCCTAACCAGTGTTTGACATGATTTCAGCCCGGAATATTAATGTTCCAAATCTGCACAGTCTAGCCGTATTAGGTCAACAGTGGGTCAGTACTGCATGGTTTTCCAGCTAATTCTTCTATCAATGTTGCTATTGTCTGGCTGATTTGAATTTGGTGTGGGAGTGAAACTGGTCTGAGAAGCATGTGTGCTTCTTTGAGTCATTACTGCTTTTTCAACACGTTTTTCAGTCATCGTCAGTTGCCTATCACATGGAAGCATGCGGTAGCTTCCATTTACTTCCTGTCTAACACTTGGTTAATATTAGTTAGTGGGATCAGTCAAAGAAGACAGCTTTGTTACAGTAAGGGAAAAAAACAGAACTAAACAAAATTTAGTTTTGGATCGACAAATATATTCCATCTTGGTCTCCTTGTGAATGTCCTGCTTTTTGTTTGGCCCAATTTTTGCCTACAATGTCCATCCTATACAGCTTATTGTAGTATCATACGATCTGTGCTCTGTCTACCAAACACCTCTAAATAATGTGTAGATTGTCCTTTGCACACTTCGTGCACCCAGTACGCACTGAGAAAATAATTTATTCTGCTGTTATACATATTTTCCACATTTTATTTCATTCTGGTTTTTTTTCCACCAAGAGCTTACCAAATAATATTAAGAAAATTATACAATAATGTCATGCTAAAATATATTTTAGAATCAATTTGTTCTTAACCAGCACAAATAATGAAAATTTTTTTTTTGACCATTTATTTAGGTAACATGAGTGTCTCCCGTCCCACAAAATGTGAAATAAATCCATCCAGTAATTTGTTTGCTGTCTGCATGAGTCTTAAAAAACGCTCAGTTTTAAATTTGCTCTCCTTGTGATGTCACAGTGGGATTTTGGAAAAAAACAAACAAACAAAAAAACGTGTGTTTGCAATAATATACACTAGGGTGACCATATTTTGATTTCCAAAAAAGAGGACACTCGGGACGGCCATGAGACACAAATTCAGACAGGCTTCTCAGAGGTCTATGATCATGATTTATTATGCCTCAATGGTGCAAATGTAACTTCAGGAATGAAATCAAATGAAATATGTAACTACCTGTAACAAAATAAGAGCTCTTTTCAAATAATGTGAAAATATGAACTCTTTGTGTTAGAAAATTCAGCTTTTAATATATTCCTTTTCAAGGTAACAAGATAAATAATAAATTAGAAAAAATGCTCACAAAAATACTAACTTAACAAACAAAAAAGATCTACTTTTAATCATTTTTTTGTCTTATTCATCCTGCTTTTCTTCTTCATCCTCCTTGTCTGCCCAACCATATTTTCTGCAGAACTGGTCTTTCCCAGCAGTTTCCAATTGCTCAACAGATAAGCATAAAAGTCTTTGCAAGACATCTCTTTGCTGTTGCTGTGTAGCTGCTGTAGTGTTTTACAGTGTTTTTGTAGTTCATCTGTGAAGCTGCACTTACACTTCGGCATTTTGTGTGCAATCAATGCTGCTCCGCTGTCAGCTCTGTTGCCGCTGTCTGCTGTTCCCTGTGAATGTGCACGTCGCAGAGCCGCCCACAAAGCAGCCTTGAGAATTACGTCACGCAACGAAGTAGCTGCCGTAGTATTTTGCGCCGGTCAATTTAAGTATAAACTTGATGCTTCCATGAAAGACAGTGAACCCCAGACATTTTCATGATTTTATAAAACCCCCCCGGACGCCCCGGACAGGACGTAAAAAGAGGACATGTCCGGGCAAAAGAGGACGTTTGGTCACCCTAATATACACCCCAAATCTTTATAGCCTAGCCAGGCCTCCATGTCTTGCTTGCTGCTGGTGATTTAAAGTGACAGGGTTTGGCCCAAAAGTTGGCAACAACTTTCGTCTTGAAGAAGACTCACTTTTCCAGCATTACCAAAACAAGAACAACTGGTTTTAACAGTCTGTAGGCCTAAACTGTGAATTCTAAACAGTACAAACACCTTCATTGTGAATGCACCTTACATTTCTTGTAAACATTTAACATGAATCATTAACTGTAAACTTAAAAAGAAGGAATTGTTTGTTTGCTACAAGAGGAGGCTTTTTAGTGTTTGCTTGCAGCAAATATACTTAATGTCACAACTAATGAAGCAGGAATTGTGAACACTTAGGATTCTTGGTGTTCATGCGTTTCTTTGAATGTGACCTGTCCTGTTCTATCGGAAAGGTATCCTGAAATTTCTTTAGTTGTGATCTGGCGCTATATATTAAATCAAGTTAACTTGGGGCACAGTGGTCAGGAGGCTGGCGACCTGGGTTCAAATATGTACGGGGAAAACCTGCTCCAGCTGTCACAAATGAATGATCCCTCTACAAACTGAATACACATTTGGAGATCAACACAAGTGTTTATAATTTTAAGACAAAATCATAGTTAGGCACAACTCATTAGTAGCCAGATATTTGTGTAAAGCAAGTATGTACGTATGGTAGCATCGGAAAAAACCCCAAAACGTTTTCACGGAAAACTTTTGAAAACTCCCTCTCCTACTGTCACTTTTATTCCTTGTTTCGTTTGGCAGTGTATTTTTCTGGCTACCTGGGTGGGGTGAAATGAGGAGGAATACACAAACATTCAAAAATACTAATCAGGTTTCTTATGATAGCTTAATGCAAATGGGTGAAGTATCCCTTTAAAGTAGATAGGGCACATATTTATCAATGAACAACATTTTCAAATAGGTTCCTCTGGTCCAGTTGTTAGAGAGCAGTCTGAAGGACAAGGGACATGGTGTAAGCCTGTTGACCTATTTGGTCTATTTTGACCAACAGCTCAAAGGTGGAGGTGAAGACTGGAGCAATGCCATGTTAAAAATGTCTGTTCAGCTTAAAGTAAATGTGGACACATCCTGAGAGTTCATCAGATTTAATTGACTTTCATAGATTAATTCTTTTCCAAAGGTCAGGCTGGCATGTATACTACCTTAACAGGAAGACTGTACTTACAAATAAAGCGGTCATACATTTGTTCAGTTCATCTTGGACCGGGTGGTGCATAGATAGGATTTAATTTTTGAAGTAAAGTAAAATAAAAGACCAGCACCAACATTTTAGTGCCCTTATCAAGTTCAGTGTTCCTACACATTAGACCACTTTCTGTTGTTGTTCACTAGCGAAATTCCACACCTGGGTATGAGATTTAATGTACGGAAAAGACGGCACCGCCATTGTGGCGTTGGTGGATGGAGCGAGACATGATGTCCCAGATGTGCTCAATTGGATTGTTATGGCCCCAGCCACACCCCTTGTCCTTAGTTTGTGACTCACGTTTGTTTTCGAGTGTTTGTGCGTGTGACTGTCTAATTAGGACTAATTTCGATCACCTGGTGCTGCCTGCAGGAAAAGCAGGAGGCAATCAGCCAATCAGAGGCCAGTCCTGCAGCCACACACTTTAAAAGAACCTGGCCAGCCAGTAGTCGGGGTGCAGCTCTGTTTGTTTTAAGCTCGCCACAGTGCCTCTTGTTTGTTTTGTCTGTGTGTTAATGTTTCTTTAAGTAATTTATTGTCTTTTGTTTTTTTGAGGCTTTAGTTTTGGTGTTCGGCTGGGTCAGATATAAGTATTTTTGTTGACACACACTCACATTAGTTTTTGTATTTCTTTAGTAACACTAGGATTAGGGGTGCTGTTTGTTTGTTTGATTTTGGCTAGTTAGTGTAGTTAGGTTTTATTTTCATTTATTTCACTATTTAGATTTGTAATGTAAAACATTTATTTAGAATACTTCTGTTTTATTACGTTTTTGATTTGAACAGCACTCGTTGGCCTTCAGTTTGCCTCACCTTTTGTTATGTTTCACAATTTGCTTCTGTTGTAATAAATAACTTTATTTACCAAAAACATCTGGTTTTATATTGCTTCCCTTTCCCTCCACGAGCCGGGTCGTAACATGGATTCAGGTCTAGGGAATGTCATCACGAACAGCATCAATGCCTTCATCTTGCAGGAACTGCTGATACACTCATGCCACTAGGTCTAGCATTGTCTTGCATTAGGAGGAACCCAGGGCCAACCGCACCAGGATATGGTCTCACAAGGGGTCTAGGGCTCTCATCTCGGTACCTAATGGCAGTCAGGCTACCTCCAACGAGCACATGGAGGGCTGTGCAGTTTGATTCCACACAAGCCAAGTGTGATTGGCTTGGAATTACATTGTGTTGTTGAAGTGTTCCCTTTATTTTTTATTGAGTAGTGTAGTGACGATCAGATGATCGGCCACTCAGCTGGGTGCGGGAACAGATCGTGGGATTTGACGCGCTGAATGAATCAATGTCCAAACACTGTCTGCTGTTGGGTGAGGTTCCCATTTAATTTAAACTATGATCTCATACAACATTATGTTTTCTTACTTGATGGTGAAGTGATGAATGAGGTGATGATCCTGCATGCCCGTGACAGCGGTAAAAACCGTCCGATCTCCCCATCACCCATGCCTCATTACCTGGCTCCTAACACCTGTGCAATATACCACTTCCCCTGCCACACCAAGCTACACTCCCCCCTGTGGTAGACAACTGATATATATATATATATTTAGCACCTACAAGTAGTGTATGTATTTTATTTTACACAGATTCATAAATTAACAAAAAAAACCTACATGTGTCGTCGCTACTTTACTTGAATTTGTTTCTTGACATCATTACACCAAATGTTAATCTTTATTTTTTCATAACATTTGTTATGTTAGCATTTGGGCAAAAACTACCTCAGTCCTCACATACTGTATATCAACGACAACACACTAAATCATTTTTTTCTTTTCACTGAGTTTTACACCATAATGACACATTTTCAATCGATCTGCAGAGTGTGGCCCAAACCCCTCTTGGGTTGATCAGCTTATGGACCAGCTCAGCTATTGTGATCTGCTTTCACTAGCTGCCAGACAAACAATTTCAAAATGGCGGGGGCATCTTTTATGGTCCTTTCCAATTCAACATCAGCTCCGCGTTTATTTACTGGTATCATGAGACAGTTTCCACATTGATGAGAAATATTGTCAAATTTTAGTTTTCAAGATCTTGATCTTGTCGCATCCCTACGAGGCACATTTAAATATGAAGAGAGGACGGGTTAGAGTCGAACAAACAGCAGCAAGCTCAGTCTTTAGGGATTCAGCATCTTAAGGAGTCTCCTACAGAAGCAGACATCACTTTAGTGGACAAGGCTATCCGTCATGTCACACATACAAACGATTTTCCACTCGTCTCGGAAGGTGAAACTATGTACTGCACAGTAACCACAGTTCTTAGAAAAGGGGAAGTTTGTCTTTTTTCCAACTGACACTGCAGATAATCAAAATACGCAACCAATACAGCTCGGAAAGTATTTTCCCGTACACCAGTTAAAAGTATCACATGGTCAATAAATACACTGTTTCGTTTAGCTCGACATCATTTGGGATACTTTCTGAGGAAGGACTTTTTCCATGTGTTTTCTAAAAGTATCCAAGGGCATGAGCCAGAGATACATAGAAAATAGTCAACAAACAACCTGTCATGGCATACTCACTTTTATCTGCCCATTCTGCCTTATCGGACAGTGAGGGATAGCAGGTGCACAAGTCTTAAAAACAAAACTTGGTTACTGTTTTCAATGGTTTAAAAAAAAAAAAAAAACATCTGAAACTATTTAGTCTCGAAGAGACAAGTGGAACAGATATGTTATCAATGCACAGGAATGTCATACACGGAAGGACAGACTGGCTAGAGAAAAATGTTGCTACGTAAAACCTCAATTCTACTTTATCTGGTCATCACTAAACTATCACTTAAGGAGTCTAGTGGAAAGTGACAAGTACAATATGCAGAAGCACTACTGGCTAGTGATGTAAACATGTGAAAACAAGACTTAACAGGCCCAGGTGCTAATTGCTGCCACAAGCTGAGGACGTTTGCTGCACATGTAAATCATTGCAATGATAAACCAACCATGTCAAACCATTTTTGTAGTTAATGGTATTTGTACTTTAAACTTTCTTAACTTCTGCTTTTAAATCACATAAAAAAAACATACATTTAAGACGTGTGCATGCAGTCAGCATGTAATACATTATACATCAGTCCGAGTTTGCCAAGTTAACCTTTTTGAAGAGCCTGTTGTTACGCAATCTGTTCAAATATTTGCATGATTAGCATATTAGGAAAGATATGTCTTCAAACTAAAATGAGCTTCCAGCAGCAGCCTGAGGTGTTACACCAAACAAGGGAAATAGCTGCTCTCTCTGCAGCGCAGCCTGTAACCTTTGGCCTACATAATACAGCTACAAGCGCCAAGCACAAGTGCAGACACAGAAGCCCAGCTGTCACTGAATTGCTGTGATATACAAGATGACCACAGCAGTTTACACTTTAAATTTGTTAAAAGGTCAAACATAAAGACATAAAAAAAAAAGTTCTGATGACCTCAAGGGAAAGGGAAAGAGTACCTGAGGAGGGTTGCTTCCCGTCAGCAGTCTGTGCTTCTGTATTATTCTTCCATTCAGTCCTAGGTGGCACTCATCGGATGCCTTTTGGGGAAAATAGATGTCTAGATTCCAGAGTCCCCTCAGGAAAAGTCTTCTCTCCAGCTCTAACTGCGAGTGAGCCCATGAGTGGAGGTCTAAAAGAGCTGTGTTTGTGTGACAATGAGCGAGAGAGAGAGAGAGAGAGAGAGAGAGAGAGAGAGAGAGAGAGAGAAGCAAGAGGGACAGAGTGAGGGAGGAGGGGGCGGGGACAATGTGTGTTTCTGAATGAGAAACTTGAAGGCGGACCCTGTTTGAGGAGGCCACATGGTCTCACAGTAAAGAGGAAGGGATTTGCGTAACGTTGAGGCCGGCAGCATGGCTTTGTGGGCGGGTATGTAGGTCGGTATGTCCAGCAAAAAACTACACAAGTGATTGGGATTCGCTCTCAGAGTGAGAATACTCTTTCCACCAGCACGTTGTCATTCTTTGCGTTTAAGTGTCTCCATTTAAATGTATTTCCATGATTCTATTTAATGACCTCGACTAAGTAACACTATACCAATTGAAATTTAATATGTTCCTACCTTTGGTTTATTACCACGGAGCAAATGCTTAGTAATCCCTTGCTTCATTTTACACCTAGTTTACTTAGGCATGCAACCTGATGCTAAAATGCTTTGTAAAGTAAGATGTGATAAAACAGCAGGGCTCTACTATGTCAGTGAAATCATTTGCCAGTTATGTACTGGTCTTTGTACTTGAAGGAGTGACTGGGAGTAAATGTACTTTTGGTGTAATGAAAATATAAAGTTTTGGGATTCAAAGCTACATTTTTAAAACTTGATGGCTGGTGGGGGAGAGACGATGGCTCTGAGTCTGAACTGATTAAATAGTCGGGTCATTGATTTTTCAAATTTTGAGAAGTTTACTCCTACTGATCTTATTGTGGGTAATGCATAACCTATTTTTCTTTGTCAGACTCATCAACAAACTCTTTCAATCTACCCTCATTTTGCGGTTGACAGGAGTTAATTTCGGCCCTTCTAGAAAGGCTGACAGGCACAGCTCATTTACATTTAAAGCTACAGACACAGAAACAGCCTGTTCTGAGCAGGGCTGCAATAGAGGAGTTAATAGGCATCATCTAATACAGGATCAGAGGGGATTTACAACAAGAAACTTAACACACAAGACTTATTTAGACTTGTTTACTGGCATGTACACCATCAGCCTCTAGTTGAACACTTGCATATGCATATCTGACAATCACTTTATATTTGCACCTAATTGTTTGGACTCTTAGTGCTAATCTGCTATCACTATATTTGTGTACCTTTAATGGTTGTAAACTTTAATTAGAATCACTTTAATTTGCATTATTTATTTGCACCCTTAATGTCACTGACTGTTGAATGTCTGTTCTGACACCTTTTGCTCTACCTCCACCTCAAACATGACTGTACATGCATAAACAACACACACTTTCAGAAGATCAACACTCTTCAGCTGTTATGCACTCATGCCTGATTACACTTGATCTGAGGTTCCTCAACTGTTTAGAGGTCTTTTCTAAAAAGCACATATATTTTCTTTACCTGCACAGGTTATGTACACTTCTTTATATGAGTCTATTTTTAATTGCACAGGTTTAATTTGTAATTTGTTTATTATATAGTGAGTCTTCTAAATCTTTGTGTTGTTATTAGAACTCTTCTGCTAATTACGAGGAATGGACCAGAATATTTGGATATTCGTAGATGCGTAGGCAATCAATTATTAATTTTGGGATTCGCATATTAAATGTATATTTTTTTGGGTACCTGATATTCCTATCCTCGCAGCAGTCAGTGAACATCGCCGAAGACTTCCACTGTGTGGGAACTCTTCAAATTAGGTGAAGACAACACCACAGTGTGACCAATATGCAAACTGAAGCTTACCATGGTGGCACAACAAGCATGAAAAGTCACATGAATGCTGTAGTAACGTTGTAGAGACTTATGACTATCTGACTAAAATGACCCAATCTAAGTGTTTTGTTTAATATTATTAATGATAGTTTATGCTTTATCGTGTAATTGGATTATTTCTCAGACGTATTCCTCTGTTGCAGCCTAAGTGAGGCTTTTTAAAGAAAACCTGAGAGGTTTAAGGAACATGCCTGAAACTGCACAGCTGGTGACCCAAGCTGACATTTTGAGTCCCTCCTTCTGCGTCAGTAAATGTCCCTGCAGGCACCCTGGGGGCCTACACTCACTGCTGCCCAACACAACTTTACTTTCAACATACTGTCTGCTCTCTGCAGTTCTGCTTTGTTCCATGGTAGTAGTGTTTGTCTCTGTCCCCATTGTTGTGAAGTATTTTAGTCAAATAAATAAAAGTCACAATCAAAATAATCTTGTGGGCCATATATCGTTGCGGGCAGGCCAGTTGCTGACTCCTGATTTACTAACAAATATGTGAATTAATAGGGCCAGATGGATATGTGACTTTTGGAGCTGAAAGCGATTTTAGGGTGAGAAAAAATCTGATGCCAACATTTCAGACACATTTGCTGATTCTTTCTTATATACTGTCTTCAGGGATCAATATACATTAACACATTATTGCCTTTATCCCTCAACATTTCTTATATTTCACATATGTATGAGCATGTGACAAATAAAAATCTTGAACCTTGAATCTGAATCTTGAAGGTATCATTTCTTTATATATATGATATATATTATGATTCAGGCATTGTAGTTCCAGAGTTTCACCACAAGAGGGAGTTTGTGGCAGCTCTTTATCAGGCATTGTGTTGTTCTGAAGAAGTTCAGTGAGGAGCGCATGATTTACGATGCACAATGTTGCTGTATGTTTTCGTTTTCACAAGAAAGTAAAACAACATACAACTCCAGAATAAAATATGATAATACCAGAATATGGTTCATTGAAGTGTGCAACATGTACCCTAACTCTATACTCACCTGAGCAGTTACAGACAAGGGGAATTTGTTTACAAAATATAGCTTGAGAATAAACTTTGATCTGTAATCCATGTAAATTGTATATTTTTTCTCACTCTCTCTCGCTCTCTCTATTTAACAGTTATGTATAACCTGTAACTTTTGTTTTTAGCAGTTCCATGAGATAAGAAATGTCTGCTTTATCACAACCCTAGCTCATGCTTTAAAAACAATAAATTAATGATGTTGCTTCTCAGTGCACACTCACAATTTGTTCAATGCCCAAGCATGCAACACCCATCCCTTTCATTTGATTGGTGTGAGTGCTCCAATCCTGCCCAAGCACTGGACACACCTTGATTGTGGCACGCTTGAAAGAGGTGTGTTTATATATATTACAGTGTTTATAAATGAGTTATCTCTGGTAACCTCTTCCAGAGTGACTGTGCACGGTCACTTCGGTTCAAAGAAACACAGCTGTCTCTTAAGCTAACAACACGAGTTTCTTTCATCAGAGTGAAGGAGACATCATGTTGTGGCTTTCAGTTGGTTTGATTTTATCCATGTTTTTTACAACCCTGTTTTTCAGAAGAAAAAAGTTGAGCCTCTCAGAGAATCAGACTTTCACTTCATCTTATTCAAGCATACATTGATTTCAAAATGTTTGTGGTTGTGGATTATGTGATTGTGCTTCCATGTTTACATGTGAATTGTTTTTTCTGTTATATGGCTTTCTTTTTATTTAGTATTACTACGAGCTCATGATTCATAATGACAAACCTTTATCACATCATATCAACTATTAGAAAGGTGTGCTGCTAAAAGTTTATGGAAGTTTTTTTATTTATTTTTTAGTCTGCTTCTCTGAAGTTAATAACTTTGTTAAAATGAACATAGAGAACATGTTAAATGTTATTCTCATTCCAGCACAACTGTCCCCAGGTCACGTGGCACTAAGAAAGTTTAAGTTCTCTGAGTCAAAGTAGAAGTTTCCCATGATATAACCTTATTACATTTCTCAGAACATGTATATTAAAAGGTGGATCATTTACAAATCACAGTTACATTAGAAACAAAAGGCATGGCGGAGTCCCCTTGGTTACATATATATCAGACTGTGGATGTGAGAAAACACAGGTGAATTGTAGAACAAAGAGACTGAAGTCTTGAATCATATTTGTGTTAATGAGCAACCTGCAGTGACATGAAAAGGTATGTATGAGCGCCCTCTTGTGGACATGATAAGGATTTTAAGAAATCCTTCTATTGAGCTGTGCACACGCAAACTTGTTGGAAACAAAGCGACTGGGTGTCAGGGTGTAGAGAAACCTCAGCTACAGCTATATTTACAACTCCCCAACAAAAACATACTCCTACAACAATAAACATAATGAACAAAGTGGCATACGCCTAACTATAAACTGTGCATTGGTTTTGAGTTCTTTTTTTAGGCTATGAAATGAAAATGAACATCTTTGAGGTGATATTGTTTTTGTGTTGCATGAACAGCGTAAAAGCTTTCTTTTTTTTTCACCCGGCTTCAGATACATGTATGTTAATATCTGTTTTTATGACTTGATATAAAGCTTCAGTTCTACAGAAAGCTTATTGAAAGATGTGTAGCTCCCCCTAGTGTGCACAGTTTTGTTTTGTGTGTTTATATAAGACACGATGGAATTAGTTCTCAGCTACAGCCGTGGATCAGTATGCAACATACTTTTTCATGTGTGAGGTATGTTATACCTGAAGAAAACCATATTTACACATCTTAAAGAGAACATTTAGTCAACAAAATTATGTGATTTTAGCAAATTTCACAGTGTCGTTTGAAGTTTCACTGCCAGACTTCTATGGTATCAATGGTATAATAGTGCTCTATTACAAAACGTAGATTTTTTGAATAATTTTCATAAACTTATTTATTTTTCATAAGTTTGCTGCCTCAAGGCACCATTATAGAATAAAAGACACATTGAAAGATGTGTATACATATTACATTTGTATAAGGTCTACACCAAATAACACAACTTATTTTTCCCTCCTCACATTTTCTGAACTGAGTAATATTTTGGGGGCGGTATGTGAAGGTTTGTTGGGACCAAATATGGACCACGGGCCGCCAGTTGATGATTACTGACTGCCACAAAGGGTTAAAGGCTTCTCTTAGACAGGTTTTCCTTCTTTTTACTTGAGCACAACATTATAAAAGAGGAGAACAAAAGCACCAAGTGAGGGGATTAGATTTCTTTAAACTATCTTTGTTCTCCAATGAACAGTTGTTTTGATTTGGTTTCAGGTGTTCATGTTAATAAAAAAAAAAAAATTCTCATGCTGACAGCTTTCAATAGGAATGTTATGCAGTGACAGATGAAATGCTCTTGTGATGGTCATATTGTTTCGAGGAACACACCATCGAATGTGTGACAGTGCTTTGGTATGACATTTTATTGATTAGAACAAACTGAAATCGTCATTTATTTAAGTATGTAGCACATCTTGTATATTAATATGTCAATAATAATGTGAGGTAACTTTGCTTTTTGTAAGTCATTATAAAGATAACTTTTTATTATAAAACCTTATCTAAGGATACAATATGTTATATCATTCTCAGGTAAGTATTTAAATTTGGTAAGATCATTTTGCTCTATTGGTCAAAAATGCAGTGTAACATTCAACAGCTCTGCTCCAGCTAAAACAGATCAAAAAGCTATTAGGACCCCTTATTAACAGATTTTACTGTTGATCATCAAAAACACTACAGAAATGATAATGCTGTTATTTTACAACAGAAAAAAGTGTCAGTCTGTTGCCCCCAAGATAATAAGCCGACCCCCCTTGCATTGCATGGTTATCTCCTTTATCTTGGAAGACAGAGACCCAGACTGATGCTGTGTTTGCACGCGTTGTGTGTGTGTGTGTGTGTGTGTGTGTGTGTGTGTGTGTGTGTGTGTGTGTGTGGTGGGGGTGTCGGTTTCTAACGAAAAGACTGGTTAAGTTAGTCCCACTTGTCCCTTTGCCCCTCCTCACAGAAACCCCTTCAAAACCAATGTACTCCTGAGAGGCAGCATTGTTTCAGGACATAAGAAAAACATTTGTCAGAAGAAGACAAACTTCCACTGCTCAAGGTATTTGTGCATTTTTTGTTTTGATTTCTTAGTATACAATATCAGTTGTTGTACTTTGCTGTTTATTAATTTCAATTGAATTTGAAGTCATATTGTGTTTAGTCTAGTTTTCGCTTTGGATATATCATATACAATGTTTATTTCCAGGAAAGGTATACACAATTAGGCAGGACACATTGAAGTCTTAATGTTTGTCGGTCCCCACACTTGGATTAGTTTACTTAAATTGTAAACTAATCCAGTGTTTAGTGTTGCCTTGACACAGCTTTTTATTAGACCACAGAATGGTTCAGGGACAAAATACCTTAATCCAAATTTTTTTTATTTTTTTTTGCAGGTTAAAATAGACCAACAACAAAAATTAAAGTTAACAATTAATATAATGAACCTTGGGACCAAACAAGTTCACAATGAGTCCAAACCTCAGGAGAGGGAGCAATGGGGAAGTAAAGTGGAGTTCATCCTAGCGGTGGCTGGACACATTGTCGGCCTTGGAAATGTGTGGAGGTTCCCTTACCTGTGCTATAAAAATGGAGGCGGTAAATGTTTGATGTTGTCTTTAGTTGTGCCACATGTAGACAGAGTTTAAATATGTTTTGTAAAGTTCTGTTTAGAAGTTGGATTTTTTTCATCTCAGACAGTTTTGTTGTAATAAAACAATAAATCTTAATTTAACATGTATGTTGTAATTAATGTATGATAGCTTTAAACAAATCTTTTGCCATCAATATTTATCCGTGCAAAAAAATGTCTGTTGACTTATTATATCTGTTTTCCTAACAACTTGTTTCTTTTTCTGTTTCAAAGGGGTTTTCTTCATACCTTATGTTGTGTTTTTGTTCACCTGTGGCATCCCACTCTTCTTCCTTGAGACCTCATTGGGCCAGTTCACTAGCCAGGGTGGAATAACTTGCTGGAGAAAAATTTGCCCCCTCTTTGAAGGTCAGTGAGCCATTTTTTAATAAATGTATTAAAATGTGTGCAACTGTATGTAGCTGAGAAATGTGTTGAAAACAGCCTATTAGGAGCCTCCTTTGTTTGTTTTGAGTTCATTGAAGTTTGTTTTAATTCTGCTGTTGAAACCTACAACAGTATTGTTCGTCATCTCACTGTTTTGTGTCCTCAAAGCACCATTTAAGTATGTAATAAAAGAGTTTAAATGACTCTGTTTTTGGAGTTGGACATACTCGTAACAACAAAGATAAAAATGATCATCTAACTCAGTAGTTTTGTTCTCAGCTCTATGCACTGGTTCAGCACCATACAGCTATTTATTGTATGTAACTTCCAAAAACGTATTTCTTTTCTACTGTAGCAGACAGCTGTTGCCCTGAAAATGCCCTGATAAAAGCCCCTATATATTATCTGCCCACACCAAATAGTAGAGTGACAGATGTAAATACTAAAACAAAGCCGAGTTTCTGCAATGAGCCAAATTAATCGAAATGGTGCTCTGTGTGTCCCATCTTGTCAAGTGAATTTCAATAAAAACAAAAAATGTCAGTTTTCCCGACTGTTTGCTGTTTGAGCGTGTTTTTTTCCAAGCCGTCTTTTGACACTTTCCATTGAAAACATTGTTTAATGATATACAAATAGGATATCTTCATGTCTCCAAAGGCTTCATGGTATTAACATATAAGATCTTCATGTCTCCAAAGGCTTCACATGATAATAAAATGTAACATCTTCATGTCTCTGAAGGCTTAGGTTATGGAAGCCAAGTGGTTGTTTTATACACTGGAGTGTATTACATCATCATACTGGCTTGGACGTTTCTTTACCTGTTTTCATCCTTCACCTCTGAACTCCCTTGGGCCAGTTGTCAGAACAGCTGGAACACAGGTACAAGACTTTATCATTCATCTATGACACAACAAAAGTTTTGTTAATCGCTTTTTAAAACTCTGTTTCTTTCATGTCAGATAGCTGTTTCGAACATGGTCACAATCAAACATCTCTGCACTTGTATGGAAACAGCACATCTTCAGTTGTAGAATTTTGGGAGTAAGTAGCATGGATTAATAAATCATATAAGGACTGTAGTTTTTGCTGCTATACTGTTTTTATAATAAACTGTCACAGGAGGAGAATCTTGGGTCTGTCCAGTGGAATTGACCATATTGGCAACGTTCGTTGGGACTTGGCTGTCTGTTTACTTCTTGCCTGGACAATGTGTTACTTTTGTGTCTGGAATGGAGTTCAGTCCACAGGAAAGGTACAGTAAAACCTTTATTTTCTGATGCAATTTTTTTTTAAATCCTTTCCTTCACTTTTTAGACCAACCTTTTTTTTCTGGTTGTTCTGCCCTAGGTTGTCTACTTCACTGCCACATTTCCGTATGTCATGCTGGTGGTGCTGCTAGTTCGTGGTCTGACATTACCAGGAGCCAAAGATGGAATCATGTTCTACCTCTATCCAGACCCCTCACGCCTCACTGATCCAGAGGTAAGATTGTTACCTGATCTTAAATAAGTGCTTTGACTGCCTAAATGTGGCAATAAACCTATCCTGACACAAAGTCTGACAGCAATCCATAGTTCATCCAGTTTTGAAGACATTTCAGACACTGACACCACCATCTATAAAATCATAGGCCTGACATGATTGAAAATGTGCATGGTGTTCTAAGTTTATAAGCTGACATTATATTTCAAGGCCATAACTGGAGGGAAACTACATAAATGTACTGTCGTATGACCATTATGCCAGTAAGTGGAAAACCTCATCAGAATGCTTTATGCTTGATTTACATCGTTAAAAACCCAAACCTTTGAAATCTTAAGGTATGGATGGATGCTGGCAGCCAAATCTTTTACTCGTATGGAGTTTGCACAGGAGTTTTGACATCTTTGGGAAGTTACAACAAGTACACTAACAACTGCTACAGGTTTGTATTATAATCAATATTCTAATTGTAGTTCAGATTGGAGCATGGTGTAATAATTCTATCATTTTCATCTACAGAGACTGCATATATCTGTGCCTGTTAAACAGTTTAACCAGCTTTGTTGCTGGTTTTGCCATCTTTTCTGTCCTTGGTTTCATGGCAAAGGAGCAAGGTGTGGATATATCAATGGTGGCTGAATCAGGTATGGAAGTTTAATACAGAAATACGATGTGATACTATTAAAACTTGTTGACACATTTGCACTGTTCCTTTGCAGGTCCAGGGTTGGCGTTCATAGCATATCCACGTGCTGTGGCTCTGATGCCAATCCCTCAGCTCTGGGCTGTTTCCTTTTTTGTTATGATCATCTTTTTAGGATTAGATAGTGAGGTAGTGTAACTATTTAACCAATTAAGCCAGTTTTAAACAAAATCCCAATTACCACATGGCCTACTTCATTTGCGCCACAATCCGTCAGCGCCACACACTGCGCTGCTATTTCTTACAACTTAAATCAGTCGTTGTGTTTCTATAGAAAGCACCTCTGCTCTCTGCTGTGTTTTAATGCTTCAAGCTCGACAGATAATCAAAACCCGGACATGAAGTCAGACAACAAAAAGCACTAATTAGTGTCCTGTCAATTTCAAATAAAACACAACTGAAGGACTTATGATCGTCTCCTCCATCACTTTGAAAAGATTAAAAGAAAACAAGCACCAAAGAAATCATTCTCAGAAAAACAAACAAACTTCTTTGCTCATTTTCTCTCTATTCTTGCGTGATCTTGTAGTTCTCCTGTGATTATGGATGTGCGCCGCTGCACTCACTTTCCAGAAATGCTTCAAGTGGGGCAGGACGGGTGCCGTCTGATGGAACAAAACTGTGGCGCTGATGGACTGAGCGCACAGAATAATGTGGAAATTGGGAGTAATACAGACACTATAATAAAACTGAGGCAAATTAAAATAATCCGTCTTTCTCTCCTCATGGTAGTTTGTGTATCAAGAGGCATTGGTCACAACCATTTCTGACATGTATCCTGCCTTCTTTCGAAACAAATGTTACCGCAAACTCCTTCTACTCGCCATTGCTGTTGGAAGTTTCTTACTCGGGATTCTGATGGTCACGGAGGTCAGTGATAAAACATTTTCATATCGTTTTCTCTAATGAATGAATCTCCCTGCAGATATTATTTTTAATTATATCAGCATTCAATTCATGATCTGATGACTGATCGAAACATTTTAGTAGAATAATGTGCCAATAAATCTACAAACAGAATAGAGAAGTGCATGAATATAAACAATACACTTTGGCAGAAAATACTATTTGTACATTGTTTGTTCTATATGGTTCATACTTTGATATTAACATATTGGATAATGTGGGGATCATGCAATGACATATCTTTTTCTTTGACTGAATGTTTCTTCTTTTTCTCTAGGGAGGTCTTTACATCTTCCAGCTCTTTGACTACTACGCCTGCAGTGGGATGACACTTCTGCTTTTTGCTGTGCTTCAGTCCATATGTGTTGGATGGGTTTATGGTAAGTAAAATGGCTCTGCACCAGCTTACCTCACTGATCTCATGGACCTATGTGCCTGCTCGCTCACTTCGCTCACAGGGGACTGGCCCTAAGGTGAGCGGGCCTTTTCATTCCGCGCTCCCACTCTCCAGAACAGTCTCCCTGCGGATATCAGACTTTCTAGTTACCTTGATGTATTCAAAGCGAAGCTGAAGACCCATCTTTTCACTGTTGTTTATGGCTGATGTTTTTAATGATGTGCTGTGTCTGTTTGTTGTGTATAGCACTTTGACTAAAAGCGTTCTATAAATAAAATTATTATTAATAAAACATTAAATTAAAGTTCAATATGTTGGAGCCAGAGTGTGAGACATTCTTCATAAACTCGAGTTTTACAACACATGTTATTAAACTAGTGGCTTCCAACCACAGGTGTCTTATTGTGAATGCTGGTCCTTTTTGATGAGTAGTGACTGCAGGTGTGTTTTGGACCACTCATCCTGCTTCCTGGAAATCAAGATATTGTCACCTGTGTAATGTCAGTCAGTTGTGAGTTGTATTATGTTTTATTTCTTCATATACTCGATATGGATTTTAAAAAGACTTGCTACACAGACAAAGATCAGAAGGACCATAGGCAGAAGAAATGGATCACATGCAGTGTTTGGCACGTTCCTGACAATAAGTAACTGGTTAGAATCACTTGCCACTACTCTATAAAAGGTACTGAGTTACAAAATGATTAACTGCACAACAAAAGTAACAAGCTACTTGGGAAAGTAACTTGAGTGTAACTTTTTTTTGCTTCAATTGTCATAATAATGTTCACATTATTTGGTGTTGTTGACAGTCCTACATTTTAATTAACATGGAAGTACAGTTTTTATTTGTACCAATTAGATCTCTGACGGACAACATGCCTGCCTGTCATTCTGTAGTCCAGCCCACTAAATCAATGTCAATACACCTTAACCTTCTGTTGTTGTCTGCTGTTTCACGAAGCCTGAAGTAACAAGCGACAGAGGCTTCAAAATGTCAGTAATTGAAAGAGTGATATTACATTTGGAAAGTAAATGGTTAGTTAATCGTTACCACAAATTCAGTAGTGGTGGTGTCCAAACACTGGTCCCAAGTAACTCCATTGTGTGTGCTTTAGAACACAATGGAGCATTAATTAAAGTGTTTCTTTTGAAACTGAAAAAATCTGTATTTCCTGAAATGTTGATGTAACCAAGAGATATTCCTTCCTTAGGTGCTGATCGTCATTATGACAATATAAAGGATATGATCGGGTATCGGCCATGGCCCTTTATGAAATACTGTTGGCAGTACTTCACACCAGCCATATGTACTGTAAGTATTTTTAAAACATGCCTGCCTGTAATTCTGTTCATGGTCTAGTCAGACACAAGTGTGGATGACAGCTGACAGAGGCTTCTGTAGTTTATGTCTTAGCCAGATGGATCTGAAGAATGAAGTAGAATGTAATGTAATTCTAGGTGGTGTCAGTCACATTATAATGTGAACAAGAAAATGAAGTTCAATTCAGTTTCTTTTTGGAACACAAATAAGTAATTGAGTCTTTCTTAATTGTGTTTTATATGCTGTCTCTTTTTGTGTTTATTTTTAGGGCACTTTTCTCTTCTCTATCATCAAATACACACCGTTAAAATTTAACAACACTTATGAATATCCATGGTGGGGCTACACAATTGGAGGCTTCTTCACTCTCTCTTCAACTCTCATGGTTCCTATATGGATGCTGTATGCTGTGAGTGTAACTCCGGGAACACTCCGACAGGTACAGTCACTTATAACCCTCTTTAGATCTTGATGAACAAACTATTCAGGTTTAAAATCTTTACCGAGGTACATTGTTTAATTGATTAGAAACACATACACACACAGCAATTCATTATGCACTTAGTAGAGTGTATGGCCCTCCTGTGTGCCTTTATGCACTCCTGATGAGTAACCAAGGGTGTCCTAGTGGATATCTTACCAGAGCTTGTGCAAAGCTTGTCTCATGGACAATCTGTAGTGGCACTTAACGCTATTGAATGCACCGATGCACGACTTCCCATTGGGGCTCATTTGGATTTATGTCAGGGGAATGAGAGGGCCCGTCGATAGCATCAATGCCTTTGTCATCAACGAACTGCCTACACAGTCATTCTTCATTAACAGACAGAGTACTATCCCTGAATTTAAACTGACTTTGTATTATACTATGATGATAAGAATTCCTTTAATTCGAGTAGTTGTCAATAGAGTTAAAACTGTGACAAACAGAGGGTTAATCTAACTGTCCTCCTCTTTCTTTACAGAGACTTAAAGTTCTGTGCACTCCAGCAAAGGATTTACCCAAAACAACGTTAAAGAACACAACAAACAAAGAAGGATTTCAGACTTTCACAGGCTTGTACACACTGCGGAAAACAAACAGCCCTGATGTCGCAGACGATGGAACTCACAGATCTTTTTTTTAAACAGCATGAAATAAAGAATTGAGATAGTCTCTTGACTGTGAGGAATTTCGATCCTAAACCGTTTCAGTGATCAGTCAAGGCTCCTGATGAATAAACACAGGACACAGATACATATGATTTATGTACAGAATGTTATTTTAAAAGAGTTCAGCACCAGGCTGCAATATTTTTGTTACTAGAAAAATGTTATTATTGGGTTTATTTTGCTTAGAAAATTAAATACAACATATCTACAGTGTAAATAATAAAACAGTGGTACAATTGCTGATTTGGACTATCATTTACATTCTGATTTCTCCTGATAAGTCTCCTAAAGAACCAGAACTGTAACACTTAAGAAAGAGTCAATACACCCCCGGTGATAATTCAAGTTAAGGTAGCGTTGCATTTACACCAGTGCAAAGGAAAAAAATATGACTTGTAAAAACAAGGTGGGCCCGACACAGAATTGTGTCTGCCTGTTTGCGATGAACTGAACAAGTGTATTTAGTTCAAACAGGTGAAAAAAATGTATGTAGTACCTGATACAAAATGATCTTTTTTTAGTACTCTATGAGTGACAGTAGTGCAAACTCAGATTCTTGACTACAATCAACCAACAAACTTGACATTTACATCATACTTATTTGCTTATTTTTTTTAATTTTTATTTGTGTTTCCAAAGGCGTTTCAAAGGGCCTCATGGAAAAAAACAATCAGCAAGCTGTCGTTTTGTTTCGTTAAAAACACCCAGGCATGAGCAGCATTGATGGTAACACTTCTCACTGATCTGTCTCTCAGGATCTTCTAACTTGGAGCCCTCTGTCTTCTCCCACTCCTGCTCCTTCTCCTGCAGAGTCGGCTTGAGGCCTTCTGTGGCCTGAAGGAAGCTCCACTTGTGCTGCTGACACTTCATGCTTTGACTGTACAACTGCTGCTCAGCTTCCTTCAGAGCAGCCATGAGCTCATTGCGTTTATGTCTCTGATAGTCCAGCTCAGACAGACAGGAGACTCTGTAGGTTTCCATCTGCTCTTGGAGGGAGGTATTCTCCCGCTGCAGGCGGAGGCACTCAGCCTCCAGCAGATCTTTGGCCTCTTTCAGAGCAGAACAAGCCTTCCTGGTCTCATCTCTGACCATCAATCTCACCTGGAGAGATCCAAACTGGGAACTCTCCTCGGTCTTCCTAGCATCCTCTTTCTGTTTCAGAAGGGCTTCCTCCATCTCACTCAGCTCCTTCTGCAGCTTCTGAGCTTGAGCCCTCTCAAGTTGAAGATCGCCTTCCAACTTCTCTGTTTTTGAGCGAGCCTCAGACTCTGCTGCATCATTATTAGAGAGCTTCGCCTGCAGGCAATGAGCCATCCTCTCCATGTCATTTTCAGCCATTGCTCGCAACTGCTTGAACACATGGACTTCTATCTTTAGTGCCTCCATTTTATTTTGAACAACCTCTCTTTCAGTCTTCATCTGCTCCAACTGGGCTTGAAAGTTGTTGGTTAGGGAGGTCTGCTGTTTGAGGTCATCCTGAACATTCCTCAGACTCTTCTTGAGATTTTTGAGCTGAGTATTAAAACTCTCCTCTTCTCTCTGGTCAGAGACGACATCCTTAGCCTGAGCCTGCTTCAGCTCTTCTTTGAGGCTGCAGATCTCCCTCTTTAACTTCTCTCTCTCACAGCTCCACTGCTTGTTCTCTCACCAAATACACCAGCGATTTCTCTTGGATTTCCAAGCGTACTCTACCCTCAGTTCTGCTTTGGGTAAGCCTGGCCTCACCATCCTTCAGCTCGCATCTTGTTTGTGCTTCAAGTGAGCTGAGATAGAAATTAAATGAAGGTTGAACCTCTAGATAGATGTTATCCATGACTTAAGTGATTGTTTTTACTATTTGCCTTGAGTTTTCGGTATGCGCACCATTCAGGTTTAAAGTGAAATCTGGCTGCAGCAAGCTTGATTCTGGGCATTTATGATGTCATGCAGTAGATTGCATGACATCATAAAGTATGTCCTGTGTCTCTATTCTAGACTGCTTTGGAAATATTCCAAATCTCATTTGACTGTTGCTATTGGATACCAGTTTGTCTGAAAAGCTATGACTCCTAAATCCAAGCTCACATCATCAATTAACACTGAGACAAAACCAATAGCAAATGATGACAATATACAGTAGAAACTAAAGATTCAATTATCCTGGATATGGAATTGAAAATCACTTTACAAAATGTTTTGAGCTTTGCAGTTAGTCAAGGCATAGGTTTTAAACAAGTTTTAGAAAAGAAAAAAATGAAATAACAAACAAACAAACAAAAAAGTTTTGTGACTTTGAAACAGTTTCACAAAACTCTGTTACCAACACAAGAAATACAAACGCTGACGTCACTGGTCCTGAGCTATAACATGTGGCCACAAG
Source organism: Symphodus melops (assembly GCF_947650265.1). NCBI lineage: Eukaryota > Metazoa > Chordata > Actinopteri > Labriformes > Labridae > Symphodus > Symphodus melops. The sequence continues at coordinate 19,442,717 of NC_136694.1, forward strand.
ATGGAGCTGCAGGTCTCTCTTCAAAACCTCCTTTTTCAAAATCTGTCTCTGCAGCAATACCGTCTCTGTTCTCTGCGCCTTTGTCACAAGATTTTATTCATGTTTAATGTACTAGCTTTCAAAAGGGTTGACAATGATCATTGGAGAGTTGCTTAAAAATCCTATCTTGCTCTAATTATTGTTAAATGATCTTTTGTTCAAAGGATATTATTGCTCTTCATCAATTAAACAGGACCCCATTGTTGCAACACATCAACGTTGTTTTACTTTGTTGCTGATCTATAATGGAGTCCTTCAGTGGTAAATCAATTTGTCTGTTTGAATACACCACTCCTTCCCTTCAATTTCGGGTCCATCTGGTAAATATCTCCACCCTTTCATAGTGGTCAAAACCTTTGCAGTTTCTGCAGGATTGCATCTACAAAATGTGTTCTTTGAAATTATTATAATTTTTTTGCCTAACGTTTTTTTTGTTTGTTTTTGTTTAGTGGACTGCTATAATGTAGCTGTAAAACATTTTCATCAGCCCTTCTTGTTTGGTTCATGAAGAGATATGCAGTTGAGTTGTTTTTACGAGTGACGTACAGTAGCATGCTGATAGCACTGCTGCAGCTGAGGAATAGAGCGCGGCATCTTTAGGCTGCAGGCAGAGGGACATCTGCTGGCTGAAGTTTTTCATGACAACCATACTCGTTTTCTATTAGTAACTAGAGTACAGGCTTATAATGAGTAATGCATTGTGTAGAAATTTAAAAAGTAGGTGCTTCATCAATCCCCACATATTGATGGTCACAACATCATGCAAATGAAAGACCAATCCTGTTTCAAAAAGCACTTTTTTAATACTAAAAAATAAAGAACAATAAAGTTAAATTGATCTTTTAGCTTGGGCGGAGTAAACCATTGCATTTTTTTTAATTAAATGCACTACAAAATCACATGCCATATTTGATACCATTGTAATGTCTCATTGAACAAAATAAACTAATTGACAGTCAATAATGAACACAGGATGGATTATAATAGGTAGATAGACAGATAGATAGATAGATAGATAGATAGATAGATAGATAGATAGATAGATAGATAGATAGATAGATAGATAGATAGATAGATAGATAGATAGATAGATAGATAGATAAAAAGAATTTTAAAAGTTGGGGATATAATGACATGTAACAAAATGTTTGAAAATCATTTTGAAGTCTGATAATTAGTTTGAAGAAGTTATGTAGTTTATATGTTAGGGTGTGTATTGGGGAAAGCAGAAGAAGCACTAGAGGTTAATCCCTCAGTATACAATACAACGAGCGTCTGGCTGTCTGAGTCTCCTTCAGCAGAGAGAAAGTGTTATGTCCTTATTTTGTAAACTAATTTCAGCACATTGACAAGAATAAACTAGAACAAGATTGATCAATATAATTTATTATGTGTAATAGTAATCAGAATTCTTCACATTTGACTCACCCGGGATAAAACAATTTAAAAGGGGAGTCAACAGCCTGTTGTTTAAAGGCTCCAAAGATTATTTTGCATTAGACTGAAAATCCTTCGACATCTTTCAGAATGTTTTGGTAATAGTTTGAGGCTATTTCATGTCAAATAAAACAAAGATTTGTGTCTCTATTAGGTTAACACTAATTTGTTGCTGTTTGTTGTTTGTTATTTGCTTGATCAGTCACATAACTGGTCTTTCTAACCTATTACAGATTACAGCCCTAGTTGCAGCTCTTCCTGTTACACTTTCAACACCTTGACCTCAGCAGAAGTGTGTTAAGTGGCTGTGAAGCTGCAAAGCACAACTAATCCCAATGAACTTTAGTGTACGTGTGACTTAATCCTCCTGTAATGTTTGTTCGGGACAGCAATAATGTTTTGACCTGGTATACATCAAAAAGTGGTCCGAAACCAAAAAAGCCTGCTTGTATCAATGATTGTAGCTTTTTATGTCTCTGATTTCTTGGTTTGATTAAACAAATAAAACCCCCCTAGGTATACATGAGCGTCTGGCTGTCTGAGTCTCTCCTCCAGCAGACATTAGACACAATGAGGTCTGCCAAGCGTCTCAGATAGTCTGTAACAGTCAGGCTGGAGAGAAAGTGTTCTGTACTTATTGTGTAAACTCACGGCGGCTCATTGACATAATAAGAAACTGTAACTGGAAGGTCCCCCATCATTTAAACATACAAACCTAGATTTATGCCAAAACCATGAAAAAAACACCCCGGATCACTTCTTGTTCAATCGAAACCATTGAAGAGACGTTTAAAGATAAAAACCCATTTATTGGTTGCGATTAATTTATTTTTAAAAATGATTTGTTTTATTTACCATGTTGCTGTTCAATAGGAACTGAACTATACTTCCTAAACGCATAAGAAAATGCAAAACTCACTTTCAAGTGTTTATTATTTCATTTTCAATGGTAACCATCAGATCCACAGAACATTAAATAGAGTGATTTGCTCAGCTTAACACACTAATACTGTATTTTTCTATCCATCTATTTGAAGGTTAGTTAGTTTATTAACTGAGTAAAAAGGCATATTGATAAACATCACCATATAAAATGCAAGATGTTACTGTGCTGAGTTAGCAAAAATGCAATTATTGCATTGGCCTGATTCACTAAATATTTGCGTGTCTTAAAAGAAGTGTAAACTTGATACCACCAGCCAACAAATGTGCTGTGTGACCTACTACAGCGTGCAGTGAGGATTGCATCTTTTAAAGGTGAGCAAAACAACACGTGTTGTCCATTTTGTATGTTTGCTTTAATGAATATGCAGTATGGGTTGTTTCTGCCATCGTACAAAATACCGGAGAAAGGAGGAGAAAAGGAGAAAATGCAAATAAATAAATTCAGTTAGCAGACAGACAGACAGACAGACAGACAGACAGACAGACAGACAGACAGACAGACAGACAGACAGACAGACAGACAGACAGATAGATAGATAGATAGATAGATAGATAGATAGATAGATAGATAGATAGATAGATAGATCACCACCACTGCTATACCATGGTCTTCGATCGCTATTTCCAGGGTATTTATGGTCATTGTCTGAACAGACACAGCACTGGCAGCTGTCTGGTGTGCAAAAAATGGACCTTGTGCGATGTCTGAGCGCCCGTGTCACAAAGCACACACACTATTTGTAAGACACTCATTTGTTGAATTATTTCCTTGATCAAGGTTCTATGCCGTCCTTACTATACCTGCATGAGGTGAATTGGTTTTGCAGTCAGCAGTAAAAATACCTACATACATACAGCCAGCATACAGAAGAGGAATGGACAATTGATAAAAGATAAAAAACAAAAAAACAACAAAAAGCAACACGATTGGCCATTTCAAAAGGTTATGGCAGCAAAACAGGAACAAATAACGTTCTCAGTGTCTTAGTCCTACAAGCTGGCAGGTTGAATTTGTGGCCTGATGGCAGCAACTTTATATCTTTGGACAGGGAAGGATTATGATCTGAGCCTTCTTCAAACACACTACTGTATATAACAAAGAGTGTTTAGAGAATAACAAACCTGAAATTAAGCCACACATTTGAATGTTGCTCTGCATCTACTATTCTTAATGCTGAGTGATCCATACCATATCACCATGCAGTCACATAACTGTCACAGATTAAAGCCCTAGTTCCAGCTCTTCCTGTTACACTTTCAACACTTTGACCTCAGCAGTAGTTTGAAATGCTAGCTGCATAGCACAACTAATCCTAATGAACGGTTGTGTATGGGGGACTTAAGGCACGAGGCAGGCACCCTTTGATCTAAGCTCTTTTACACTTCTCACCTTCCTTAGGCTTGAGTTTCTCCAAGCTTCAATATCAATCTCATTTAGAGCTCAATTAGCATTGTAGCAGATGCTCAACATACGCAAGCACCTCTCTGACTGCTCCAGCAGGTTAATAGAGATCAAAGCCTTCTTGTATCATTGATTTGAATTCTTAATCACTCTTGCTTTGATGTTAAAGACTTGAACAAATACAATACAAAAAGTTAAATTAGTATGGGTTATTAATGAGTCAAATATAACTTGTTCATTATTCAGTAAGAAAAAATAATGTGTACACATTTAAACTTTTGGTTGAACCAATATGTAAACTTGTGTGTATCTTAGCACATCTTTTCTCTGTACTTCTCTGTTTGCATACCATTCAACGTAGCATGTGCATGTATCTGTAACTTAACATATCTAGAGTGTATTCATCTGTCTACCTATATCTAGATAGATCAATAAATCAATAAAGTATCTATCTATCTATCTATCTATCTATCTATCTATCTATCTATCTATCTATCTATCCATCTATCCATCTATCTATCTATCTATCTATCTATCTATCTATCTATCTATCTACATCTTTTTATACTCATCTTTAAATCTGTCTGCCTTTTTATCAATTTGTTCTCTTTATATCTTGATATCCATAACTCATAATTTTTACATCTCTAAATTCATGTTTTTATCTATTTGACGACTACATAATTATCCCAAATCTCTATCTATCCATCTTCAGCAAAGTTATGTAGTCAACGCTTACCTAACGGTTATTTGATCAAAATAACCGTCATGAACACACAAGTCAGTTTGTTGAAAGAAGGCATGGCAGCATATACATTCTTCAATAGCCATGCCATTTCAGTTGTATTGTTGTTTATTAAAACAGTGTTGTCTTAAAAACACATTTCCCTTTATTAAAAAAAAAACCCCAACATCTTATAAAACAATTTGTTGTTTTTTCACGGACAAGGTTGTTTACCCATACGAGGAGTTTGACTTGGTGTTTTCTGCAAAAATCAATAAATAGAGCTAACATACTATGCACCTATACAACAGCACCACTACTACTGACAGGGAAGTTGAAAAGAATAAGATAAAAATAGAAATAAAAATTAAAAAATATAAATATGAGAATTTAAAAACACAGAAGGTGCAGTGGAGGAGCTGTGCAGGTATGTGAATGCTTCACAGCACAAATAAATCCTGGTATATATTTCCACACTCAGTTCAATGTGAACAGAAAATATTAAAGTGGGTTGATGTCAGGCATACAATCTGTTTTAGGTTTCATATTACTGTGATGAAATAAAGAAATCTGTTCTCACCTAAATCCCTGCCTGCAGGGACAACCTGTGGTCTTTGACCTCAGTAGCTGGTCTGTGTCTGCTGTAAGCACCTTTGAGGATGACGTAAATTGAAGGAGATGTGTGTCACCTCTAGCGCGTGTTCTGACTCCCAGACAACCTGCTCAACACCTGAATTACGTACAATGTGTGAATCCAATTAGAAAGGATTGAAGATTAGAAGGGCCAAACTCCTCCGGTTTAAGAGCTTGCTAGTGACTGTTTTTGGAAGCTAAGCTGATGAACACAAGCTCCTTGGATGGGAAATCCTGCTTGTGGGACTTGGCATACTTATGTCAGCTGTGACAGATGGTTTCCTGTTGCTACATTAAGGGCATTACCATATATGGTTGTATGTCTATTACAAAGTGCATGCTTCATAATAATAATAAATTTTATTTAATGGTGCCTTTCAAGCCACCCAAGGTCGCCTTACAGTGGATAAAAGCAGTACAGGAGGTTAAAATCAAACATAAAACAAACAAAAGACAAGTGTAGTGTGAAATGAACAGTTACAGTGAGTATGCCAGTTTAAACAGGTGGGTTTTGAGTTGGGATTTAAAGGTGGAGATGGACTCTGACTGTCTTATGTGGGGGGGGGGGAGTTCCAAAGTCTTGGTGCCAAGCAGCTGAAGGCTCGGGCACCCATGGTACTAAGGCGTGGTGTGGGGATTGAATGTCTACTATTTAGTATTAGCTTATAAAATAAAACAGTTTCTTCATTACTAATCACTGTCAAACCACCCACAGTACTTGATAGAAATTAATACTTTTAATATTATTTTTTTCTACAGATTTATTTTTGGCCTTTATGCCTTTATTATAGAGGGAGGAAAGTGGACAGAGTCGGAAATCAGGGAGAGAGAGCGGGGAGAGACATGTGGGAAATGGGCCACAGGCCGGACGTGAACCCGGGCTGTTTAGGCTATCAAAAAATTCTGGTACATCCACTCATTGTCTTCTTTGATGCACTTTTTCAGGTAGTTTAAGAGACTAGTGATGCGATGACACAGATATGCTGAAAACGTGGTTTAATAAAACCAAAGTTGTCTTCAGGGCACCAAGAAAACCCCTGACATTTTTTAAATTGATATTATTTTCTTTTTGTACTTTTAGTATACCTGCACTTCTATTAATTTGCTCCTCTGTGTGCCCTTGAATTGCCCCTTGTGGACAATTATTATTTTTTTTTTAATTGAAATGAATTTTTGGAGGTGATGAGATACTGTTGGTATGTTGTGCACAATTTGTGACACTAGGGGAAGTTGTATAGTTTGCCAAGAGCTAAAATTAGAGTAACAGATTAAGGTGAAACAAAGTGCTTCAATCAGTGTGATACCTACAACATGGGGTATCATTAAATGCTTAATCAAGTAGGCTTGTTACCTCATTAAAGAGTTGCCGTGCTGTAGTTGAGTTGTTGGCAATCAAGACATATTGACTCACTTAAATCAGTAATCTAGTTATCTTAATTCAGTTAGAGTAATCTGTGAATCACTAGTGTATTTCAAACTGAAAGCAATGTAGACATTTTGACAGTCTGAAAAAAATATGCAGGTTGATACAACCCAGTCAGACATTTATGAACTTTTTTTTACGCTCTGTTGTGATTTTCTAACAGAAACCTGGAATAAAAGACCAATAACCAGAAATTGAAAGGGGAGGACCTTTTATTTGGGCCAGCAGCACAAATCTTGTTAACAGAATCACACCTGATTTACAGAAACACAGACTCTGCCAATCCTACTTTCAGGATAAAAGATCTATCCAATCAGCCAGCCTTAATGAAGTACTTGGTTCCAATTTATCTTTTGATTAAGAGCTCTGTTCACAGTGGCTGCAACAGCAGACAATATTTGACTTTTGGTAAGTGAATTATTACCCTTTAGAAATAAGATTAATATTAACTCAAACAACATGAGGCACTGACTAAGTAATCTATCTGTAAGTTAAAAGTTAAGTATTTAAATTGAATTTAACAAAACGCAGCATATGAAAAGAAATGATTCATTTGATAAATCCATTGCCTTGGCTTTTTACATAAAGTTAGATCAAAAATAATTGGGGTGAAACCATGTATTTACTAATATGAAAGATGAGGTTCAGTATCTTGGTATCAACTTGTTTAGCTGCATCATAAGTCTTCAATCAGAACTCTCTTTCAGTGTACATGTGGTTTTCCATACAAGAGACATGTAAATCCCATGATTGTGTTAATTAAAACACCTACCTAGTATGGATCTGTTTAACTGTGGCAAGTTTTCCTCCCATTGGCCAGCGTATAATTATGTTGGGTTTTTGCTAATCTAATTATTCAATCTAATTGAAATCCTCATTATGTGTTGGCAGTCAACTCATTTGACTTCCATATAAATGGATTACAACTGATGACTATTAGTCACGTCTGCAGCTCTAAAGGCTGAAGAGAAACTAATGAGGAACTTGACTTGTATTTGACATGTATTTAAATCACTTTAAATGGCAATTGGCTATTTTGATTTAATGATACATTTTTGATAAAATGTAAAACTTTCATTCAGACTTGACTATATTTCCATAAAGCCCTATTAAAAACATACACAGGTATAGAACACAGATTGGGTGAGGATAAAAGGAGCTTTATATGCCAATTATGTAGGGGTTGGGGTCTCTCCACCATTCAAGAAAGACATCCGTTGCAACGAAAACTTTGAAGGCCCTGGTCATAGAAAGGTGGTCTGAGAGTGTTCTTTTATACTCCCAATTCCAATAGCCAATGTGTCTGACCAAATGTGATTCCAATAATTGGAATTGATGAGTGTCCTACTGAAAATTGAAAGGCTAGATAGGTAGCAAAACATTTTCTCTAACTGTAAATATGAAATCATGGGATCACTGTAAAATAACCATTGTCAATGAAGGGTAAATTGATAGTTCATTTAACTTTAGCTATGACAGCTCAGTATGATTTAACCCCACAACAGATGGGTGTTCAATAGCTTTCTTACTGCCTCAGGTTAGCAGAAAACAAGACAAGGTGTTTAACAAGTCATTCTACAGTCTGAAACATTGAGGAAGAATCTGAAACAGATAGTTACATTATTTTATCGTTGAAAGTTTTTTTTTTTGCACTGAATCTAGCGGATCACTTTGTCTGTAGCAAGCACATTTGAAATGAAAAGGTATTTGGGTTTAATTTGACTTCATAATTTACAAAACAGACAATGTCTGAATCACACTGGTATGAAGAGGATATTTAGCATAAATGTCAGAGTGTATTTAAGTATTTAAATAAGTATTTAAGTTGGATTGGCATAAAGCATGACCTACTGTGTTAGAGCCACATGCATACTTATGAGGAAGATGAAGGTTGCAAGAAACGAGTTATGTTACAAAAAAGGTTAAATAAAAAAGAATAGCTTGTAAAGATGCTTCACTGGGCAGCCCATTGAATGACAAAGATTGACAGACGGCAGCTGAAGCTGATTTAGCTCTTAAAAAGGGCAAGTTATTTCATGGAAATCACAGATTGGCAACAAAGATACAGGGAAGTTAACAAATAACTATTTGGTGCTATTCTAGGTATAAAGTGCAACACAGCTAGTCATATGGCTTATATTTTTGGAATTTAAACACCAGTGAAAAATGAAACCATATCCTGAAGTTTGTGTCTGCTTGAGGCTGGCACCAGAAGTCACATTAACACACATTTAGAAGAGCCAGTATTTACAGCAGAAATGAACAACATGAGGAACTGGCGATGTAGTTCTTCCTGCTAACCACAACACTTTTATAGTGATACAATGAGGATTTTTGCCTCACTGGAAGGTCCGTTTCAGGCAAAGAAATACGTTGATACGAAATATGTTTTCTAGTTTCAGGGCAAAATGAGCGCTGGATGCGCTCATATTTAACAAGTCCTCCAGGGGCAAGGACTCCCGACTGACCTGGAGAGGGTAAGCCACCTTTTTTCGTCTCCTTTAAATCGGAGGTCTGGAAGCATTTTGGCTTCCCCAAGACTGAAAATGAAAGAGGTGAGAAGATAACAGACAGGAAAAAACTGCAAATATTTCGAGAAGACGAACTAAACAAATAGCAAAATCAACATGATGCAGCATTTAATCGACAGCACAATGAGAAGCTCCAATCACCTCCCTCTGTTGTGATGAAAAAAAACATTGAAAGGCCTATTGAACATCTATGGTGCACTATTCTCAGAGTCAGAATCAGGGTTTATTGCCAAGTACATTGACACATACAAGGAATTTGTATTGGTGTATTAGTGCAAAAACACTGAACAAGGGAAATAAAGCCCAAAAATAGCAAGAACTCTGCGCAAAAGAGGCTTTTACTGTATTTTATAACTTACAAATGCAGCTGTTGACATATTGACAGTGAAAAGTGTTCATATTAGTATGTTTTATTTATATAGCACCTTTCATATAAATATGCAGCTCAAAGTTTCCAGCCAAAAAAGACTTAATATTGTTCTGTTGCTCTCTTTTTCTCTCTTATCATTCTTCTTTGAAATATACTGTATATGGTGCCTGATTGCTGTTTTCTTTTGGAACTGAGATGGCAGGGATAGTGATGGTTTACCAAGAGCCAATGAGGCATTGGTTGAAAAAGGGCTGCAATAATTGAAACGCTGACAAGTACATACTAAGAGTGGTTTGCGATTGTATGAAACATGGAAACCTATTTGTTATTCTATCGAGGAAATAGTAGATTGTAAAACTTGCAATTGTTAATAATAAAGTTAAAGTGAACATGGTTTTGGGCGTTGTGAATGACCCTACATCAAATTAACTAAAAGCCACTCTTCTGTAAAATAACTGAACAAGCTTGAGATTCAGTTACCTATCACAACCCTTAACCCTGCTTGAGACCACATTTCCCTACATTATTCCATCAAAAACTGCTTGTTTTGCATAAACACAGTAATCAATTTTGTGGTTGAACCTTAAGTCTGCACAACTATCAGAGTGCGTCATGTTTATGTTTTTCTGCTTTACAGAATAAGTCTTTTACACTTCTGATGCTCAGTTTGTTGGCATGTCTTTACAGGCAGCTTTACAGCTTTACTTTGGTCTAAAAGGAGACCATCCCCTTTTCTCTCTCTGAGTACTTGGACTACTCTACACTTTACCTGTACAAGGTGAACTATTTGTTAGAGCTGTCTTACAAAATCAATCGTAGCAACAACATGCAGAGTCTTGGTCATAATATTGTGCTCAATGCTGAGGCTCAGGTGAAAATAAGGTAGTCTGCATACCCAAAATTACCCTTATTAAATATGCATGGCGTCAATACTAACTTTAAGTGCTTTTCCCCCTTCGATATTAAAGGAAATGTTTATCTATACATTCATCTGTTAATCTCTCTCTTTGCCTGTCTTGCCATCCTCCTGCTACAGTAATGCTTCTGGAGCATGGATTTAATCTGCAGCCTAACCTGCACTCTACAATCCTGTTAGGAATTTGCTAGTTGAGACCAAACTAAATGGATAGTGTTATAATCAAGTTATATGTTTCAGCCAGGGGCTCCCTTTAATGGTCTTTAATTGCTAATTACATTTGGTGCAGTTAAATGTGCAACATTTACTGTATTTGTATTGGTATTGGTATCTATCTACAATTGTAGAAATAAAGTCAGTGTCCTGTTCTGTCATGGAAGTAGATTTCTCAGTAAATGAAAATAAACCGCAATGATTTATCTGTCCTTTATCTGAATATTTTTGCAAAAGCGAAAGCACATAAATCCTCCTCTGTAAAAGGTCAAGTAACCTATGTCATTTTATAACCCCTGCTGTTCCAGTGAGGAAACACATTGTTGACATTTTGTGCAAGGTGATTAAACTCCTACAGTTAATGCGCTAAATTCTCATGCTGATCCTCTACTTATCTACTTGATCCATTGTGGGGTCTGCCCTTTGGGACTATATAACCATTGCTGCAGTATAACACAGCAGGAGAGTGGACCCTTTGCTGCATCAACATTGCTCCAACTTTGCTCTATAGTCTTTCCTAATCCTATCTGGCTAAGATGGAGAACGGCACGGAGGGCAAAAACTTCTATGTCCCCATGAACAACAGGACGGGGCTCGTGAGAAGTCCTTTCCATTATCCACAGTATTATTTGGCAGATCCATGGATGTTCAAGCTGCTTGCCTTCTACATGTTTTTCCTCATGTGCACTGGTTTCCCCATCAACTTTCTGACACTGCTGGTCACAGCCCAGAACAAGAAACTTCGACAACCTCTCAACTTCATCTTGGTCAACTTGGCAGTGGCTGGACTGGTCATGGTGTTCTTTGGATTCACAGTAACCTTTTACACTGCCCTCATGGGATATTTCTCCTTGGGAACTTTGGGCTGTAACATTGAAGGATTCATGTCTACCCTTGGAGGTAAAGTCCAGAATATGGGTTTTTATTTGCAGATCTGATTAATTTTGGATTGGTTGTCTACTTCCATCATTCTCATCAGTAACTCCATATATAATGTGTGCTTCGATTTGTTAATGCTGTTTAAAGGTGGTGGCAGGATTTGAACGATTTGACTTCAACTTGTGTTTTCTTTTTTGTGTATCCACAGGTCAAGTGTCACTTTGGTCACTTGTGGTTCTGGCTATAGAGCGATATATTGTGGTCTGCAAACCCATGGGAAGTTTTAAATTCACAGCCACTCATGCTGCAACAGGTTGTGCATTCACCTGGATCATGGCTTCCTCCTGTGCTATCCCTCCTCTAGTTGGATGGTCAAGGTAATGGACTTATTAAGGTGGATCATGTGACCTTTACACATCAGCAATGGTGGAATGAAGAATGGGGAACTCCCTTATCACAGCATTTACAGTACAGCACCATAATTCATTCTACATTTACTTTTTTCATGCTAAATATCTGACTCACCAAGCTAGCTCCTCAGGCTACCAGATGTGGCAGAGGTAGATAGATAAGCAACATTAGAAACACCTCTTAATTAGAAGAGCACAAATAGATACTTTAGTTGTTATGGGATATTGTTCTTCACAGATGGTGTAACTCAGTGAGTTTCTTTATCAAACATTTTTGAATTTTGTTCACAACCTGTCTGATGGTATAACTGTCCAATGTTGCCTCTCCAGATGTAAACAATCAGTGTTGACCAAAGTGAGTCATAACCAGAATGAAGAAAGTAGAAACTAACAGAAGGCTCACCTAAATAATTAATTCCTTGTACATTAATGACTAAGGGAACACATTAAAAACTTATAGCTAACATGTTTAAATCCAATATCTACAACATGAAATCATTAACTAAATTGTGTTTTAAAAGTGACTGCGTCCAGGTGCTTGAATCTTTTAGGTTTTGTTTAATATGTAAAGCGGGTCTGACACATTATTTTAAATCCCCTTCAATGGTCAAGCCACTGCAGCCATGAAATCTAAGCATAGCTATGGCTACATCTTGTAGCCTTGTGCAGTTAATGGGGGGATAGGCTGTCTCTATTTGAGGTGGAGAAATCCCAACAATGGCTCTTAACTTGACATGTTGTATAATTATTTGAATCTGATGGAATTCTTTTCCTGGATAAAAAAACATTTATAGAATGACATGCTGCCCTCATTTTATAACGTTCATCTATCAATTTTATGCCTGTGCTCCAAGGTTCATTCCTGAGGGTATCCAGGTTTCCTGCGGACCTGATTACTACACTCAGGCCCCTGGCTACAACAACGAATCATATGTCATGTACTTGTTCACCTGCCACTTCTGTGTTCCTGTCTTCACCATCTTTTTCACCTATGGAAACCTAGTGTTTACAGTAAAGGCGGTAAGGGATACTATTTTAACACTGATTCAGTTGCTTCCATGTGTATGAATACACTAATAGAGTTATTCCAAATTGAAGGTTATGGACGGAGAAGTGCAGTATGAGCAATTACTGATATTTCCCTTACTTTCAGGCCGCAGCTCAGCAGCAGGACTCAGCATCCACCCAGAAAGCTGAGAAGGAAGTCACACGCATGTGCATCCTGATGGTCTTGGGCTTCTTGGTGGCCTGGACACCATATGCTAGCTTTGCTGCATGGATCTTCTTCAACAAGGGTGCAGCTTTCTCTGCTACAGCTATGGCTGTTCCTGCTTTCTTCTCCAAGAGCTCAGCTCTGTTTAACCCTATTATCTATGTGCTGATGAACAAACAGGTATGGTAAACACCAATCCATAAACTGCTTCTCCTTACACCCCATATTTAGTGATAAGAAGCAGAAATATACTTATTACATAAAAAAAGAAAGAAAAAAAAACCATTATTATCAGAATTATCATCAGAAGCTCAATCCGTTCAGCCACTTTGTACTTTGTATAGAGGAAGGGACCAAAGCTTTCCAACCTAATATTCTTTGACAAAGCTGTTTTTGTACCTTTAAAATGTGCGATTAATTGAATATTAGAATTTTAAAGTTAACAAATATTTTTCAAAAAAAAACACTCTCATACACCAAATTAACTGGTTTCTCTTTTTCTCTTAAATGACAATGATTAGCTCTGAAGTGAAGAAATTCAAGTTTCCATCTTGCTATTTTGGGTTTCCTGAATAATTTAATCAAGTTTATCAACTACTACATTAACAAACAATATAAATTAAAGATAGATAGATAGATAGATAGATAGATAGATAGATAGATAGATAGATAGATAGATAGACAGACAGACAGACAGACAGACAGACAGATAGACAGATAGACAGATAGATAGATAGATAGATAGATCGATCGATCGATCGATCGATAGATAGATACTTTATTGATCCCGAGGGAAATTCTAAACACACTAAAAGAAGCTTTTAAACATGTTACATTTGGTAAAAAACTAATTCATTTTGTAACTTTAAAGGTATAATGCATGATTTTTCCAAAATGAAGAACAAATTAGTTAGATTAATTTTAAATAATCTCTCTCCATCATCAAGTCTGAACCATTCACCATACCATACACACTCTGTTGTGTTGGATGTGTGTCACCCTTTGGGCAGGGTTTTTTTTTTCTCAAAGTCTATAATAAGGATAAGGATAACGATGGGAGAAATTTGGGTGTCACAACAGCTGCAAAAAACAGTTAAAACAGGGAATATAAACAGCATTAATAGCAAAAAAGAAAAAAAATACAGCTATGAGCAAGTTTACATTAATTAAATAAAGGGGATACAAAATACAAAGACTTAAATAATAAAAGGCATAAATAATATAGAAGGGTGCTAGCAGAAGTCCTAAAATGAACAGACGTTCTAAAGAAGAAACTATTATTAACGTTGAAGCAGTGATACAGAGCCATCCCTGAACATAACCCTACTCTTCCTGCTTTTGAATGCAAAAATTTAGCCAACGTTGTGATTTTTTTTACAGTCAAAATCCAATGATGTCTCACTTTCTAATCATTAAATTGTCTTGGTTTTCAGTTCCGTAACTGCATGTTGTCTACTATTGGAATGGGTGGCATGGTGGAGGATGAGACCTCTGTTTCAACCAGCAAGACAGAAGTGTCCTCTGTTTCCTAAGCACAGACAACAAGCGCAGATCTCAACAACTGTATTGGATTTTTATTTTTTTTTACATTCAATGACTATTCACAAGTTTAAACAGGCAAATGTATAATTTGTACAAAATGGGTTTTCTCAAAATTACTCTGCAACAAGATCGGATATGGATTGAAATGAGGCTTGAACCACATTCTCAACAGTTTTCGATGTTACTCTGTGTATTTGTGCATTCAATTCAGTTGGCCCTGTGAGTTCCAGAAAAGATTTATTTTCCTTTTCAATAATGAAACTTAATTTTCATGATGGCCAGAATGTACTTTCTTCATCACTTGTATATATATTTTATAAATGCTTATGACATTGTAAATGTAGATAAATATATGCATGAATCAAAATCTGTCTCTTTTTTTTGACAAGTTGAAGTCCAGTCAAATTTTATTCTCCAACTTTTTGCTTCCTGAAAACAAGTTTGTTACAGTAACAGTGGTGCGAGATAGGATACTGTTGTGATTCATTTATGAGAGAACATTTGCTTTGGTAGCGTTTTTACTCTATCTGTAGTTATACAATAACACATCATCTTATGTTGGATCCAAAATAGGTTATGTTCGTTTGAAATACTTGTCTCCAACATATAAAGCCAATGTTACACACCTCATCAATGTAATTCAATTCAATTCAATTCAAAAAACGTTTTTTGTCCCCGGGGGGCAATTCAGGGCACACAGAGCAGCAAATAACGACAGTGTAACTATACAAAAACATTTAACCTATCAACAAGAATAAAGTGTAAAAGAAGAATAAGTGTCAGGATGTTAGTGTGTTAGTACAGGTTAGAATCCAATCACAGAGTTAGATACGAAGAACAGCAAAGAGGAAAGTGTCTAGTACAAGTTGAGAACAGTGACCAAAGTGACCATAGTGCTATGATGGATACAATATAAGACCTGATATCAGACAGAAAAAAGTGGAGTGTGAACATAATAACAGAATAAATAAGTGGAGTAGTGCATCAGACCGGAGTAAAAATTATAAACAGCAGTAATGCTTAAGCTTATTTGCAATTCATAAGGGGTCTTAGAAATAAATTAAAGTGAAACTCTTCAATAAAACATGCGTACATCAAGGACACAAAACTCTTGGTGATTGGATGTACTTCCTGCACTATAGATAGGCAGCATGGGCAAATTCCACACAACCATAAGTGTGTCATCATGAGTTTATGTAAAGGTCTAGAAGTGTGCCATAGGGCAAACTGAGGAGGATAGACCCCTTAGCCTTTGAGCTCAGAAAAAAACGTAAAGCCTGTGTCAAGAAGTATTTTACTTATCTGCTGCAAATAGAATCATAAACAATTGAAACCATAAAATCAAGTAAAAGAAAAAACGGGTTAAATCATCCCCCCAGTGATTTTTCTTCAATATCCATAATTTGTTTGTTCTTTGATCCACTTCATGCTCATAGGTCTAATTTGCTCAAACTGTCTTAACAAACAAGCCGAAAAGATGTGAGGACCAGAGAATCTTTACTGAACTTACTTTACATAACACAAGAACAAGGTTGTTTAGTCTTCCACTAAGCACACATTTGGACGGACCCAAATCCGCTTTATTTAATACACCTCCAGAATGTTGACACTGAACATTATCTATATTTGTTATCTGCAGTCTCCTGTTATTAAAAGGGTAAGCAAACAAATCCTTCAACAAGATCGATAGATAGATAGATAGACAGACAGACAGACAGATAGATAGATAGATAGATACTTTATTGATCCTGAGGGAAATTCAAGGCATCCAGTAGCAGTATTCAGACAGGCAGGACACAAGACATTAGTTACAATACACACCCACTGTCCCCCTCCCCTCTGTATACAATAATCCCCCCAAACAAGATTTAGCAGCCCCTATGTGACTAAGAGTAAACATAATTACAGATTGAACCTGTGCAGTTAGCATTAGCATTGGACCTAAACTTATATAGCATAACAAAGGTGATATTGAGACCTTAGACACTGATTTTAATCTTTTTTTGTTCTTTACTTGACAAACAAAAGATAAGTATTTTTTTTTTAATCTTACTTTATAACTCAAAATGTCTTGCTTGACATTTTAATAATAGGTTTTGTTTTACAAAAGGGGGTGGCTTGAAGGGGAAAAAATCACCAAATAACCTGAAGAAATCATTCATGTGTCTTTATAAATTGTACCTTAATTTAGACAAAGGTGTCACATGAAATAAAAATAATAAAGATGAACATAAAGCGAATGAGTTGCTATAAAATGTTTGAAAGATCCTCAGTTCTTTGGTTTACAATGTTCTATTATCAGTTTTCCAATTTATCACTTCAGCAATGCAAAAAAAGAAAACTTAAATTAGTTAGAAATGGCAAAGTAAGACAATTCACTTTTAGAAGAAGGTGCCAGGGGCACATAACCAATCCTCTGTCGTCAAGTTGATGAAAATCCGGTATTAAGTCGAATTACTGAGCATTAGCAGAGGGATTTATTTTCAATCCTTTTGTAATCCAATTTTTGACCAGTATATAGTCTGGACCTACAGTATATCTCCTATCATCAGCAGAGGGGTTTGGAACTGTTCTTGGGAATACTACACACTGTAGGACCACTCCTCGGAGAAAATGGAGAACGGCACAGAGGGCAAAAACTTCTACATCCCCATGAACAACAGGACAGGGCTTGTGAGAAGTCCTTTCCATTATCCACAGTACTACCTTGGAGATCCCATCTTGTTCAAGCTGCTTGCCTTCTACATGTTTTTCCTCATCTGCACTGGCTTTCCCATCAACTTCCTGACACTGATGGTCACAGCTCAGAACAAGAAACTCAGGCAACCTCTTAACTTCATCCTCGTCAATTTAGCTGTGGCTGGACTCATCATGGTGTGCTTTGGTTTCACCATCACCTTTGTTACTGCTATCTACGGCTACTTTGTTTTTGGACCAATGGGCTGTGCCGTTGAAGGATTCATGGCTACTCTTGGAGGTGGGCCATAGAAACTTTGTATCAGTGTTATTGCAGTTTGTTGCTTTTGTAAAGTAAATATCCATAGTTTACTATACTGCCTGAGATATCGAATGTATGACACTCTGAAACATGAAACAATCAAGATTGCATCTATAATTATAACCAGATGTTTTGCCTCTCTTTAACTTAAAGGTCAGGTGGCTCTCTGGTCATTGGTTGTCTTGGCTATTGAGAGATACATTGTTGTCTGCAAACCCATGGGAAGCTTTAAGTTCACTGGAAGCCATGCTGGAGCTGGAGTTGCTTTCACCTGGATCATGGCTATGTCTTGCGCTGTCCCCCCACTGGCTGGATGGTCCAGGTAAATCTGTTTTTGGCGTCATTCTGATAAAGAAGCCAATATGTGGTTAACCTTGTTAAAAGGTTGCATTTTAGTTTGACTCAGGATAAAATCATGAAACAGGCAAGAATTTAAAAATGATATGAGTTTTAATGTATTATTTATAATGAAGTCCATCATAGTCTTTCCTATCTTACATCCATTCTCCTTCAATGACTTCTTCCAAATTTGGCAGAAGATGATAAAAGAGTTTTGCAATTTGAATCTATACAATAAAGAAAATGGCTTGGATATCTAAAAGTCAGAAGATGCATCAAGAGTAGTAGCATAAAACAGAAAACAATCATAGATGTTCCTCCTTTGATACAATTTTTAGTTAAAAAAAAGATTATAAATGTGTGAATGTCAGCACTGTCTAAGATAACAACCAAAAAGTCAGAGTTAAGTAATACTTACTTGCAATTATGAAAAGGTTTGTTCTTAAAATTGAACTTACATGCAGAAATAAAATGCCAAAGACAACAGCTGACATTCTGCTGCTATATAAGATTTCAATTGCAGCACATTAACCTTGCACAGATATAGGGACAGTATATTCAATGTTCAGGTGTTTATTATTTTTGTAAAATAAAGCATCATTCAAATTTCAAGATTTTCTTCCTTTTCATCTCAGATTAAATCAGCCAGTTGCGTGTCCATATGTAAAGATTACAAATTGAAATGTGTAAAGATGAAAGGGACATCAACAAAGTTGCTGACAGCTTTTTTCACTTCCAAAATGCACTAGAGTATAATAGAAGTGCAGCATTTTCCACTCTCATATCATTTTTAATGTGCTGATGGTGATACAAAAGTTTAAATGAGCATGTGTGGACAAACATCTGCAGCAGCTTCATTCTGACAGCTAATTAATGATACAGTACTGAAGGATTTTCTCTTCTCTTGTCACACAGGTACATCCCTGAGGGTCTGCAGTGCTCCTGTGGACCTGACTACTACACTCTGTCGCCAGGCTACAACAATGAATCATACGTCATGTACATGTTCATCTGTCACTTCTGTGTCCCAGTTGGTACAATCTTCTTTACCTATGGAAGCCTTGTGCTGACAGTCAAAGCTGTAAGTCTGATTTTTAACTGCACTTCATATTAAACAATATGTTCACCTGTACCACAATATGTCATTGATACCTACCAATTCGATATGCTGATGTCTTTTAGTAACACCAGCATATAACAAGTCACATTGTAAAACTGCTCCACTAAACTGACCTTTTTCTATTGAACATCACATTTTTTGATTTATTAATGTTTTTTTTTTCTTCTGACCCAACACTGTCACTGCAAATCAATAACTTTTTTAAAGCCACATCTTGTTACATGTCAAGCTGCCAAAACTGCCAACTAGTTTTCTCAGTTAATTGATATATTATCTCTGATAAACAGACATGACCAAATTATGAAACAGACAGTGGGTAACATCCTCGTTCAGATTCATTTTTGGAGGGATCAGGGCTAAGTAACAATGTGTAGAAATGATTTTAAATAAAAACACAGGCTTTAAGATTTGCTTGGTATTTCACTGTTTGGGAATTGGTCTTGCTAACTTCCTACTCATCTTCTTTGGAACACATTCCAGGCCGCAGCTCAGCAGCAGGACTCAGAATCCACCCAGAAAGCTGAGAGGGAAGTCACACGCATGTGCATCCTGATGGTCTTGGGATTCTTGGTGGCCTGGACACCATATGCTAGCTTTGCTGCATGGATCTTTTTCAACAAGGGTGCAGCTTTCTCTGCTACAGCTATGGCTGTTCCTGCTTTCTTCTCCAAGAGCTCAGCTCTGTTTAACCCTATTATCTATGTGCTGTTTAACAAACAGGTCAGTTCAGTTCTACACTTACACCATGGTTTTCTGCATAAAATAATCTACTTATGTCCCTTCTATAACCCTTGCAAATTGGAAATAAGGGCCTAATTAACTATTTCAAGTTTCAGAGTGAGCTGTTGTATTTGTTAAGGATTCTTGAGGTTTAGGGGTGTTATGATTAACTAAAAAGCTTCATTTAAATATCCAATTTGTGTGTCCTGCCTGAGGATAATGAGTACTGGCAAAGTTATTCCTCGAAAAGCATTATAACTTGTGCCAAATCAAAGAAACAAAGAATGCAATGTTATCTACTAAAACATCTCTGTCTTATCCCCTTCAGTTCCGTAACTGCATGCTAAGCACTATTGGCATGGGCGGCATGGTGGAGGATGAGACCTCAGTCTCTACCAGCAAGACAGAAGTCTCCTCTGTATCTTAAAGATATCAACTTCACACCTACAGACATCCTTCTCCCTGCTGTCTCCCTGATTCTGGATGACTGTCTTCAAGTGAAAATAACGAAACGCAAAAATGGACATTTAAATGAGAATACATGACGATGGCAGCTTCTACTGTGCACATTCTGAATTGGTGTGTGATAGAAACTGAACCCAACAACATAAATAAGCAACAGCAGAAGGAGAAACGACAGAACAACTCTGAAACACAGCCTGAAATGTTTCCTTGTAACTGATATGGTGGTATGTTTGGATGTGTGCGTGGATGCTTGTTGCATGGTCGTATATTTATGTCATGGATAGGTCAGCATATCTGTTGGCCTTTGTCATTATATTCTGTATATATTTTATAAACAAAACTATTAGAAAAGTTATTAAATGCATGCTTGAAAAGACATTTTGGTTGCTGTGTTTTTATTCAGATACTGCAATAACTCTGACCTTTATTTCCACTCCACCCTAAAACCAGCCAACAGACCTTAATGAACCTTTAAAGATACATTATTTAAATGTTTTCATGTTTTGCAAGAGGAAACATATACCATTTGTCTTAAAGCTATTTTAAGGTGATTTTAGATGTTTATGGAACATATGGCTGTGGTCGAAAAAAATGAAAAACATTGCCTCTATATGCTTTGAAAAAGCACATTAAACTCTCTATCATTTCGATGTAGTTATTGTTAATGTCTGTGACTGCTGCCCCCAGATAGGTTTCAGATGAATGCTACCTATACCTTTTATTTAAGCCTTTGGAAACAATTCACAATTACGATGATAAGTTTGAGTGTTCTCAGAAATAAGATTGAGATTTTTCTTCAGGAAACACTGCGAGGGAATAAACAGGAACAGCTCAGCAAAGAGACAAGATGCCAAAATCCACACAACCCACAAAGATGGATGGATGGATGGATGGATGGATGGATGGATGGATGGATGGATGGATGGATGGATGGATGGATGGATGGATGGATGGATGGATGGATGGATGGATGGATGGATGGATGGATGGATGGATGGATGGATGGATGGATGGATAGATAGATAGATAGATAGATAGATAGATAGATAGATAGATAGATAGATAGATAGATAGATAGATAGATAGATAGATAGATAGATAGATAGATACTTTATTGATCCGGAGGGAAATTCAAGGCATCCAGTAGCAGTATACAGACAGGCAGGACACAAGACATTAGTTACAATACACACCCGCTGTCCCCCTCCCCTCTGTATGCAATAATTCCCCAAACAAGATTTAGAAGCCCCTATGTGACTAAGAGTAAATATAATTACAGATTGAACCTGTGCAGTTAGCATTAGCATTAGACTTAAACTTATATAGCATAATGTACATAACCTGTGAAGGAGAGAAAAACATGTGCTGATTAAAAGAGACCCTGTAAACAGTCAAAGAGCCTTAGAAACAAAAAGTGCTGACCTTCTAGAAACTAGTTACATGTGCATGTACAGTGGTGTTTGAGGTAGTGCCAGAGGTGCGAGTACAGTCATTAAACAGTCAATGTGTCAGTGAGCTGGTTTGCTCTCTCAGGGTCCCCGTCTTCTGCATTGTTGTTTTTCTTCTTGCAGCCTGTGATGGTTTTCATGCCCTCCCAGACCTCCCTCATGTTGTTCTGCTGCAGCTTCTGCTCTACCTTCCTTCTGTACTCCTCCTTTGCCTCTCGGAGTCTGACCTTGAGTTCCCCCTGCACACGCTTCAGCGCTGCCTGGTCTCCCTGCCTGGTCTTGAATGCCCTTTTCTTCCTGTTCAGGATCTCCTTGACATTGCTGGTGATCCAGGGCTTGTTGTTCGGGAAGCAGCGCACAGTTTTAGTGGGAACCACAACGTCCATACAGAAGTTCATGTAGTCAGTTGTGCAGTGTGTGACCCCCTCAATGTCCTCACCATGAGTCTCTTGCACTCCAGTCTGTGGTCTAAAAACAGTCTCTGAGAGCCTCCTCTGCCTCAGGAAACCACTTTCTAAAGGTGCGTGTTGTTACCGGTTGTCTCTGGATCTTTGTCTTGTACTGTGGCTTGAGTAGGACCAGGTTGTGATCGGACTTCCCCAGAGGTGGTAAGGGGGTGGCAGTGTAGGCGTCCTTCACGTTTGCATACAGGAGGTCTATTGTCCTGTTCTTCCTGGTGGGACAGCTTACAAACTGGTGAAAGTCCGGTAGTGTAGTCCTCAGTGGAGTTTTGAATCTAATATTCCACATCACATCACTGTGTAGCTTAAAATGTTCAATGAAGAATGAGACATATTTACAGGATTTCCCATTATTTAACCAAAACAATATTTCAAACAAGCAGAAACAGAAAATAAAGATCAAGATGCAACACAGACTTCATCCAAACAGATGGCATTTTGAAATATGTCCTCTTTGAATTGACATAGCTTATTTGGTATACACTTAGTTACACTGTTTGTTTATACAAAATGCATAAGTTCATTAGCAGAAAGCTTTTCTTTTTGTTCCAATTAAAGACATTTTCTCTGGGAATTTTCACCTTTACTGGCAGCACAGCTGAAGAGAGGTAGAAAACACCCTCTCACCCCCACACCCTCTCTTCCTGACTCTCCACTGTCCTGCCTCCCCAACAAATGCATAAAAAGCCATTATAAATCTTTAAAAGAAAACAAGCATTTCTCTGTTTTTATGAAATTTTATTATTTTTTCTGTTTCGACAATACAAACTTAACATGTCATCTTTATGAATCTTAACAACAATAGGCACAATCTCGACAGAGAAGAAAGACAAACTAAACAAAAAAAAACCTCACCATACTAGCAAGCTCAATTTCACTGAAATACAATGTTCTAACTGTAAAATAGACAATTTTTCTCATTACTAATTTATAATCTACCATCAAAGCACTCGTTTAGAAAATCAATGATTTCTTTGGGGACATTACTGTCTATCTGTCCCATTTACTACTAAAAGAGAGAAAATAACAATACAAAACCACCAAATATATATATTTTAACTAAGTGCTCGTAGTGCTTGCACGATATTATTTCAGAATGAATTTATTTTTATTTTCAAAGGTCAAAAAACAAGTAACATTTTCTGTGTATGTAAAGTGTATTTAATGGAGTGCCTGCAGTATCCAGACTTAATTAATAGCCTGTTGACCAAAATGTGTAAGTTCAATCTGTTTAAACGTTAGAGTTAGTAAATTAACATAAATGGAAAAAAATAATGAATACAAACATTAAGAAGATGAAAAAAAAATACCTTAAAAGATTGACATTAAGGTTAAGGTCACGTGATGTAAAAGCTTCGCAGATGATGTTCTTTCTGCATCATCTTGAAGCTTAGCCAGCCACATGAAGGAGCTGTTGTTACAATTGCAATGACTGAGTCTGAACTACAGCCTGGCCTACCCTCCCCTCTGGGTCTAATACTAATACAACCCCTGCTTAAGGAAACAGGCTGCGCATAAAGATCACTAACACGGTGGAGATGCTATTTCAGCCTTGTGCCCTAGGAGGCACTACAAAATACTATTATAGTACAAAACAATGCAGAGGGAGGAAAACACTAGAAATGTCTCACCCTTTCTTTCACATTCTACAGCAGGAAATGTTAGTTGAACTAAGAATGTACAAGTTGAGTATCTCAATTATAAATGTTGATATTAATTACATTGTATCTGCCTGCTTGGCCCTTGACTATATGTTAAACATTGAATTTCAGAATACTGAAGGACATTTGAGTTCCAGATTGCTCCCAAATTACTGTAAAGGAAAACAAGAGTTACACAGCTGAGCATCAAACACAAGTAAAACAGAGTATAGGAAATCTGTAAGGTACAAATGGAAAGAAATAGTGCCTGCCAATAAAGCAACAATTGAAGTATAAGTTAAAAGCATAATAATGCTAAGCAGAAAACATAGTAATGGCAACTTTGACAACAATATTGGCAGTGATTTTGAAAGAGCCATTCAAATCTGAGGTCCAGTGTTGTGTACATGCAGACCATGATGGATGCACACATTGGGATCATTTCGTTGTGGTGCATTTCCATCACTGACATGGAGGAGCATGGAAGGGATCCCTGGCACCTTGAGGTGAATATCCATTCTGGCCTTCAGCCCAACTTAAAGGCAGTGTCAGCAGCCCCTCATATGGACCTTTACCTTGAAGTCAAGGAAACTTTAATTAGTGATTTTACAAACACAAAGTCTTCCATTTCTGATGAATTTTTGCAACTTTGTCAAAACCGTTGCCATGTTTGCACAGCAAATAACAGAGTCCTCCATATCAAGGAGTTCTGGGAAATATTGTTAGCAGGCTTGCACTTACAGTAGAGACATGACTCTAAGTCAGCACTTAGAGTCATTTTTTCTTTATTTGTTATTCTGGGTTTGTGTTTTTTTGTATTGTTTGTAAGGACTAGGGGGGCGTGGTAACCTAGCCAAACACTGGTTGACAGGAACCCTTTCAATTTTGCTGATTTGTCACTGTGAGGCGATGCCCCAGCAAGGGAAACAGGTTTTTTAACAGGTGAATGAATGTTTGTTCGTGGACCCACTGAAACGTTGCATCAGTGGCCATTAACTGTGCTGTTAACTTAAACATTTTTAGTAACCTCTTTTCTTTTTGAAGAATAGACAGACATTTCAAGAACATCTCTTAAATAAAAAACAATTGTATATCTCTGGCTTGGAGGCATATACACAAAATGTTTGCATATTTGCATACTTATTTTATACTTATGACTGATATTCCCTTGAATTTATCTAGTGGAATGGCTATTACTCTTGGAGGGCTATATCACATGATCTAACACTTCTTTTCTGTCTATAACATTGTTTGTTTGTTTTTTTTTTACATATTTTTCTCTCTGGATCATTGTGGGACCTGGAAACTCTGACACTGAGAATGAGCATAGGTCACATCCAGTTGGGCTGAGGCTAAATAAAAATGTAAATGATTGCTGGCATATTGATATTCTATAAATCCAGTATAATAAGTAAGTAGGGTTTTTTTTATACAGTATATTATGTATGTTTTTCTTTAGTTTTGTTTTACTCATTATACCCATCCATTCAGTTATGTTGTGCTTTATGTCATTGTTACTGTTTGAAGCGAAAATTCAATTTTGCTTAAAGAAAATAAATTCAGCTCGTTTTTTGAGTCAGTACCTACAACCATCATGTGTGCGCGTTTGGACTTTTATCTATTTTGAAATCACTTTACATTTCTGAATCTCAAAGTGCTACAGAGTTTAAAAGATTACAAAGCTTCTGCACCGAACAAATAACATGTCTCTGTTTATCTATTTGTGACAGCAGGCTGAAGCCCAGCACAAGACTTTGAACACTTGGAAGTTCTTATCCCTGCGCTAAACCTTGTTAACTGGTTTAACCTGGGCTACCCTCATCATTGACAACATCATTGCCTGGTTACCATTATTCAATTACCAGAAAGGGGCTTCTGTGGGCTGACCCTCCACAGATGTCACATGTCACATACATAGCCAGACATACAGTATATGTCCAGACTTATATTGGGAACACTTAATAAGCTAATATGACTTTGATTTTGTATTGAAAAGAAAATGCAAACCCCTATGGGAGTTCTGCTAATCTAGTCTGGTAAGCTAATTCGATTCTCAAGAATATCCTTTCTTAAGATTGCAACTTTTAAGGATTGTCAGAAGGTTATTATTTCCAGTGGTTTAAAATGAAGCCATTATGACAACACATTTTCATGCATGCATTTATTTATCTATACTATTAATATATACAATGTTTACAATTCATGATGACCAACACAGCAAGTGAGAAAAAATGTAGTTTAACATGTTTTGTTATTTTGAAATCAGTAAAAAATATGCCTCCTGCAATGTTGTAAAAAAGGAAACATTGTGGCTTTTAAACTGCATTGTTTAAGGGTGTTTGTACTTCAATGTATCCAAATAGCTGAAATATTGTTCAAGGGAAACTGTGTCTCTGATAGCATGGAGAGTGAGCATCCACATACATCTAGAAAATTATTTGCATTGATTTTGAATTTGGGTCAACATATCATTTCAGACATCCTTCAAATAAAAGATGAGAGGACTTCCTTCCTGGAGCTGTTCATCACTATTCAGGTAGTTCAGATGTCCCTGAACTATACTCAGTCCACGTTGAGGGTTATTCCAGATCAAAAAGGTAGTAGAAAGTAAAATGTCCAGGTATGAGAAAATGTCTTAAGAGACAGAAGACACTTCTGTCTTGCTTGTGGAAACTGAGGTCTCATCCTCAACCATTCCGCCCATTCCAATAGTGGTCAGGATGCAGTTACGGAACTGAGGAGGATAGATAAGGAGGTTACAATCAGATATGCAGGAGTACAAACAAGCATAAAAATCACTATATATAAAATGATGAACTAACCTGTTTGTTAAACAGCACATAGATAACAGGGTTGTACAATGCTGAGCTCTTAGCAAAGAAGGCAGGAATAGCTGCTGTCAGAGCGGTGAATGCAGCTCCCTTGTTCATGAAGATCCAGGCGCTGAATGTTGCGTATGGTGTCCAGGCTACCAGGAAGCCAAAAACCATCAACACACACATGCGTGTGACTTCCCTCTCAGCCTTCTGGGTAGACTCAGACTCCTGCTGCTGAGCTGCAGCCTAAAGGGTTTCATAGTAAAAACTCCTGACTCATGTCACACAGTTTTACATACATTTCAATTGAATTCCTAAAAAGCAATAACTTCAACATTTTACAAACTTTACTTACAGCTTTGACAGTCAGCACAAGGCTTCCATATGTGAAGGAAATGACAAACACAGGAACAAAGAAGTGAACTACAAACATGTAGATGACGTATGATTCATTGTTGAAGCCTGGAGCAAGAGTGTAGTAGTCAGGTCCACAGGAGCACTGCATGCCCTCAGGAAGGTACCTGTGTGAAATCATGCCGAAATGTTTTAACCATCCATTTAATCCCTTTATCTATATTCAATTTGATCTATTGAATTGTGTTTTGTGTGGTTTAAACATACATATATTTAAACCACTAGTTTGAATGCCCTCAGGAAGGTACCTTAGAACAGTTGTTTTGAAACAATTAGTCTTTAGCCATTCAAGCTTCATATCTTCAGTATCACCAACCATATAACTTTGCTTTTACACTCTCATTTCCTTCAGCCTTAATGTTTAACTGTTTAAGCGTTTTCTTTTAGTATTCAGATTAACAGTGATATCTATTGTAAGTAAAATGACAAATACAAATGGCAATTACCTGGACCAGCCAAACAATGGGGGTCCAGCACATGAGAAGGCCATGATCCAAGTAAAAAGAACTCCAGCCCCTGCATGAGCGCCACTAAACTTGAAGCTTCCCATGGGTTTGCAGACAACAATGTATCTTTCGATAGCCAGGACTACCAGTGACCACAAAGCAACTTCACCTGCAGAGAGAATGAGGGATCTTAGACAACAGCTTCACAAAATTAGGTTGTTTGTTGTTTAAGAAGTAATATTCTAAATGTATGTCCAGAATATCACTCTTATTGTCAGGGTAGGGTTAGGGTTAAGGAATTTTGAGAAGAGAGAAAGATATTAAGCATGAAAGACAAAAATTGAGTCCATACCTCCTAGTGTGGCCATGAACCCCTCAATGGCGCAGAAAGTTGGTCCAAGGATGAAGTAGCCATTCACAGCAGATGTGATGGTGATGGTGAATCCGAAGGCGCACATGATGAGTCCAGCCACAGCCAAGTTGACCAGGATGTAGTTGAGAGGTTGCTGGAGCTTCTTGTTTTGGAATGTTACCAGCAATGTCAAAGCGTTGATCGGAGTCCCAGTGCAGATCAGGAAGAACATGTAGAAAGCCAAGAGCTTGTAGATCATTGGATCCACCATATAATACTGTGGATATTCAAAAGGATTTCTAACAATCCCTGTCCTGTTGGACATGGGGATGTAGAAGTTCTTTCCTTCTGTGCCATTGGGCTCAATTCCTCCATCCCACACCATCTTCACAATGCTGTCGTTCTGTTGAGGTTCTCCTTCCAAAGAATCCAATTGCGTTGGTGGACACGAGACTAAGATTTGTGCAATGGGGTTTTTATACCCAACCACCAACCTTTGGTCAAGTTCTCAAATTGGATTACAGGTAGCACAAAGGTTGACTGAGGTGAGCAATAAATCTGACCGGATGGAGAAGCCTATCTCTCAGGTCATTTGCTCCATTTACCATGCCTAAAGGATTACAGATTAGGTAATAGGAATTACAGATTAAATAAATGAATAATTGTAAGTAAATTCATTATATAGGAGTTCATCTACAACTCAGAATCCATGTGCATTAATGCCCATGGATTCGCTGTTCGCCACCACCAACCTTCATGCAACATGCCTCAACAGCTGTGGATAACCTTCTTCTCGGAAGGCTTTCAACAAGATTAATTTGCATCAAAGAGAACCAAAGAGCATTTTGTAGATGTGGTTAGAGCCAGGGATCTGAGTATGCCATTTGAACTTTTTCACACCAAACTCATCAAAACATGCCTGTTAAATCCCTTTACAGATATAGCATCCTTTGACAAAGTCATATAGGTATCTATAGTGCTATGTTATTTTATAGCATTTGCTGTGGTTGACACACACATTTTATTACAAGTAGATTGTAGTTTGTTTTAACTATACACTCATTTACAAATGTAAAGGATAAAGCAGTTTTCTCTATCAAAAAGCTCTACATTTTGGTTTACTTGAGAATGTCATGAGAAGAGACTCTTCTTTGTCACTAATCAAGTCAACATTTTCTCAGCTCATGTGTTCTTTCTATTAGTTGATGCTTTGTTCTTAATTATTATTTTCTTTTCATTATTATTATTATTATTATTATTATTATTATGTTGTTGTTGTTGTTGTTGTTGTTGTTATTCCTTCACATGTTCAAACAATACACTGTGTTGAAAGAATATTTTAATTTACATAGCTACTCTAACAATTTACTATCTACACCATCTCTCTCCATATGGAGGAATTAAAGTTGTTATTATCCTCATTGGATTAAACTAAGTGTCTCGCCTTCCGTGACCTTGTTGTGCAGTAGCAAAAGCTTAATGTCACATAGGTTAAATGATCATTTCTGACTTATCCAATTTTCTAATCTTCCATAATAAAAGTATCACTGTCTCGCTTCAGTCTTAATCTTTGGTATCTCACGTAGCATCCTCTTTGCGGGCCTTATCACAAAGCAACATAAGTGGAATTATCTGGGATTAATGTCATCAACAAATTTCTCACCTCACACAACCTGACAGTAATAGCACTGGTTTGAGGCTTTTAACAGAACGGTAATTAACTTAAACTAAGGATTATTCCAAAACAACGTAACTGGAAACAAGATGCCAGTACAGAGAAACAGGAATACATCAGGAGTTTGCCATGTATTTGTTAGTAACCACATGTAAATCACAGCAGAACTCTGTCTGTTTTCTCTGATCACCACTGGATATTCCATCTATGATTTCCTCGGCTGTTGTAGGATGAGCTGCTTAGGATTCATCGTCACCTAAACTACCTGTGCTGTCCAGGGATTCATGACTACACAGAGAGGTAAAGTGCTAAATTAAGGAGTAAAACATACGCTGTGTCTGACCTTTAAGAAATAAAGAGGTGTGTGTGTGGGGGGATAGAAACAGTATATGGTTATTCATTCCACCACAAGAAGATGTATAAGAAATGTATATTTTATCATTATTAGTGACCTCTATTCTGTCTAAATATGCCATTGACTTTTACCATGTAAGTAGTCATGGTGGATCAGTTTTGGGTCTCTGGAGATAAAATGAGTGCTGTGATGTCATTTAAGTTGTGATGATGGGCTTTATAAATAAAAACTGATTGGTGATTCAGTGAAATTGAACTTCTTTTACATCCTGCTGAAAAGTTGAAAAATATTTTGTTTTGGTTGCACTCTAAAGGAAAGTTGTTGCCTCAGATTGTGCATCATTTGTAGAAGTTATAGAATGTTTTAGTGGCATATGAGTGGTTTGCCAAGAAATAACAACAGCCAATAAGTGTACCAAATACCTTAGCATTAGCAAGGAATCTGCTGCTTTCAGTGATAGTCAGACCACTATTCAAACACTACTTTGATATAGAACTTTAACATATGGTAACAAAGACAACAAGGATAAGGGTAACAATAATATATTTTAAAAATGTTGATAATTGGTTTATTAATTCAATAGAAAAACAAAAACAAATTTAACAACAACTTCTAATTAACCTTAATGTATGGTTTTACTTATACAAAGTTATAATTCAAAGTACAATAACTGTTATTGCTTAAATCACAACTAATAACATCTAAAATTCCCTTTTTATCTTTTTTTAGATTTTGGAAGATAATAGAGAATATCTGAGAATCCTCACACTTAATCATGACAGTCTGAGTTTCCAAACTTTACAACAATGTAACTTTAAAACATCTCATTAGACTCGTAGTTCTAAGGACACTAGCAGAACACAAGACTGGAGACGAATCAGTCAGGAAATTGTTTGTAGCCAGCACACAAAACCATGCTCTTTTTTTCCCCTTGTATCTTCTGTACATGTTGTCACCTCCATTTGTTCCATAGCACAAATAGAACAAATAGTACAGAGACATTGTGCTGACAGTAGAAGAAAGAATAAAGCAGTATACAACATTTGAAGACTATAGTTTCTATTCAACTAATTATCATAACTGAATATCTGGACACCTACACAGGTGTCAGTGATTGGGACCTTGGTTAGACCTCTTCAAGCTAAATTCGTTTTAATGAACATCTTCTTTCCATAGCAACTGCATTTCCAAGAGGCGACATTTGAAAATCAGGAAGCTTTTGTCTCATCCTTGATGGTGGAAATACCTGTCTGAGCAGAAATGAGCTCATCAGTGTATAATGTTTTTATCTCTGTGCAATTGAACAACAGGTGCTTTAAAATTTTACAGTTCTATTAAATGAGCTGCATATCCCTTTTATTTGCTAATTATCTGCCACTGACTGGCTTAAACTAGATTTTTCATAGTTTGATTTAAATGTGTTACATGTAAATAAATACAAGTCTTGTATTTTTAATGGAACAAAAATGCTTATAGAATATGTGAGCATTTATTTATTTAAATATACATTTGACTTTTTGATATTTTGTGAGGTGGGCGTCAATTAGAAGTTTGGTTTACTTTTTGTTAAATACCATTATTATCTTTCGCACTTTATAGCAATGCTCATGTTATTTAATTTCCATATATGCTCACTGCCAAATACTGAATGTTTTTAGAGAAGTTGTAAACAGTATCAGCTGTGTCTAACAATAATTTCTTTAGCTCTGGCTATTCTTCTGATTCATCTGATTCTGTATTATTTGTGGGAAATATTCTGTGTTATATGTGAATACCTTGGTAATCTAGGAATATTGAATGTCAATGCTTTATTTTGATATGTTTTTATTCAATTGTAATTTTGTAACCAAAGAATTACCTATTTTCTTCCTTATGCCACAGGGGCATGCGTAACCATTTAAAGTGACTGTAGTCACAAGATTTGTGTGTCCTGAGTTGAACACTACAGACAGACCCTCTTTGCGGGGATTTGCCACTGCCAGCCATGCACTAAAAACTGGTGCTAAGTATCTATGAAGCCAAAGGATTAAACCTGGGGCTGTGACACGCAGGTTTTTTTTTTTGTTTTTTTTTTACAGTTTATACTGTAAACTTGAAACTGGTTCAAACAAGGTCATTAATCTATATTACTATATTCACTACAATCTATGATAGTCTTGAGAAATGTTTTGTGAGACAATTATTTTGCCACTTGACTGAATCTGCTGCAAACTAACACATAAATAAGTCTCTGCACACACTTACTGTGTCTGTTTGTCTACATGCTATAGCAGAAAAGCTACGTATATTTTAATTTATCACGCAACATGAAAAATCAAAGTCTATTGATCATTGCTTTTGTGCATGTATCATTCAGGAAAAAAAACAGCTCTCATTATATATGATTAAAGCTGTAATGTTTATTAGCAATATTTAAAACACCCGTATAGTACAGTTCATTAAAGGTGCACTATGGAGTTTTGGTAGAGAAATGTACAGATTATGTGGTATATGTTCACAACTCTATACAAAAAATGTCCTCAGAGGAAAAATTGGTCCCTTTAACACTGTTTAAAGGTCAAATGCTAAGCAAGAAGTTATGGTGGTGGACCTTTTAGCTCTAAACAGTGTTCAGGGACATACTTTTTTCATTTGAATAGTTTGTGTTTTCAGTACAAATAATATAGCGAAGAGTTGTTTCAATTATTCAACTTTTAAATTTCACTACCATACCAACATAGTGCACCTTTAAAAAATGTATGTTTATTCATTCAATATCAGCACTCACTGAATATATTTTTCTATGATCCTATATCAGTCTGGTTTTACCCAAGATTTCTGCCTCTTAAAAGGAAGTTTTATCATGTCACTGTAATGCTAAATGTTGCTAAGTGCTGTGTTCATGATGGATTAACGCAACGAGTAAGGTCTTTTACCTGCTCTTATGTAATATTTAATAACATAGAGGATGGTTTTTTTACCTGCTTTTTATAGTGTCTTGAGATGAAATTTGTAATGAATTTGCGCTACAAATACAGATTCATTGATTGATTGATGTACTTGTTCAAATCTTAATGTCGTGAAAAGTAAAGTGTATTACTTTCTTAGTGATAAACCTAATATTTAAATTCAATTTTGATACCCCCTCATACTTTGATACCTCTGAATAAAAATATTCTAAATCATATAAACTAAATAAATTAAAACAACTCACTCTTTTTTTGTTCTTTATTGAAGGTTATTAATTTCATTCTTGAGAATACCTCTGGTGGAAGTTAAAGTGGGTGAAATCCTGTTTTTTTTGTTCACTTTTCTTCATTGGTTTCATTTAACTACTTAATGTAGTTAGAATTAATGTGCATGCAGCTGCAGCAGCAGTTTACGTATGGCATTCAAGTAGACAGGAAATAAATAACTTCTCAGACTCAAAGACTAACCTATGTCTCCCCCCAGTGTTGAAATGTAACCTATGCCCTAGATCACAGAAAGCACATGTTGCTCTAGCAAGCATCTGAACTACAGTAGGTTTACATTCAGTACCTTAATATTCAGGCTAACTCTGTCTTTCTGTTAATCTATCCCCAGAAAGTGAGAGAAGAAAAGGACACACACATCAAAGTAACTATGATGTTAAAAAAAATAATTAATTTATCATACAAACAGTAGTACTTACTTTCTATATTAAATCAATAACTATTTACTTTTGTATTTTTTTTAGCCCATGCAAACCAATTTATGAAGGTATAAGAAATGTATTATTTGAAGTGTAGATTTAGCCTATTAGGGATAATGTACTTAACCCTTTGAGAAGTGTAGAGTCTTGTGGGATTTAAATCCATTAACCCTGAATTGAGTACAGGACATGTTGCAGTTTATATCTACTGTTATCTTTGGCTTTCATTATGGTCACTTTTCAGTTTTCCACTATTGCCAGAAATTATGAATACGAATATAGTCCTTCCTCTCTTACCTCCAAAGATAATGTTTGCTATTCCTTTAAAACAAACAAATGTTCAAAAACATGTGTTTTCTTTTCTCCAATCAAATGGACTTTGGGGCAACGATGAACATATCAGTCATACAATACTCATGTAGGCTAGTCGGAAATATAGCTTTGCAATGTGACACAAAAGTGATATTTTACTTAACTTGAGTTACTTCATTAAAGGATGCAGTGAGTGGGGGTATTGTGCTATAAATTTGACTATTGCAACAACAAATATTGTTTGCGACAAAATACAAGTTTATTCGGGCAATTGCGCAGTAAATAAGAAGTAGTTATGGAGGTAAAGAATAATGTGCCAAAAACTCATTTGAAAATCCTTTAAATAGAGCCATATTATCAATAGAGCCTAACTATTTAACAACCTATAATACAAGTACAATCAGGCAATACAAAAAATCAGGCTATTGAAAAAACACTCCACGCTCACTTCTTACCCCCAAATGTGTGGTGGACCATTTGAATATATTGAGCTGAGATTTTTCCACGTGTAGCTACTTGAAGGCGCGTACTTTTCTTTCTCCCACTGAAACTTGACATTTCTGCCAAAAAATAAAAAAATATCCAGAATAAAAGCCATGTTTTTTTTTTCCTTAAACGTAAAATGGAAAACAAAAAAACGTGTGTCATGTCCTGCGCAGTGAGTGTTGGGTGCAGCGAGAGCGTTGTAGAGTGCGCGGTGCCTCAAGTGGAGCAGATAATAAAACCAGCGGGCTGTAAACCAACTGAACTGATGGATTCATATTGACATATCTGATGCTATACGTTCCAAAAGTTATGGCTTAAGGACGCCCCCCTCCCCAGGACGTGACGCCCCATATCGCCTTTTTTCCAATCGCTATTATGTCCCAGCTGCCTGTGTCCAAGTAAAAATAAAAATTCGATCCGAATGTAAAGTTGCAGAAATCAATGGTCGCTGCAGCAGAGACAAAAAAACTAGGCTATGTAAAAAACAGTCTTCCTTTAGCTTACTGTCTTCTTCCTGGTTTCATAGCTGTGTCGGTTGTGGATTTCAGAGTTTGTGTGGAAAAAAAACAATTGAAAGTGGTCTCTGTCTAATACAAAGTTAAGTCCCAGCATCAGATAGTCTGACATGTTTCATGGAACGAGCATTGGGAAGCATCTAAGGAGGGTGTGAACAAGGGGGATTAACGTATCCTCTCCACGAACTTTACAGTGTGTATTTAGCAATAGCCTACATTATAACAAATAAATTAAACCTACTTAGTCCTTATTTCTTAAAATAAAAAATAGTTGATTCCATTTCATTAAAGGGTTAATAACAATGTATATCAAAGAATGCATTAAGCATATATCTAAGTATTTAAGTATACTACTGAGACATCCCATCAGTGAAGAAAAGCTCATCAATTTTGACAAACTAATTGATCCTTTAGACCTAAATCTCTGATTTGTTAAAGTGAATTATTAGTTAGACTTTAGCCTTCCTCTTCCTTATAATCCTCTTGTAATCTAATCTAATCAATTTGAGGATAACGCTGGGAGGGTATAAAATAACAGCAGCAACACCATAAGCTGTCTTTCTTGGCTCCTGAGTAACGCCAGGCTAACAGGGTGTACTGTACATCACTCGAAGTACCAGCAAAGAAAGCAACTAAAGATGGCGTGGGAAGGAGGAATTGAGCCCAATGGCACAGAAGGAAAGAACTTCTACATCCCCATGTCCAACAGGACAGGGATTGTTAGGAGTCCTTTTGAATACCAGCAGTACTACTTAGCAGATCCTATCATGTTCAAGCTTCTGGCTTTGTACATGTTCTTCCTGATCTGCACTGGGACTCCGATCAACGGTTTGACATTGGTCGTAACAGCTCAGAACAAAAAGCTACGCCAACCTCTAAACTACATCCTGGTCAACTTGGCTGTAGCTGGACTCATCATGTGCGCCTTCGGATTCACCATCACCATCACATCTGCTGTTAATGGCTACTTCATCCTTGGGGCAACTTTCTGCGCCATTGAGGGGTTCATGGCTACACTAGGAGGTATGAAAGAAGAAGAAGAATTTGTCTTTCATTTGTTGAAATTCTGAATGAAAGAGTATTAATTTGATCTCTATTCTGCAGG
The DNA here is from genome assembly GCF_947650265.1 of Symphodus melops. Lineage (NCBI taxonomy): Eukaryota > Metazoa > Chordata > Actinopteri > Labriformes > Labridae > Symphodus > Symphodus melops. The sequence continues at coordinate 19,478,713 of NC_136694.1, forward strand.
TGAAGTTGCTCTCTGGTCATTGGTTGTCTTGGCTGTTGAGAGATACATTGTTGTCTGCAAACCCATGGGAAGCTTCAAGTTCACTGGAACCCATGCTGGAGCTGGAGTTGCTTTCACCTGGATCATGGCTATGGCTTGTGCTGCTCCCCCTCTTTTCGGCTGGTCAAGGTAATTTTTTCTTATTCAAACTAGTGGTTTAAATATATGTATGTTTAAACCACACAAAACACAATTCAATAGATCGAATTGAATATAGATAAAGGGATTAAATGGATGGTTAAAACATTTCGGCATGATTTCACACAGGTACCTTCCTGAGGGCATGCAGTGCTCCTGTGGACCTGACTACTACACTCTTGCTCCAGGCTTCAACAATGAATCATACGTCATGTACATGTTTGTAGTTCACTTCTTCCTCCCTGTGTTCGTCATTTTCTTCACATATGGAAGCCTTGTGCTGACTGTCAAAGCTGTAAGTTAATTTGAATCCTTTAAATATAATTTAATTCTTCCCACTGCCATAACTAAAACATTTTCCTATCATCTCCCTTTAGGCTGCAGCTCAGCAGCAGGACTCAGAATCTACCCAGAAGGCTGAGAGGGAAGTCACACGTATGTGTGTGTTGATGGTTTTTGGCTTCCTCGTAGCTTGGGTGCCATATGCTTCTTTCGCTGGCTGGATTTTCTTGAACAAAGGAGCTTCCTTTTCAGCACTGACAGCAGCTATTCCTGCCTTCTTTGCTAAGAGCTCAGCATTGTACAATCCTATCATCTATGTGCTGTTTAACAAACAGGTATGCTATACCATATATTGTCTTTTCTTATTTATACATTTAGATATGTACTCAATCTTAACTCATATATGTCTAAATTTTATGTCTTGTGCTGTTTTTTCAGTTCCGTAACTGCATGCTGAGCACTATTGGAATGGGCGGAATGGTGGAGGATGAGACCTCAGTTTCCGCAAGCAAGACAGAAGTGTCCTCTGTCTCTTAATCACAATGAATGCATCACATCTCTGGACATTTTCTTTATTCTTTGTTGTCAGATTTTTTAAAGATCCAGGAAAAAACAAAGACTTTTCGCAAATGGATTCATGGCTTTGATGAAGTGGACCAAACACGTGGAATTCTAACTCACCTGTAAATATGTGTATTTAAAAAAAATGCATTTGCTGTGAAGGTTGACATGCACAGCATTTGTCTGTATGAGTGTGTGTGTGCAAGACTAAATGAATGTGTGAGAAGACTGTGATCCAACTGTACAGCATTTGATGACCAACCCAACTCAAAATGTGAAAACGCTTTCTTCTTATCTAAATGTATGTTTACAAATGTAGACATATGTTTTACTTGTCTACTATACCACTTTCAAGTATTTTATGAAAAAGAAAAAAAAATCTAGGATGGAGAAGATAATAAATGCATGCATAAAAACTACTGCAATGTTTTGGGTTTTTTTCTAAATGTGAACTAAACATGCCGGTTTGAACACCTTTGGATTGTAATCAAGCTTTAAAACTGTACAAAATCTGACATCCACTATCCTTAGATCACATACTGATCAGAAAAAATAAAGTAAAAACAACACTTTTTTACATGGAAAATACAACAATAAGGAAACTTAAAGAGCAGCAACCTTTTGCATATTCAAGACCCTCTAGATGTTACAGTCTTATATATCTCTTTGAACACTTTAAAGGAGCTTTAGTAACACAGGGTACTATGCTATCAATTAGTTATCAGCCATGTGCAGTTTAAAGCTAAGTGCATATGCAGTTAAAACATCACTCAAGTCAAAAGACACACTAGTTTGTCTGAGATTATTCAGAATTCATATGTGAAATCTTTAATTACCATTTTTCCTCCTAGTAAGTAATCCTTACAAATAATAACATGTACACAGTGTGACTGAATTCTAACCAGTCAAAGCAAAATCATTCACATCTATGATTTTATACAAGAATGTCACACAGGGGAGTTATTTTATCTGGACAAAAAAATACTCAAAACCCAATAAACACAGCTTGTTCTTTGTTAAAAGATTTTGTAGCTAAATATCCTGTGTCCTGGATGACAGAACTTTTGAGAAGATTCATTAATATCTTTAGTAAGTCATCTCTTTTCATAAAGCTTTTTTTTTTTTTAAACAGAGTAACATGGTTATAAACCATACAATGCAGGCAATTGAAAACAGAAGATAACAATATAGTAACAAGGCAGAATGACTTCAACAAAACACCTCGGTTTTCTCCGACAGGCGAGAAGACAAAATATTTTATTTCAATAAGGAGAGACAAGTGCTCTTAAGAATGAATTTAACAGTGAAAGTGTGATTGACAAAATGAGATTTGACAGAACGTTTTGGCGCTTGGACTCTATGGGGTGGAAGATGCGATTTAGTGATGAAGTTCTGCTCGTCATTAGGATAGATCCCCCCATGGAGTCCAGACGCTGGTGGGGGAGGACTGATGATGTGATGAGAACAAGAGGAAGAAGAATTGATGGGAGTTGACTCTGATTCTGAAGATGGTGGTGATGGGGAGGTGGAGGGGCGCACAAAGCCAGCTTGAAAGAACTATAGGGAAGAAAAAGAATCATATTTAAAAGGAGAGCTGAACAATGATAGGTTGAAAACGAGGGAGGTTAGATGAGGTCCGGTGACAGAACAGCTGATTAACCCACGGATGGCCCAAACTGACAGCTTGAGAATGACAGCAGAAATGACATAGCGTGAAAAAAGGGTGACTGAGAAACCTGATTGTGGATCACTTAAAGTCTTCCATACTGAACTTTCGCTAAGCTTCATATAAACCTACAGCAGGGTTAACCAATAAAGTTCCAATGAGGTGATTAAGATCAGAAAATGTGAGTTATAGTTTTGTTACAAAAATGATAGAGGGTTCTTTTTTAGGGAAATGGGCCATGACATGAGCAAGGACAAGAGTCTAAGACAGGAGGGACATTTTCTTATACAATAACATTTTATGTCATAATTTACAAAAACCCTATATGTTTAATGTACGTAAAATCTGAATCCACTTGCTTTTTTAAAATTAATTGGACAATGGACAAAAAGAACAAGACCAGACGATTAAGAAGACAAAGTGCAGACAAGCAAACATTTATGTAATGGATGATGTAAGACTTATCTGGGAGTGTTAAAAATAAAGAGATACATTAATGAAATAAATAACTACATTAACAAAGGGTGTTTTTGACAAATGTGGTGATATCTTTTATATGAAGTTAATTAAAAAAAACCCTTAATAAATAAATGATAAATAACATTCACGTGAAATTGGAGATATTTTTTTTCTAATAAAGATACCCCTCTAGTTAACATGCTTTTTAGAATGTAATGAATGCAGAATGTGTTGTTATTAAAATGGTTAATACAATAATCCTTCTTCCTCTCATTCCTAATGTATAGTTAAAGAAAACAGATTATTCGAGCTGAACATATTCTGGTCTACAGATTGTCCTGCAGACCACAGACAAACTAGTGCATGCTGTATTTCTGTTGTGATGCAATAGGACTCCTTGAGGCCAATGTCTTCCTGCATTGCACTTACACCTGCTGTATAGCATGCCATAATACAGTACATTATATCAGACACATACTTAATAGTCTTTTTTATATTAAAGCTTTACTTTACTTCTGCTTTAATGGAAAGAACCAGCATGTGAATTAAGAGAAGGAATACATTAATTAGCTTCTCAAAATAATTTTAAACAAGATGGGTCATCTGTTAAAGAGCTTTCAGATGATATTACAGGCAGATGTCGCCCCCTGCAGGTTACTACATATAACTTCAAAATGTCCCTGCACCTTTTACAGTCTGCTATTTCTAATAGTCATGGCTGCTCCATGCTTGTTGCTAGGCAATAGAAGACATAACCACTGATCTACACACTGATGTGTATGTTCCAGCTCAGAGGGCATTCATTATAATACATACACCCACCCTTATTACCAGATAGGCCATCTATCAAATGATGTAACCCCATTATTTCCTGCCGACAACCTGATCCCAGTTGTCATGCTGAGGTTACAAACTCTATAATTTTCTTTAATGAGCATCCTTAGACACCTGCATGTGCTTAGTGTGTCTGTCAGAGGCAAACAGTGCCTTTCTTTCTTTAGTTTCAGATAGAGGTCTTATTAACAAACTGTGGGGGTGCAGTTATGTTTCCAGGCTGATTTTCACTGTATGGATGCCTGGAAGAAGATACTGTGAAATATAGATCTCTTTTGACCTTAATATACATGTTCTTTCATTTTGTGAGATTTTACATTATCATCACTGACAAGTAAAACAAAGTTCACCACAATGATTATAACTCAGACTAAGTAGAATAGGGATCATTTGAAAAAAAGATGAAGGAGCCTCGGGAGGATTTTTATTTTCAGTCATGCTATCCAACCCAACATACATGGATATAGGTAAAGAAATACATCACACAATCATCACTCATATGTTTTAAGACAGGTACAAAGTTGGCCTCAAACATTTCTTTCACAAAACTTAGATCAGCAGGTCAGTAAAGCCATTTGATCACCATTTAAAAAGAGATGACGAAATGATGATGATGAAAGAGTAACCCAATCTGTTATATATTCAGACTTTGAACCATTTATTTTGTATCCGGAGAATTCCCTAAATTGATTAATCAATTTCAACCCAGCTGGTATAGATGTCTTTGTGTTTGTTAAAAAAAGTAGGACAAGCATCCTCAGGCACAACCATTGTGTGTGTTTACCATGTGTTTTAGTGGATTCAATTGGCTTTACCCAGGGTGTAAAAAACCTACTCATCACTTCAAACAAAACCTGTACCTCGTTCTAGCATTTGGCATTGAATCTTAGAACTGAAGTCTTCTCCTAAAATCCTCTTTAATCAGATAATTTCTTAGTAACATTTGATTTACATTTGGGTTTAATATTAGGCTATTTTAGCCTTATTTCGCATGTTAACTGTTTTTTGCATCAATACACTGAGATAAATTCCTTGTATATGTAAATGAACTTGGCAATAAAAAACAATTCTTCTACTGTGAATGAGCACTATCATGACACTATGAACAACACTTAAAGTACAAAAAACTAGATATAATAGCTGACATGAAATAATACTCTCTGCACAGACAAAGTATTGACTTGTATTGCCCTTTTTGAAATGGCCTTTTAAATGAACAGTGTATGTTAGATGATGTAGAAAAGAATGAAAAGTGTTCAAAAGCTACTCCAACTTACAAGCATTAACTTTTTTTATTTCATGAAGGGTAGATATACTTGGACAACACATGCAAACATAATTCAAGATACATTAAAAGACTTTGAAATAACAAGTAAAACATCAAATACTTGTCAAAATCAACTACTTTCAAAATAGAGTTTATTTTAGCCTAGAGGTCATATTACAAGTAAACATGTAGTATTAACTTGACTCAGTCTTGTGTACATCTAACACTGTTTTGTCCAATACAACAGGATACTTAATATAGCCAGAGGAGTTTTGGGCAAAAGGATATCAATGCAATGCACATAACAGCCACTGAGATCATTAATATAATAACTAAATCATTATGGATTTATGAATGTAATGTTTGTGTTAATGGCAAGTTTCCATCAAGTTAACCATGGATATCATTGTTCAATATCACATCTCATTAACAAATATCATCGGCCCTTTTGAAGCCACTCTAATCTCCCTTGGTTTGCCATGATATGCCTGTGGTAAGCTCAAAGTTACTTTTGATGGGCCAAAGCTACTTGGGCTACCGACATGCTGACCAAAATCCCCCTTTGACAGATTGAAACTATTTTGTCTGGTAAGTTGTGGACCAGAATTTTCCTCTGGCAGGTCAAAGCTGCTCTCACTGTAGAGCCGCTGTCGCATTTCGCTGGAGCGTTTCCCAGAAGCACTCCTGGTTGGATATCTCTGACCTGTCTTGTACCAACCTGTCTCTTTGAAGACAAACCAGATATTCCCAACCCAGAGGAGGACATTGACAAAGCCAAAAACCTGGACAGAAGAAAAGGTTAAAAAATTATACAGTTTCCCATCTCTATACCTAGTGGGTTTTTTTTCCTGCTGAATACTTACCGCAGATGTATTAAGACGTGACCAGAAAGGTTCCTGGGTCGCTGTACATTTGTTTTCCTGAGCTTTGCAGGCTGAGATGAGCAGTAGCACATGTGTAGGGTTTGTGGCTGTCTTGATATCAGAAATAGTTTTGGCCCAACAACAACTGCTGATCAGCCACATAAAGGAGAAGATGATTGTAACAACAAAATCCTGTTAAGGACAGAAGAGCAAGAATAGTACATAAAGGAGGAAATGACACTAATGTTTTATGATAAGCTGTACTAACACAAAGGCCTTAGTTTAAGTCGTATTATAGTAATTCTAAATGTGTGTGTTTAAGGTTTTAAATGACTGACCAGAAGCGGGCCTCTGTTGTTCTTCAGGTATTTGTTCTGGTAGAAGACATAGACGATTGTTGCCAGCAGAGAGTACAGAAACGCAAACACTCCGACAGTAAGAAAAAACTGAGCAGCTAAGGAAAAGTCACCATCCAGTAATAGAATCTCTTCGCTCCTTCCCTCGCACAAAGGAGCCTTGAAATGCACATCTTTTAATCTAGGGAGAGATATCAGGGAATGAAAAATGATTGTTAAAAAAATTGTGTGAAAATGTTTAAAGGGATACTTCACCCATGTACATGAAGCTGTGTATCATTAGAAACATGGTCGTAGTGTTGAATGGTCGTGAATCCAGCCCTCATTTTGCCCTGAGACGAGAAAAATATGTTTTTCTTTGCCTGGAAGTTTTCTTCATGTGATGCAATATGACGCTTTTTGCATCACATGAAGAAAACTTTCAAGCAAAGAAAAACATATTTTTCTCGTCTCAGGGCAAAATGAGGGCTGGATTCACGACCATTCAACACTACGACCATGTTTCTAATGATACACAGCTTCATGTACATGGGTGAAGTATCCCTTTAATCTGTGGGGAACATCTGTCTGTAGTTGCTCATTGTTCAAAAGCACCACAGCTTTCTTTTGGCTAAAACTGGAACTGCCAATCTTCAAAAAGTGATGTAGATACAAAACAAAGCAGATTGTCTTTGCTTGGCTATAGCGTAAAAAAACGACAAGTAGTATTTTTTTGGCATCATAATTTTGAATGTGCTGATTCGTCTAATGTGATTTAAATTCACAGTCACTGTGGCTATACTGCCTTAAATGTAGGTAGAGGGTGGCTGGTTTTGTTTATGGAAACTATTGTTGGGCTGTTTGCCTTTATTTGACATAGCACAGCTCTAAAGAGGGTCAGGAAATGTGGGGAAAGAGAGTGGAGGTATACATTCACCAAATGGCATCAATACCAGGAGACAATCCTGCTACCAGTGGGAAAAGGATTGTATCCTCTAACAATGAAGTTTACAACTTGCACAAATTGACCCCAAAAAGCAACAATGTTGCGATTATGCAGTTTACTATTTGTGTACTTAGCAGCAAATCAATAAACACAAAGCAAAAAAATCCCACCATGGCAACAGCCTTTTTTTTTCTGAAACGCTAAATAAAATTATTTGAGTAAGTTAGTTTTATTATTTTCACAAAGAAAGAAAACTACCGGACAATCTATAGACATTGTCGTATTCTGTCAGTATACAAAACACACACACACACCCACACACACAAATGCACGTGTGTGTGTGTGGATTCAGGTTACGTACAAACACAAGGACACATTTTTTATCATTATTAAACTTTTTTCAAAGACTATTCTGAAGCTTTCATAATGCTTAAACACAATTTTTAGGCATCACAGTAAATATAAAGTGAGTACTGACCTTGGTTTCCTCACTTTCCAAAATAGACCTCACTCAAATATTAATTACTAACCCCGATCCTCACAAAAATAGATCTACAAACACCTTCATACAGACATGCATTTCTTTGTTCACTTACAAGGACATAACATATTTACATTAAACTCTTGAAACTTACCCTAATCACAACAAATAAAAACTAATCATCACCATGGCCCATTAAAAATGCTTCTCCCAATTTTTCCCCAAAAGGAGAAACAGCCCTTAGTAGTTGGTAAAAAGTGAGGTATCTGAATATACTGTAACAAAGCATTCTACTGCTAGGAGTGCTGTTCAATGTTTGAGTTAAGTTCACTGAGTTCTTTTAAGGACAGTGCTGATACAGGAAAGATTTACATCTGAAAACATCTGTTTCTCTTTAAGTTACATGCACTAATGCATCGGGGAGATATCTTGGCAAGAGAATACTTGTGATGGAGCCACATGGTGTTCAGGAGTCCAAAGTAGTCAAAAGGGGTCCAAAGTGTTAGAGGGACATATGAGACGATATATTCTATCTCCATATTAGGAAATAGATGTTTTTGTAAGATTTTCTTATAAATTTGACTGCATTTCCTTAGTTCGAGAGAGATGATCCTGGCCTCCTGTCTCTCCAGACTGTCCATTGCAAGTCTGGTGCTGACATTCCTTGTAAATAAATTTATTCTGCAAGCAAGTCAGTGTCAAAGGAGATCATCTCCACCCATCATCTCAGAAATGTTCCAAAGTCTGTGTCCCCCAAACATAGCTTAACTCAACACACATTCACACAGAAACTGTCCATATTTTTTTAGATTAATAAATGTTTTAATTTGTTTAAAATGTAAATAGGTGAAGCAAATGTAATTTCAAAAACTTGGGTTTATGTGTTCTGAATACATGTTAACAGTCGGTAGCATTGATCATCCTTTTTAAAAGAACAATCAAAGCTTTACTCTGTCAATTAGTCCGTTAATTCACATCCAATAAAATGCAATAAAGAAATGTTTGACTATTTCAATCATTGATTTATATATTAGTAATTTATCTACCTGTACCCCATTAAAGGTCACAAGAATAACTGAAGAAATGTGTTCACTATATACATTCAATAATTTAATTAGCTGTTTTGGGACGTTTGCAGATTTGAAACAAGGATTTGATTGATTAAAACAAAAAATGTCAATTTCTTTACCTAAAGGGATAGCCAAACTCAATATCGATGCTAAGGTTACTCTTCCTCCTTCTGTCTGCACAGTCCACTTTAACCTGGAGGTGACCATAGTATCCTCCACATGTTGCAAATGCACAGATGGCAAAGATCTATGAAAAGGGAAGCAAGAAAAGGTCATACATTAATTGATCAATCAAACATGTAATCAGTCAAGCTTACTGCATCATTTATAGACATAAATTAATTACCTAAATTATAATTAATATAGATAATTGGTTTGAAAACTAAACCTGAATAATTTAAAGGTCGGAAGACAACTAACAGTGCTGCTGACTGTGCACTGCAGGGTTACCACAGCTGCACAGTCAGATTCAATTTGAAGGAGTTACACACAAATCTGACATTTCATCTCATCTTTATAGTTTTTAAATAAAATATTCACAAAAAATGATGACAGATTAGCTTCATATCAACCACATGGAACTTCATTTTCTTTTTACTTTTTAATGTGTGACAACCACAAATTAAAATAAGTCTGAAAACAATACAACCAATATAATTACTCATACATTAAAACATTGACATTAGAAGAGAGTAGAATAAAAAATAACAAAATAAAGAGAAAAATGTAAAAAAGAAAAAAAAACTTACCGGAGCAAATATAACCATACACATTTAAAAAATAATCAAAGATCTCAAGTCCAACTCCGACGTTGAAGGCTTTGTTATCAGGTTGAAATGCCACTGATGTAGAGACGACAAAGAGAGAGACTCTTCTTCTGGAGGGAAGGGGTTGACAAGTTACTTCCCCAGGGAGGAGTTTGAGTACATTGATATAAACGGTAAATAATATAAGAAGCGAGTGAATATGTGCAAATATGTAGGTTGCTGATATTGTAAGTCCATAGGAACGTTTGGGCCTGCTTTCAAAAAATCTTTCCTGGAATATGGCTCATTTTTTTAGTGTTTTGATGGATTTTGGATCAAATGACTTGTGGGTAAAAACTGAGTGGTGTAGATACAATGATATCACCTACGTTTTGTGTGCCGATATTGTGAAGCTTTGTGTGTCATCATCTTGTGTCATCATCTTAAATAACTGGACAAAAGTTGGTCCTTTTTCGCGAGTGGGCTAAACCCTTAAATGCTTTATAATCCAAGCATGAAGCCAATTTAAATTTGTATGCCTCTTTATAAATGGCTATAAACATGGTTATTTTTTATTTAAAGTTAGCCACTTGGACATAGTTTAGTTTGAGGACAGATTCAAATTTTGAGCCTACATCAAGTGGCTATTAAAGGAACTATCCACTTTTAGCCCTGTCGCAGAAGTCTAATTTAAACTATTACTTAATAATAAAAGATTAAATGAAAAGTGTGTCCCTCACATATTTCTTAACACATCAGGCATAAGGTTGAAAATATGAGGCTAAAATAATACTTTAAAATGTAGAACTTTAGCTGATTAAAAACCGATTGATTTAACTCTGCCTCAACATGAGTACATAAGCTCAATCAGTATGAACAGACAGAAACTAAGTGTACAGATTGTTTTATATCTTTTATCATGATCATAATAAACAAAACATCCCTTGCTCATGATGAAGAGATAACCCTGGTATTCTTATCTTAGAATTATTAATGGTGCTTTATCTTTTATTATCCATTGATTCCCTGATTGGTTGGCCTCCTTGCCTTCTGTTGTAGTCTGCTGACCTCTTCTGGTGGCAGATCTGTATTACACATTCAGTTTTAAGTAAAAATAAATAATGGTTTTCAAACATTACTAAAAGGACCAAATAATTTACTGCAACATAAGCTGGGATTTAGATGTCTGATTATATATAGGGTCTGATGTAAAATTAATTAATTCATTCATTCATTTCAGTTTGTTGGATTTTGTGTCCCAGTTTAAAAAATGTGACTTCACCCTGTCATCAGTCATAACAAACGTTTGGCTCTGCCTGACGTGATTGATAACACCATATCCAAAAGTCTATTTTTTTCACAACCTTTGTACAGTAGGTTGTTTTATATAAAAAAATTCTAGTCTCATTAAATTTTCAATGGCTAGACAAGAGCTCAATTTACACGCTCAGAGAAAGAAAGTTTGGGAAGTAATATGGAATACCATGAACTGTTTATTTTGTTTACAATAAAATACATTTAAATAGAAGAAGTTTAATACAGAATAAAAATTTAGGACAAACGTAGGATAGAAAATGAACTCTCGAATTAATCAAATGGCAGAAGAAGACATCACATAAATGCCATCTACAGTATATAAAACAGAGGTTCATTTATCCTGTTTGGCTGTTAATTATAGGTTTCTGCTTCTTTTGCTTTGAAACTATTTTTCTTTCACTAGAAATCTATAAGATTAAAAACATGTCAAAAACCTTTTGATACTAATCCATCTATAAGCTGCTGTTGTTTCCACATTGACAAATATATTGGAATAACTAGAACACTTGAAATTTTAAGAAATGCAGTAATAAGGCTAGAAGACTTACGATCAAAAAGATAATAGCAATGACTTTAAAAGTACAAAAAAGTGTGTCTTGGAAAGTTGTTCAAAAACTAAAGTGACTTAGATTGACTCATTCCCCCAGACTAGTTTTTGATGTCAGTGGAAAATTGGCTCGTCACGTTTTCAGCCTCATTTCAAATCCCGCTCAAAGAACGATCAGTGGCTACCTTGAGGTACACAAGGTGGGAGGACAAGAAAGGTAGCAAAAAAATCAGCCTTCACACAGCATTAAGTAATCTCTGGAAATCAGTTCTGAAAGTGAAAGATAATGTAATATGCAGTGCTGGAAAGTAAAGACAAAAGCCATGGTAAATTTCTTAAAAGCTATTTTTCATGCTGGAGGCTGACAAGAACATCTAATTTTTGGATGGCACAGCTGTCTAAATGAGAACTGAAGTCTAAGTCCTGTTTGTTTCTAGATGAGATTAGTTTAATTAGATTGAAGAGGAAAGATTAAACAAAATCATTTTGCACCTGTTATCAAACCTACATTTTTATGCTTTACTGTTACTGTTTACTTATGTTATTATCATTAAACAAGTTTAGTTGAGATAAATGCAAATTGACTCACATGAATATCTTTTGTAACAGTTGCAATTATTGTTTACTTTTAATATGACAAAACTAAAAGAGTAAGTTGTATTTAAGTTTGTTTTGAAATTATATTTGTGTATTTTAGTTGATCATTTTATCGGCATTGATTGTATTGATTATGTGCTGTACCTGTCATTTATGTTTGTCTATATTTTGTAGTAATTGTCATTTTTATGCCGTTTAGTTTTCACGGTGGATTTGGGGGAAGCTTCAACTAAACCCATTGCAAGAAAGCCACTTGTGTCTGCTGTGCTTGGAGGGAATTATATATTTCATACTTTCTTGCTCTGTCACAAATAATTCACTACAACATCCTTCATGCAATTCCACTTTTAAATTACGCTCACAAAGAAAATGTAATCTGTTTGTGAGATATATAACACTAAGTTGGTGATAATGTAACTAATTTAAATTATTTAGAAACTTAAACTCCTCCACTTTGGGCAAGGGCTCCTTACCGACCCGAAGAGGACAAGCCACCTTTTTCCGGTCAAGAACCATGGCCTCAGATCTAGAAGTCCTCATTGCAGCTGTCTCACACTCGGCTGCAAACTGCTCCAGTGCATGCTGGAGGTCCAGGTTCAGTGAAGCTAACAGGACCACATCATCCGCAAAAAGCAGAGACTAGATCCCGTGATCGCCAAACCTAGAGATTCTGTCCATACAAATTATGAACAGAATCGGTGACAACAGGCACAAAGCACAGTCCACAAAGTACATGTTGACCCATGTTGACTCCCATGAACCCTTGAGCACCCGATGGAGAGCTGGTCCAGTGTTCCACGGCCAGGATAAAAACTGGATTATTCCTCTTGGATCCAAGGTTTGACTAAAGGCCAGATCCTTCTCTCCAGTACCCTGGAATAGACTTTCCCAGGGAGGCTGAGGAGTGTGATTCCCCTGTAGTTGGACCACACACTCTGATCCCTCTTCTTGAAAAGAAGGTCTGCCACCCTGATCTGCCAGTCCAGAGGCACTGTCCCCGACCTCCCTGCACATCCAGAGACTAAAGATACTCAGGGTGAATCTCAACCACCCCCGGTGTCTTGGCACCGAGGAGCTTGGCAACCACCTTGGTGACTTCGGCTTGGGTGATGAACGAGTCTAACTCTGAGGACTCAGCCTCTGCTTCCTCAGTGGAAGAAGTGACGGTGGGATTGAGGAGATCCTCAAAGTATTTCTTCTGCCTCCCGACTACACCCCCAGTTGAGGTCAGCAGCTCCCCACCTCCACTGTAAACAGTGTTGGTAAAGCACTGCTTCCCCCTCCTGAGGCGACTGATGGTTTGCCAGAATTTCCTCGAGGCCGTCCGAAAGTCCTCCTCCATGGCCTCCCAGAACCTCCCAGGCCCGAGTTTTTGCCTCTACAACAGCCTGGGCTGCGCCACGTCTGGCCTGCCGGTACCCGTCAGCTGCCTTGGGAGTCCTATGAGCTAACAATGCCAGATAGAACTCCTTCTTCAGCTTGACAGCCTACCTTACTTCTGGTGTCCACCACCGGGTTTAGGGATAGCGTCCACAATAGATACCAGAGACCCTGCGACCACACCTCAGAGCAGAAGCTGTGAGAAGCTCTCCCGGAGATGGCAGTTAAAGATCCCAGTGAGGCCAGCGCTTCCAACTCACCACCAGGTGGATACAGCTCAGCCCCTCTCTTCACCCGAGTGTCTGAGACACAAGGCTGGAGATCAGATGACACGACCACAAAGTGTGTCATCGACCTCCGGCCAAGGGTGTCCTAGGGTGAAATTATGGACACCCCTGTGCTTGAACATGGTGTTCATTATGTACAAGCTGTGACTAGCACAGAAGTCCAATAGCATAACACCGCTTGGGTTCAGATGCCCAAATGTGGCCGGGGATTGGGTCGCCGAGATCCCCACGGTCGGTCTCCTCTGTGGGTTATGGGTCCACAGAAGAATGGGCCCATTTCGTCTGTCCGGCTGAGCTCATCCGATCCCTGCGGGCAAAGGCCCAGCCGCAAGATGCTCTCTTACGAGCCCTAACCCCAGGCCTTAGATTATTAAACATTTAAATAAGAGGTTGCAAATTAGCTTTAAAACGTAACTTTTGAAATGTTTTTACTTTGTAAATCACAATTTCAAACTCGTGACATTTCAGATTAAGACTTTTAATTGACCACAGATGACCACAATATAAAATATATATAATATATATTGTTTGCCATGTGAGCCCAAACACTGTTGGTTTGAATATAAAAAAAGACTAAAAAATTTTTTCTGCATCTAACTGATTAAAAAATCTTCATAATGAAGTGTAATAATGACTTTGTTTTGCCCTTGTTATATAACCTGAACAACTATAACATCCCTGCTTTTACATCATTGTTCCAATAGAGGGCAATCCTGGGCTGTGCATATGAGAGGAACAATCTCTAAAGCTGCAGTGATGAGCTCTTCTTACTTCCTCACCTCGTTTGATCATTTTCTTCCCTCTAAAATCGACTCACAGTGATATCCCCTGTTTCTGAAATAAACCAAATCAATCATAACACACCTGTTTTAGCCTGTGGTTGATAAACCACATATTCCAGTTTGAGACGACTGGAATATATCTGCTGTTCTAAAGCTGTAGGTTTTTTCGCCATGTTAAGTGGTAAGGCTCCAGCCACTTGCTACATTATTAATGAATCTTTTTCTGGCATCATCTCCCCTGTCTATGGGACGAGCATAAATATGGCATTTTTCATGAACCCTCCACCACTGCTGAGAAAAAACATGCAGTGTTTAGTTTCTTTCTTTTCTTTAAGTGGATCATCTCTGCAAAGGGGCAAATCCCCACCATGAAACAATATAATAAGATAAAAATAAAGGCTAAGTATATTCATGTGTTTGTTCAAGGAACAGGTCATTTCAAAGCATTCCTAAGAGATATAGCATTCCTTGGCTCCTCCTTGCTCCAATAAGCCAGTTCCCATGCACCTGCGTTGTGATAAGATATACTTCCGATGTTTGCAGTACATATAGTGTCACATAAAAACAAACATATGTTATAAGGCATGTCGTATAAGGCTGGTTACCCAGGAGGTCAGTATGTTCTGGGTGAAAATCTTGGGCGTCATCACACGGTATTTGCTGGGTGTGAAGTCCTCTCTGAGACGGCTATAGTAGCTCCAACGCTGACACTGACCCTATTCCATCAATCTCACATTAAAAACGCTTGCAGCATTTAAATATTTCAAAGAGCTTCTTGGCTAACTCCATGGCAGCTCTAAGCCTCCCTCTCTCTCTCTCTCACTCTCTCTGTCTCCCACTCTATGTGTGTGTGCACAAGTGTGGGTGTGTGTGTTAGAGTCTGCGGGAATTTAGCTGTTTTTAAATAAATTGTCTGCTGCCTTACAACTGATATAAAGAAGGGAAATGGAGATCATAATGTTACCCTACAAAATGCACCAAATAAACCACTTTCTGATTCAATAATCACACATTTCCCATAATTCTCTCTCACTTACAGTGTGTCACTTTTAAAGCTTGCACTCTGATTAAAATCAACATGCTCTGAACATGCATTGGATGGCAGTATAGATTTATAAATGAGTAGAACAGAGAGAGGGAAGTCATGAATATATCATCATGCAGTGATTCTGTGAAGCTGTCTGGTGTGTCACAGTGTGCTCGTTCTGTGTGGATCAACTCAATAAAGTCTTACACAGGACTGTGTGCAAAAGATACATGGTGGACACATGTTGATACAGGATGTGCGCTGTGTATGATAGTTCACATTTTTGTATGACATTGTCTCTTGAATTCTTGAATGCTTTCACGAATGTGGGCAGAAGATGAGAAAATCAACTCTCAGGCTGAATAAAGGTGAGATGAAAAAGTCAGGCAGCTCCCTATGGAGTATGACTGTAATTAATAATGCATTTTTATGATAGGGTCAAAGAAAGTTCAATGATTCATCTCTTTTCAGATGATTCTTGTTGGATTTGTAATAATAATGTATTTCAATAAGAAGTCAAATCAGTTCCTCCAGGTTGAATGTGTACCACAACCTTATTTTGTACCTTATTTAATTTGACGGTTATGTTTTTACATTTGAGAATAAACTTTACATAATGAATTCAGTTGAAGATGTATGAAGATCACCTATCACATGACTTTTTTATCAAGGGATGTTGACCAATAAATATCATTTAAATTCAACACTACTTATAATTCTTCAAAGTAGCAGATAAGAAAATAATCTCACCACACAGTTTATTATTTCCTTGATTAACTGCATGTTACGAACTGTTACCCTCACACTAGTTTTTATGCTGCCTCCTCTCAGTTGTTGTGAGCCATTGATGCAGAGTAGAATCTTTCAACTGATAGAGGTATTTATCAGTACAATTTCAATTGAATTCAATTTAAAAAAAATTATATGTCCCCGGGGGGCAATTCAAGGGCACACAGAGCAGTAAATGAACGACAGTGCAACTATGCTAAAACATTTAATCAAGATAAGAGTCAACAAAGAATAGAGTGTCAAAGAAGAACAAGTATCAAGAGTGTTAGTACAAAGTTAAAGTTAGATACAAGGAACAGCGGAGAGTAAAGTGTCTCGATGTTAGTACAAGTTAAAAAAACAAACACAAGTCACAGAGTTAGATTCAGAGAACAGCGACGGAGTAAGATGTAAAAGGACATGCATGTAAACAGATGAAAGCAGACGTGAACAGACGTATATGATGTAAACAGACATGCAGTAGACTATTGAAACAGATGTAAACAGAACTGTAGTGCCAGAGAAGATATAAGTGGACAGTGATCGGACTAAGATGTAATTTATTATCCTCTTCATAGTTGTTCATTCTAAAATTTGTCATTTCTTCTTTGAACTGTACTCTACTACTCTTAGTTTGTGTATTTCTTTTCCTTTTTTGGTTTGTGTGTAAGGCTTTATGTTGGTCTCAATCTTGCTCTTTCTCTATTTCCATCTATTTCTATCTATTTCAAATGTTGTTGTTGTGATTAAACAACAAATGATTTATTAAACATTCATAGTTTCATTTGCTGTTTTAAAGGTTTCCATTATACAGTATCACAAATCTTCATCTGCAGAAGTTCTGTGTTTGTTTGACCAAACTAACTGTGCATACCAATCATGTACTCAAACAGACTTTCTTGTTCTTTTCATTACGTCACTTGACATCCTCCAACACCTTGCCCCTTTAACGATTAAAAAAAGCCACTGGGTGCCACCCACAGTGTTAGTCATTCACCTTACCATCAATTAATCAATCTTTATTTGCCAATTCATAACAAATGTTATCTCAAGACACTTAACAAAGAGCAGGTTAGAGAACTTCCTCTTTGATATATTATCTACAAAGACCCACCATTAATCCATCATGAGCACTAAGCAACATTCAGCAAAGACACAGTGGCAGGAAAAAAAGTCCTCCAAGAGGCAGAAACCTGGAACAGAACCAGACTCATGTTGAACAGAGATCTGCCGAAACTGTGTTGGGCAGCTCTAAGATTCTATTTATCTATATTAATGATGGTAAATTTAAGGTTGATATAAATAGTTGTAGCAGTTAAAGTCAGGAGGGGGAGTTCATAGCAGCAGGCCGTCAGCAACAAGATCTACCTTTCATGCAGAAAATAAGAGCCAAATGAGCTCACAATGAGATATGGTATGTCTCTATTACTTTGTAACTTTACCATCCATGTGAAATTAAATTGGCAAATAACATCTTAATTGTTTTATAAGCACCCGATTCAGGCTGAGGGTTTAGAATACCCCAAAAGTTTGTTTTTTTTAAACATTTCTGTCCAAGCGTGTGTCACATAGAGCATAAAGAGGTTATGAGAACGTCTAGTACTTTTCTGCATAATTAAAACACATAGTGTTAAAACAGACCAGCAATTGCCTCTTATATAAAGGTTTACCTGTGTATGGGTCTATGGGTTAACAGAGCAGGCTACCCTACCCAATTATGCTTACAATATGTTTCAACTGATATCAAAACAAAAAATGACCAAAATGGACTTGCTGAATGACACTGATAAGCATTTACAGCAGCCTTTAGTACTGAACCATGTTACTACCACATCCCAGCTCCTATACCACTGTGATGGGGAGGGTTTTTTTTCATTTCAGGAGAAAATCTCTTGAGTTTCATGAAGCTTTTATTCACATCACACTACATAACAGCAAGTTAGAAGAACTCAGGTCAGAAAATGGCAATTAAAGGCGATAAAGGCATATTAAAAACAAACAAACAAACAAACAGTTGTTTTGGCATGATAACATTTTTTACACATTGGTCTCTCTGTTGCACCTCTATGGAGAACATCAACATTTAATGTGTACACACTCCAGTTGAAGAGCAGAGAACATCAGTCAATTATTAATGTTTAAAAGGTTCAGAGAGCTAAGTTGCTTGTGTTAGTGCGAGACCGAAGCAGTGTGCAGTTGCAGAACACTGAGGGGTGTAACTCTATACCACACCCCTCACTTTTGAGGAGCTACACATACACCAACTGAGACTAAATTCATAGAAACAAGTGACCCACCAGGAGTAAAGCTTGAGATGAGCATAGTCCTTGAAAGTATTGTCGACAACTAGGAATTTGCTGGTCAGACATGTACAGAACATCTGGAGTAGCAGCTACTCAGTCCAGCTGTCAGATTGAATTTAGTCTCAGGGGGGAAGCAGGCAGGCGCGCTCATCCTCTGTGCATGCTGAGCACACAGTATAAAGGCTGTCATGGGAGTGGTACTCTGAGGAATGTGATGGTGGGGGGAGGTGAACACAGTGCAAGGGTCGAGGAGTGATTTATCTGAAAGGATGAGACAAAAATAAACACATCTTAACATTAAAGTTTTATATTTATTAAAAAGAACAACTCTAAAGTCTGGAACAATATATTTATTAGCAGACTTTAGAGTACTTTTTTCATCAGAATGCAGGATTGATTGATAGATTTACATTGTTCAACAGAAGTGTGTGTGTGTGTGTGTGTGTGTCTGTGTGCGCGCGCGTGTTCTAGAGCAACCCAATAGAAACCAGTATAATTATCATTTCTCTGTAATAAACCTTCATAGCAGAGAAAATGAGAAATGAAGACACTCTGATGACTGACAACTGTCAGTCATCAATGTAGATCAAAGTGGAGTGTCCTTTGAAATGATGCCATATCCTGAATTTGAACAATAAAAGAGCAAACTAACAACCAATGGTTCAATTAGGGGAACGTGAATTGAAGGTTTATGTATTAGAATATTTATTTGATATACAAGTGATATATAATTGTTATTAGAGTTGTTGACAATTGAACTCTACAGGGAGATAGGGCATCTCTGATCAACAGACGGATCAGTGCAGCGTCCGCAGTCATTCGGTCATGAGTTTTGGGTCATGACCGAAAGAACAAGATCCTGGATACAAGCAGCTGAAATGGGCTTCCTCCATAGGGTGGCTGGGCGCAACCTTAGAGATAGGGTGAGGAGCACAGTCACCAGGGAGGAGCTCGGAGTTGAGCCGCTATTCTTCCACATCGAGAGGAGTCAGCTGAGGTGGTTACGTTTACGTTTGATAATAATGAAGTGTGCCTCAATCAGATTTATAAAAGGCTGCCTTAGTGTATCTCCACTTTCCAGCCCCATTCAGAATGGCCTCAAATTATATGGGCCAGAGAGTTGGTGTAACCTTCAGTCACTCCTGTCCTTCCATCATAAAAACAACAATAACAACAACAAAAACAAAAAACAATTCTTGCTTGAAAAGTAATGAAAATCTACGTTGTATTTTCATTCAAATCATGTTTTCTGTGTAATGCTGCTTTTTTGTATTTATTTTTTTTACATTTTTAAAGATGATATTGTCTAATATCATATAGTGAAAACATGGCCGATACTGAGCTCTTATTCACTGGAGGGTTCGAAGAAAATATACAACCCCAGGGTATAATAATGTCAGTATGTTTAAATGTGACATGCAATGATTTCACCAGGTTACAGATGTTGCCTTAAAATGTTTAGAAGGCACGAGACAGATGTTGTCCAGCAGTTTGTTATCGTAAGAAATTAGGCTGAATGTCTGTATTTAGAAGAGGCATGTCTTATGTGACTGCAATATAATACTTTTCCTTGACAAGGGACACCAGCAATGCTGCAACAATCAATCCCTCCACCAAAGACCACAGAGAAAGTGCGATCTGTGTTTCTGGTTACCCCACCCTCCCACAACACAAGGCTAAGGAATCATCCTGAACATTTTACACTGTGCAGCTCGTGCACTGCTCATGTAAAAAAAAAATAATGCTCCCCATTTCAGTGACAATCAGAGAAGTCATGTGGCAGCCATCTTAGGTGTACCACTGCAGAACGTTACGATGGGATAAGGGACGTGTAAAGGCGCGTCATTCATTCACTCTCTGGTCTAAATCTGTGTTCAGGACCACGGCCAGCTCCTCGCGCCTGCATGCGTCCGCCTGGCTTCCTGGCAGGCAGGGAGAGGCCATCGCCCGCTTTCACCGATTAAAAAAAACGACTCTCCATCCCCTCATCGGTACAATATACTCCCCTGCCCCTCCCCTCTGCTGCCTTCTCACCTCCCCCTCTCGCATCCGCTGCAGTGACTGGCCAATAAAGCGGAGAAAATACGTAAGCGTCGACGAAGGCTCGGCGCAGGCGGAGAAAGCTCAGTGTGAAGCAGACCGAGCCTCTTTCAGCCCCACTCGCGCTGCTGACATTCCTCGGCGAGTACAACCAGGGCCTTGACACCGGTACTCTAAATGACATTTTCGCACGGATAAGAAGGTGGCACTTGTATAACTTTGGAGATACTTCTACAAAACCTTCCTTAGAAGGTTAGGGTAGCTATAGGGACGCATCCTCTCTAGAACAAGATGTTAGATCCGTCGTCCAGCGAGGAGGAATCTGATGGGATAGTAGAGGAGGAGACCAAAGAGGCAATGGCACCTCAGGCCGGATCCCGCATCTCTCCCAGCAGGACTAGCGAGAGCTCGGGTGGTCTCGCCCCCAGCAGCAGCCGCAGCAGCGCCCGTCCAACCAGCCCGAGCCCGTCTGCAGCCAGCGAGGAGAAGGAGGACCTGGATAAACTGCAGAGGGATGAGGAGGAGCGCAAGAAAAAGCTGCAGTTGTATGTTTTTGTCATGCGATGCATCGCTTACCCATTCAATGCAAAACAGCCCACAGATATGGCACGGCGACAGCAGAAGGTAAGGTCCCCTCGGTGAAAAGACATCATTAATAACCACAAGGTGACGAAACGCCTCCTTTCATATCGCAGATGTTGTCATTGATGACCTACATAAGGAAGAGCACAGAGGGGGGTTTTGGCCACAAGGCCTGTCCGATAGCGCGCGGATGCTGCACAGTCCCGTAGAAGAAATACACGTTTTCATTTTTTGATGCAAAATGTTGAAATCCTATGAGCATGACAGAAGCACAGAAAAGCTCTTCAAATGGTGAAAGAAGTACATATAGTTATAGGTGCTGCAGAGCTGCATACAGAGTGCAGTCCATGTTTGTCTACACACACTCGCTCACAAGTAATATAAATCCCGGCAAGTCCATGAATTGAAAGGGCGTACAGGGGATGGTAGGTGGTGAATTGAAACGGGACAGCATCATTCCCTTCTTGGCTTATACCTGAGAAAATACCAGTTTTTCAGTAGATACGAGAAACCTATGGCCATTCCAATCATTTGCGCCATCAGTTATCCCGTCAATTTGGCCTCCCAAGGTGACTTTTAGGCTCAGATCTCCCAAGGAAGGTTGCTTAATAGCTTTTTTCCTGCTCTGCAGATGAGCTGGGCTCCTCTTGATGTGTTACAGTTAATTCATTGCAATGAAAATTTCCTTCATCCACACATTCATTTATACCGTATTTATACTACTGGTACAGATTACTGGTACAGGTTTATGTAGGTTACTAAAAGAGACCAGGCCCATGGCATGTCTTTTTTTATATTGCTACTATGATGCTCCATTCATAGTGAAACCAGTTTTGGGTCATGATGTCCTATACTGTTGTAGTCCCTGAGCACCAGCCCTACTGTACCAGAGGAAGGGGGAATTGAACAGCCCCAATTTATTGTCCTTGATATGTGCATTTGTATATAACACTACAAAAAAAGACCACCTATGTGTTATACACGAATGGTGTGATGAACAGGTCAAATGAGAAAACATACATGCAAGTGATGAACCTTTGTGCAGGGCTTTCTTTGTACTGTGAAACATTGATTATCACATGGCTCATTGAGGCTATAGTAGCAGCTTGTTGTTGTTGCTCACAAGGCAGAATAGTTGCATTCAGTATGGTGCATGACAAAGATTCATCTACAGCTGATCACTTGTCCATCTTGCAAGGAAATACTCTACACAATAGTGTGGAAATTGCTCTTAGTAGTGTTGCGTTTGTGTAAGACCCACTGTCTTCCTCTGGACAAGCTTTAAGCCATATGGTCTGAATTTTCTGCTGACTCATGCACAAGTGCATGTGGGAAGCTTAAACCACACTGTTTTTGTCTATTTGTTTGTTTGGAGTCCCATTTAGCGTAGGTTACCAATAGTCTAATGCACGCACTTTTATATCAAGTGGCTTCTGCAGCCACAAAATTCTCCACTGTGGGTGAGTTAGTATCAGGATAAACAAACCAATGCACCCGAGTAAAACACTGCATTTGTCTGCTTACAGTTTTTTTCTGAGACCTTAATTGTGTCCAAGTTTGCCCCCTTCAGTTAACAAATGGTTTCTGAAAGTTATAAAATGTGCAGAATTAATTGACAAAAATATAGAATGTTTAAAACACACTACACACACTAAACATTACCGCTTGCTTAAATGTTTTTTTGTACTTTTGCAAATTTGTAAAAAAAAACTTTTCACTGTCTTTTCACATATATGGTTATAGAGAAAAAGGCTACACTTTCAACGCTGGTCCAATATTTTTTTCTGAAACTCCCTTTAATTTGTCCTTACCACACCTACACAAACGTACAAACGTCTCCACAAATTCCTTGCAGTATTCACCATACAATCTATAATGGAACTTATCAAACATGTGTCTATTATAGATTAGTCGCAGCAATGTGATGAAGCCATTTCCGTAAAGAAAAGACTTAAAGCCTCTATGAAACATGTGGAGTAGCTCGATGATAATCCACTATTAGAAGCTCTGGCACACACACAGCAGTGATGGGCTATCACAGACAAACAGGCCTGGTTGCAGAGTCTGCCACATGTGAGCTTCTCTGCTGCTGCAACTTCAAATGTGCTGCTGTAACCTTGTGAGAGGGCAACACAATAGGGAAGAAACAGACCGTTGCTGCTCTTTGAAGTAGCGAAGGGAAATGTTTTCAGTCAGAAAGATACATGCACCTTGTGTCTTTGCAAAGCAGGGCTATTGGGCTACTGTCTAGGGACTTAACATTCACACACTAATGCCCCCCCCACCCCCACAAACCTGGTGATAGTTAATTATTGAGGTTGTTGATACCTAAAGATTGTATTGCTGTTATTTATGGAATTAAGGCATCATTAGGGATTGTTCTGCAGGGCAAAATCCTTGTTTTTTATTACAATAAGCAACCTTAACAGTGCATACAAAGGTGTTATACATAAAGGATCTTTCAGCAGGCAAAGGTATAAAAGCAGTAAACAAGATAATAAATAATAGAGTAGCAGTTTTGTTGGGAGAGTCATTGGCCCTGTATCACGGAATTGTGAAACTGAAAAATGTGATATTATGATCTTTTGGATGTTCTTAACAAAGATTTGATGGATTACTGTAAAATTCTGTACAGACATCAATTCCCCCAAAGTATGTGCCCAAATAGATTTTGGTCATCTAACATTAGTATCACAAATCCAGTAAAATATCTCAAAATGTAGTTGACGGATTAGCTATTTTTTTCCAGATGATTATAAGGACTTTTGTTCACTTTGGTTTTTCTCAATAACAATTATTCAGACCACATTTTTCAGTGTTTTGGGTATGGATACTGATTAAAAAATAATACTCTTCCCATCAGCCTCAGCTGTACTTTTTGTATGATGCCAATTAATAAATATTACCACACTAACACACTATGCGAACGTGGCTTAGGTTGACACAATTAAGCACGCTTCACGTCAACATGTTTACGTTTTAATTGTGAACATGTTAGCGTGCCCGAATGTTCCTAATAACTTACTTAGGAGCTACCGCAGTAGACTGACCAGCTTTTAACTGATCATACATTTAGACAGTCAAACACAATCTCATTTTAGTAATTAATTAAAGAATAAAATGTGATTATCAAAAAAACCCAACAACAACTAAATTATAGATCACAATGAAAGTGTTTCTGAGAATTGAATAATCTCTTGGGTTTAGTATTTTTTCAATTACTGTAGAAAGTATGATCCCCCAAAGTTTTTCTGACCCAATCAACCCATCTGCCAGCAGGCTAACTTAATAGAGTGCGTTTTGGCTCAGCATTTTAATACTTTACAGTATGCCGTTGATACTCTGAGCAAGAGGAGCTGAGAAATGTGCAGCAGGCTCTGTGATATGAATGTGAATCAGGCTAAAATGCAAAACAGGGATACTTGAATGAAGTCTGAAACTCCTGTGGTGTTTTAGTGCTAAAGGATTGTGGGTGTCACATAGTGAACAGGGTTCACATGGATTGGGTTTTCCCACATATTCATACATCTGAAACCCTATTAATTTCATTGTAATAAAAAAAGAAGTGTTGAACTCAATGACGACTCACATTTGAAACAGACATGTCCAAACACAATGTGAATAATGAATAATGTGAATAAGAACTTGTTAGTTCAATTTTGCCACCCTAGCAACAACCAAATTATTTGGATATAAATAATTCAGTTAAATAGCTCATAGATGAATGAAAGATAATGCAAGGATGAAAACTAGAAGACGAGGAAGCAGCTGACTAAGAAAGGAAGATGACACTGGCATCATTGTTAGATGCTTGGGTAAAATTAGAAACATTCATAAGAATATATTCCAACTGGTGCATGTGCAGCCAGGATTTTCTATTAATCCTATGCTACTATTGATTTTACCTAATTTACATGTTGGTACACAGATGAACTGAAGTGAAGCTCCCTCAACTCATTATGTTCATTAAAAACGTCGAGGTGGCAGAGTGCAAGTATGCCACTGAAATCATTTGCATTATTATGTAAGAGCTTTAAATGGTGTTCAGCTAGGAAAAAGGCATCTTTAGACAATAAAAGAAGCCTCACAGTCAGTGTCAAGTCAAGCTTTGAGATAACAATAACACATGTCAATCATCATTTGAACACTTCTGCTGAAGAATGTCAGTCCGTTCCATTTAGCAGACATTAAAGCATGCTGTAGAACATCATGTATAAAAGAATTAAGGTTTGCACCAATAGCATGGATATGAAAATGGATTTCAAAGGGGTGACAGCTGAAAAGCAGCACGAGAGCCACCCCATCCCCCAACCCACCTCACCTACAATGTCAGCGGCGTGTAACAAATCACAGCTTCACAAGTTAAAAATCTGCCCAGTCTGCTTATAACCAGGAGGGAAGGCTGTGATCTTGTTCCTTAAAATATTAACGCTTTCTTTGTTTTCTTCCCCAGAACAGAAATCAAAAGTCAAGATCAAAAAAACTCATATTAGTCTTGGACATTTTAAACAATACACTTGTTTGACCTGAGTACACATGGCAATCAAGCACTTGCAGAAATAGTTTAAGAAGTGCAATAAGCCACAAATTGCATTTTTTTATGTGTCACGGTGGCATCCTCTGACGGATTTTCTCAGCAGATGTATCTGGCTTGAAAGCAGCATCTAACATTTTGATGTTTCTCTCATTCGTCAGCTGTCTGTCAGAACACAGCATGCCCTCATTAATTATGGTACAACCTATATGTGCCGAGAGCCTATATAATCCTGTCCTTGGGTAGACAAATGTTAAATGTTACAAATGTATAGTACTAGTACAACCTTAATCCTTGTGAAAAGACACAGAAAAACCCTTGCCTTTGCTCTGCCGCAGTGGTCCAACTTAAAGCGGAATTCTTCTTCTTTCATTTACAGGATGCCAGTCCATCTGTTTTTCTTTGTTGCAAAATTTTAATCAAGTCTTCCATTATTGCACAAGCCAGACTTATTAAAACTAGTGGAACGTAACAGCATTTTTAAATGGAGGTTATAATCACACTCCAAGAAAACATTTCTAAATTTCTTTGATGAACCAAAAGTGTGTCAGCACATCATCACATTTTTTTTTTCCAAATGAAGGCAGGCAGCTGCTGGTGGTGTTTTTGGATAGAGAGAAAAATATTTTTGCGCAAATGTACACTGGTATATTGAGGCATTGCTTCACAAGAGAAAACAACTGAAGCTTGGCTGGAATAAGACAGAGCACAGAGGCGGATTAGCAGTGGTGATTTTCCACATTAAAGAAAGAAGATGGAGGTAAGAGCTTCAGCAGGCTTATTACTGCTGTCCTCTGTTGACCTTTCTCTGATTACTCGCACTCAGGAATTGGAAAAACACAAACAGCAGACACAAGCCTTTAGGTCAGGTAGATATTCACACTTTCATCCGTCATGGGTGTCACATATCAACACGTTCACACTTCAGACTTGAGAAGTATGACAGCTTGGTCTGTGGCCCTACAGCTTCAAAATATGTTCATATAAGTGTCTCTCCTGCATGAATAGTGTCTGTACAGGGCTCTGCAGTCAAGCTAGCAATAAAAACTATACAATGTCTGCTCAGAATAAAGCAGTCAGGTTCATTATAGTAAATAAACAACATCAGATCTGTTTTCAAAAGAGGGCTTACAGACAAATGATTAAACCTGAATGAGTATTGGACATAAGTGGACAGGAGTTCCATAATCCATTAATCTCTCATCATCACTTATTTACACAGCTGCTGTGTACAAGTGTTACTCATGCTATCATCACTAGAAAGCTGTAAACCATTCAAAATCCATCCAACACAGCAGCCACATTCTACACATCTGTCTGACCGAACAAACAAACACGTTTTTCTTTTTCATTTTTCTTACCATCTGTACTCCTTTCTGCTATAATAATTCAACAAAAAGTCCTGCTGCAAAGGGTCCCTACAGTCTAAATTGAGTCAAAGAGTTAATCCACACATTATGTGATTTAACACATTACATACTGTACATAAAGATCGTTGGATTGCTTCAAGATCTTGCCACTGTTCCAAATGATCTACTGTATTCTGTGTATCTGTAGCCGGCTCCTTCTCTTGGTTTGAGGCTAACATCTCATGGCTTTATTAGCTGCTACTAGCATAACACAACCATATCTCAAATTTAACAGATAGATGTAGGGAAGCATGTAACACAAGCTGAACAATTAAAGTTCTGCTCTAACAATTTTTATTCTTTTGCCATCTATTCTGAGTGGTAGCCTACAGTACATTAGTTAAATGCTAAGCTAAAGGAGAAATGTTTTAAGCACTACACTAAAGAATTTTGTTCAAACCTTTTCCTTCATTCAAAGTGAGTGAACATTCAAGTAAAGTTTTCTGGTCAGAATGATGTACTTACGGCATATTGCGACCTGTTAATATTGATGAATACACAACCTTACTTAGCCTCTAAGAGTGGCAAGGCTTGGTGCAGATAGGAAAAGAAAAGAAATAAATGTCTGAGATAATTGTCTTTGAAAGCAAAGTGAGAGAGAGAGAGAGAGAGAGAGAGAGAGAGAGAGAGAGAGAGAGAGAGAGAGAGAGAGAGAGAGAGATTTACTGGACAATGAAAAGAGGGGAAAAGACAGTAAGTGATTTGTGATGGGAGGTTGGAAGCAAAGGATTTATGTCTTGGATTGTTGATGAGAGTAATGCACCAGTTAGAGATATCAGCCCAGAGTCAGTTATGTGTGCTCTACAGTATAAATTCTGCATTGTAGCCCTGCAGTAGGTACTTCTCATTTTGAACAATAACTACTACACACCATCTGACGAGGTCAGAGGAGCTGAAATCAAAATCAAAATGTCTTAATATTTACTATCATGAGACTCGTCTTTGCTAACCATGAAGCTATTAATAAGCTTGGCCTTTTGAGTAGTTTTGACTTTTTAGACGTGGGAGTGCAGCCTTAATCATCACTAATAAAGAAAAGCAATTTTAAAGACCACTCATTGGTTGGACTTGCATATTACAAAATGTGCTATAAATCTGCACCCAATGAAAGAAGCATAGGACATGCTGTTGTGATTTTCTTTTTACTCTGAGAAAGATGCCTACATTTTTACATTTGCTTTGTGCTAGAAATTCAACGAATAACTATTCCTGTAATTGGTTTATGCAAAAAAAGGAAATCAACATACAATTATGTGTGATATACTGTAAGTAAAAGAAACTGTGAAAACGTTCATAGACCATTGTATTGTTATGACCAAAGATTTAAAACCACCAGACATCCAATTCAAATAAACATTAACAACATTGTCTTACTTTTCTTTTATGAATTAACTTTATTACTCAGGAAAAGATATTTCTTTTTTATAATATTCAAATGTAGGTTTACGACAATATACTGTAAAACCTTACATAGTGTATGAAACCTAAAGCTCCATCATTTACAGCTTGTTTACCATTGGTCATAATATATTAGACAGATAAAAAATACAGATTCTACCATTTGTACTTTAAAAGAACTTTGACAAGTTTCCTTGTTTTTGAATTCAATCGCACAGAAGCAGGTTGTAGCAGGTCATGGTGAAGCTTAATTTAAGGGCTTTGTATACTTAATGCTGAGTTTTTTTATTTCTATAAATACACATGTTTTGAACATTAAAAACTCTGGAAAATATCAGTTATCTTAAGCAGCTCAATTAAGAACTTAGTTGACTTGACAGTCTGGACAGTACAATATTTACAGAATGTCAGAGAATCAAAATATCAATTAGCTAAGAAGTAAAATTCTTCCTTAAAGTTAAAAACAATCCTTCACTACTTAAGTAAGACTACATCTAACACTAATGGATGCAGAACAGTTAGTATGTGCACCAAAGGCATTTAGAAAGATATTTGTCACATCAATCATTTAATATATTATTGATCTTTTGGACATGTATGCAAATTGTCTTATTGATTTTGTCCTCTGTACATCTGAGACTGTCCGTGCCATTTATGTTATGTGAGGTTAAGGGCTTATTTAGTGTTCAGTAGCCAATTGAGCATAATGAGGAACCAGCTGAGCTGCCAGTGTGAGTTGGTGGTGCGATAGTGGATGACTGTTACAAGAAGGGGCTTAGCTGCTTGTGAACACTGTGTTCCCCTGTATGTATCAGCACTGCCACAGCTCTTGAATATGACAACAGAGAGGAGGCTGGTTATACAGAGACACAGCTCCCTGTTTTATCCCTGTTTGCAGTTTGTCAGGTTCCGTCTGCAGAGTATACACCTGGCTGTTTACGAAGGCAGCCGAGTGGTATTTACTCACAAATCTGTGTGCGTGTGCTTTTAGAACAAATCTATGTGAGCGCTTCTGGTTTGGGATAACAGCTTGTGAATCTGCCTTTGTTTAATTGCAGTTTGGTGACCACAGACATTACATGATGCTGTGGTTTTGTGTTTGATGAGGCCAGTTACTAGTAGATTTTGTGCAGCTGTCTTGAAGCGCTTGGTCTTGTACTTGTATTGACTGTTTACTCAGATGTTGGCCGGTGTTGTCATCCTCAACATGACTGAAATATGGTTTGTTCGCCAATAGGATTCAACAATAGCATGTTTGCTGAAAACCAACAGCAGCACTGGTAGGCAGCTCTTCCCTGAGCAAACAGATTAAAACACAATTAGAAGTTTATAGTGGAGCCTCTCATCATCACAGATCGGATGTCATGAAAGAAAGTTCCCCATTTTTATGTCAACATAAACCCCCAGAGTTTATCAAAAGTTTTACTTTGGACCTAATTCAAAACTCATTGACATGTATTTATTTGATCACTGTAGTGTGTATTGGCCAAATACTGTATGTACTATATTTTTCAGACTTTTAATTTTGTAAAAAGGCCTTAAATTCCCCTCCACTTTTTGACATTATGCAACTTTTAGAGGAATCTAAGTGTGAGTCAGCAAACCACAGGCTTTAAAGTGCTGAAGTACTCTAGCTACAGTACAGCATACACTGCATTTAATTAGCTAATTACACAACTCATCACAGCACTTATAGGACAGCTGATATGTTGTATATCTCACTGCCATGTTGACCACACACTTCAAAGTAAAATATGATCATATAAACGTGATCCAACACAATAATCCTCACACACAATTCACAGTTTAATTACTGTCTTACATAATAATTGTGCTACTGGTGTTATATAACTTGCTTTTATTATAGTGTAGTCTTTCTCTTTGTAAACATACAGGCTAATACATGCAAACACTATTTATACAAAATAGCCTTCTTATGGCTTGTTATATACATGTTTTTCCTATCTTTCTCAAAGATAAAATAAATGTCTAATTTTCTTAGGAAACTAAGCTGAAAGTGGCAAACTCTCAAGTTTTTGGGACCCTTCCGTTGGGGTGCCAAGAATATTGATCCGACCCTAAAAGTTGGAGCTAAACACTGCAGTCCGTAGATTGGTCGAAATAATCGTCACTTCCCATGTGACAGCGATAAACAAAACTCTGTTGTGTTTCAATACCCAGTCGATTGTCTGTATTTCCCTTTGTGGCACACAGCCTTTTCTGAAATAAAGCTGGATTGCTTTTTGTAATAAAAAGCCACATTCCAAAGACAAAGTAGATGAATTGCTGGAAGCGTTGGTTTTGCCATGCAACGCTAATACGTAGCTTGCGCGGCAATCGGCATCCGGCTTACACACTGCCTATCAAATACGGCACGGTTGGCAGTAGAAACGCGAATGGGATCAGACTTTACCGAACCAAACTGTACCAGTTTAAATGAGATGTTTCAGAGACAGAATCCCTGTAAAGCAGCTGGACCAGACTCTGTCTCTCCCTCCACCTTGACAACAACCTAGAACTTAATACTCTGAAGACATGCTCCGACTCCATGGTGTCTACTGTGGAGTCTTTCCACTTCCTGGGGACCACCACGTCCAGGACCTCAAGTGGGAGCTGAACATCATCTCCCTCATCAAGAGAGGACTGCAGAGGATGTACTTCCTGCGGCAGCTGAAGAAGTTCAACCTGCCAAAGACCATGATGATGCACTTCTACACTGCCATCATCAAGTCCATCCTCTGCTCCTCCATCACAGTGTGGTACACTGCAGTCACAGCAAAGGACAGGTGCACACTGCAGAGTGTCATTCACTCTGCAGAGAAGGTGATCGGCTGCAATCTACCATCTCCACGGCCTGTTCACCTCCAGGACCCTGAGGCATGCATACATATATATGTACTTGGCAATAAAACTGATTCTGAAGTGTGAAATTCCAAGTTCCCAGTTGGTAGTGTCAACTGAAACGCCCTCTGAAGTTGTATTTTGTAGTTGTAAAGTTGGAGAAAATGTTGTTGCACGAGTCAGAATCCAACATGGTTGCTACGTGCATCAACCGTACATTAAAGCTGTAACTATTGTGTTTTGTTAGCCGATTACTCCTCTTTTTGTGCAATTCAATTAATCACACCAATATTGCGACAGTTCTATCTCTGGACGTGTTGTTGTTGTATTTTTGTGCACAAACTATCACTTAGTTTGTTGTTATCATCTGCTATTAGCTAACAAAACAAAGATATTCCTGGAGGTGTCCATGCTGCTTTTCTGACTTGCAACTTGAACAAGCTCAACTCAGGTGTGACGTCATTTCCAGCTCAGAGTTATTCAATTCTGACGTAAATAGAACGCGGCCTGTGGCATGCTAACCATCATCCACCGCAGGCTGTACAATGACAATTGCTTTAGAAATATAAGAAAACTGAATTATGCCTTAAAGAGACGTCCACTATAAACAGTTGTCATAATTCATCAAAACACCAGTTCTTTATTAGATTCATGGTTTCTTAATTTTTTCAGCGACTTAAGTATTGTATCGGCCACCTGGTTGAACTAAACTTAAATCCATAGCCATTTTCAACAGTGATGAAGTAACTGTAACTCAGGCCAATGGAATGTGCATATCTCTATTGATATATGAAGGGTGATTAATGACACTATCCACTTCATTGCAAGCCAATGAATCACCGTGTAACACTGTAATCTTGATAAGAGCCATGGCGAGAGAATCAATAATAGCAAAGCAGGAAAGTATGTCTTGGGAGTCTGGCAATACTGATGAAAATGGAAGCATTTTCTCTCATCCATCAACATGGTAGCTAATCAGCACAGTTCTCCAATCAGCAGTGAAGCAAAGAGCATGCACAACCTAGACTCATGAATATTTTATGTAACTGAAATGTTTTTTTTTTTAGAGAGATCTTTATGCTTTGGTGTTGGCCTTTTAAATAAAAAACATGAGCACATAGAGTTAACAGCTCTCTCTGCTGTCACATAATGTCAGATTCTGCAAAAATGAACTGTCAGCAGAAGTATTATTAGGTTTGACCTTTCACGGTGAAATCTTCAGGTAAACACAAATGTGTTCAGCCTGTTTTGGATGACTGCCAACACCCCATCTTCTCTCATTCATTGTTATATCTTTGCGATTCTTCTCTTGCTATATTTGAACCCAACGTTGAAATGTAAGATTAATAGAGGCATCTTTGTCCTTGGCCACATGGATTACAGCCAATTACAGCCAACTTTCCTTGTGAGTTTTATTCACCAATTATTTTCTTAATCATTTTGTCTCTATGTGTCCAAATAGTAAAAAAAAAAAAAAAAATCCAAAGATGATTTTCACATCCGATTGCAATAATTTAAATTGCTGGTCTATACCTCATATCTCAAAGATTTATTTTGTTAAATCCATAAAATTGTCAAATGTGAGCGGATTAGAGTTGTTGCTTGAATAATCACTGAAACAACTGGTAAAATACCATTATGCTGATTCACTTTCTATCAACTAATTTGCCCATCCCTGACTAAAGCTCCTAAAAAATGTATATGAGAAGGCTCTCTTGTTGGCTGCTTTTAAAGGCTTCAACATTAAAGATGCTGTAATTTCCCTGTGTTCAGTTGTATACAAGAAAGGCACAGTATGTGTGGCCTCAGGTCTAGTGGTATAAGTGCTAGTGCTGCCCTCAACCCTCGGCTTTTTTGCTTGGTTCAAGCTTGTTTTGTACCTTTTTTCAAATGCAGGTAAGCCCTTTAACAGAAAGCATTTCAACCCATATCCTATACAGAATGTTTCTCCTTAGTCTTGCTTTTTTGTATTTTGCTTTTCTATAAGTGATGTTTCTGAACCAAAGAGCTGTTCCAGGAATACAGTCATTTATTGAGACAGTTTTTCTTATCAAAACTGAATCTTTGCATATGATCATCCTCGCACTTTGAGAAATAGACAACAAACCAAGCAAGAGTAATTCCATTTCAGCAGCGCAGAGTCTCTATAGACCAAATTGTTTGGCATGCCGGTGTCAATATGAACATTTCTTGCCTCTGGTTATTCCTAAAACACCATGTCCAATTAAAACTGGCATGGACAGATCACATGTTTTCTTATGTCTCACATCCTGTTGCAATGATTAATACACCTGGAACCTTGAAGCTAAGGTGCAATTGATCGTTGATGTCGTTAATGTGCTGTTATGTGTTGTAAATTGCTTGTTTGTGGTTGGATAATAAGTGGTACATAATCCTGAAATTCATTCTTGGCCTTTTACATGGAGGAGTATTGAGGCTTTATTTGTGTGCATGTATATTTTCCAGGCCAATTTATAGTTGTTTTATTTGTTAATGCTGTTAAACCAAACTCTAAAACGTTTATTTCAGCTCCTATGGCAACATTTCATGTCACATGAGCCCCTTTTCATAAATATTGCATTCAAATGGGATGGAGTTGTAGGACAGGCACACAGATGGTGTTGAGATTGCCTCAAAGGTGCATGATATGTGGTACTTTTCCATCTCACGCCCACACCAAAGTCTGTCACTTGCAAAATGCGGCTGAACACACGCCGACACACACGTGTTACCAGCAGGCCGTTGAGCTTGTTTGATATACACAACAGCTTGAACTATAGATTGAAAGCAGTTGTCAGGGAAAGATTGCCGGTCTGTTGATGGTTCGGTCAGTGACTCAGTAACCATCTGAGAAATCAATCCAAGGACATCGAGACCAAAGAAAGGATTGAAATTGAAACAATGGGGAAAAATGGAGAATTCATGGAACATCTCTTGGTCCTGGATTAATGATTCAATAAAATACCAAGTGTTGATAGTAAATCAATGAAAAAGACAACAACTTTGAAACAAATGGTAATTTAGTTAATGATTTATGATATCCAAGATTGATGTCTGGTTTTGTGTTACTATTAGCAAAGTATAGCAAGACATTTAACCCCTGAATTGCTCCCCCTGCTCCATTAGGGTGTATGTGGGTTGACGCTCCTGTGGTCAACCACATGGTGCGTGAATTGCCCCACAGGGATAAGTAAAGTTTTGAAGAAAAAAAAAAAAAGTTTAAGCCTTTGAGGCTATGGCTATGCTAAAAGCTCTTTGATGCTGCCAACATTAGCATGCTAAAATTGCTAAGAAATAAAATGCAACAGACAGAGAAAGTTGAGTTTTGCGTCAGCTGTTGGTCGAGCTTTGGTCTCTTCATGCAGCGTCCTCGTATTCAACTGCCAGGATCTCCTGCTTGTGGTTCAGTACCCCCATAAAATAATAAATTGATTTTGTCCAAAGGATCCAGATATGAGGGTTACAGTTTCCTTCGTTTACCTTCTCTGCATTCAGGCTAGATGCTAACACCATGTCCTCATCATCAGCCTCCTGTCAGTGACTTTAGAGGAACATTTATCCTCCGTTAACGCACACAATGAACAGACACATAATCAGTTCACTGATGCAACTGTAGAAACTTACTTGCTCCTCTCCAACGAACACAAGTGGTGAGGGCTGCAACAGAGAGATAAAATGTCCAACTTCTGCAACATGTCACAATGGCTAACTAAATCACAAATTATTATGAAAAAACAAACATTTAATGAGGTTCACCAACATTTGACCTAAGGGCTCTTCTCCTCCCTGCCTGCATGTTCAGATGAGGAGCTGCTATGCTGTCAATAACGGGCCTGGAGGGCCATTTTCTCAGCAGAGGTGAAGTCTGTATAGCCTTGGTCCTTTTAGCTAAATATTTGAGATACAGTAACACAGTGAACTTTGAGTCAACAACATGGCACAAATTATATTAAGCTTGACATGGGTATGATCTATATTGACAGCCATATAAGAAAAAAACCCACAATAAAAATATAAATATGATGTAACCATCATAGAAAATTTAACTTGTCTGCACTCGCTTGCCAAGCTGCTTGTCTTGCCTTTGCTGATATCGAGGTATTTGATTTGGCTGTTATTATGGTCTTGAAGTTTTTATATTCTTCCATCATGATGTTCAAGTTGTGTAAAAATGTTGGTCTTTCCTTTGAATTTGCCATTGATTATCACAGAGAGACTCATGATTTCTGTGTTCCATGGCGCTCCCTCATGCAAAACGGGCACATGCAATTATTCTGATCACTTACGTCTGTTTCCAATTAACAACATTGATTTAGCGCAAGTCAGTGTTAGAGGAACAGACTGAGCCATCCTTCAATCATCACATCAGTTGAATCAAGCTAAAATGACATTAGCTCTGATTATTTGAACAACATACGAGGACAGTCTTTCTGAAATTCAATCAATTTATAAAGTACTTGTTACAGACATTTCAGTCTAAACTGAAGTGGTGGAACTCCTTGCTGCCACATAACATAGTGCTTTATTTATTTTCTACTCACTAGCTGCTAAGAAATATTTATTTTGTGTACACTGGAAGCTTTAGGTTTTGTACATTTAAAGATTCATTTTGGTGCTTTGCTTAATTCCTTTATTTGAGAGACAGGAAAGTGGACACCGTAATATCGGGAAGAAAAGAGAGTGGGGAATATCACGTGGGAAAGGATTGACAGGTCGGACCGAAACCCAGGCAATCCACCTTCGAGGTCTAGTAGGGTGGTGGGTATATGCAGATGTTGTTGTCCTATTTGCTTAATTGGGTTGAGACTCACAATGTCCACAGGAGCAGCTACCTGCTGAGCGCGCTGTGCTGGAGAGCTTAGTTCAGGTTGAGATTGGGAGTTATCCAAGCAAAAGACATCGGTATCTCTCGGTTTTTATTCATGATCAATTGTAAAAAGGATTGTGAGATATATGGCCGTTTAGGGGCACACTCGGCAATAATGCAGGCTTTGTATCAGCCTTTAAGCAGTAAAGATAGAGCCAGGCTATAAAGCAAAGCTCTCAGTATCAGTTCCCACTCTTACTTGCAGTTAAGATCTCTGGATAGAAGCAGGAAGAATTAGATTTTGGATACTACTTTTTGAAAGAGGATTCTGTTTTTACTCCCACTTGGTAGGATGAGGAGCTCTGAGATTTGGTCAGGCCATGCTATTAAGCGCCTTGGCATTGACAGGAGCAAGTTTATGTGGTTTTGGCAATCAGTAAGAATGCTTTCTGACCACAAACCTATGGCCTGGGAGTGCTCAGTGTTTACCAAGGAGAACCTTGCGCAGGTTTCTGCCCAGTCTCTGAAGAACACGTTTTGGTTGGTCAAAAATGTATGAATATCATCTTTTGTGCTTGTTTTGACATTTTCATTTCCCTGCTTTAA
The DNA here is from genome assembly GCF_947650265.1 of Symphodus melops. Classification (NCBI taxonomy): domain Eukaryota; kingdom Metazoa; phylum Chordata; class Actinopteri; order Labriformes; family Labridae; genus Symphodus; species Symphodus melops. Next base: position 19,515,625 of record NC_136694.1, read on the forward strand.
CGCCTGTGTTCCCTTTGTTTACCATTCTTTCCACAGATAACGAAGCAGCAGCTTCAGCAGACCAAGGATCGTTTCCAGGCCTTCCTCAACGGGGACACACAAATTGTGGCTGATGAGGCATTCATCAATGCTGTGCAGAGCTACAATGAGGTACAAATAGCCTATAACTGTAGAAGCGATAAGTGAGTTAAGCGGATTCGTAATCCAAACTGAGAGACTTGAACCTATTAAATCAATTTGAATTGAATATGTGCTTTACATTCTTCACGTCGTTGTGCCGTTTTGGAGATTTCAACAGTGTAAATGTAATCTCAATATGTTTTTTTTCTAAATAATATCTTTAACTTTGTGAAATATGTGATGTCAAATACTTTTGATAGTAAATACACTATACTCTCTGTTTTTGATGTCGGACCATAAAGTAGAAGCTTTCTATTATAAAATGTCGAAAAACACACTGCAGCTGGCTCGTCAAAATGCTTGTATTCACACAACTGAGTGGTAAAATGGTGGCTGAAGCTTTTCACTTCACAGATTATGAGTCAGAGCATGTGGCTGACACAGCCATCTTTCTCAGCCTCACTATTCAATCTCCAGATGAAAAAGTCATTATAACCATGACTGTCAAAGCAGATAGTGGGACAGAAATGTTAAAGCTAAATCCATTTTGAAAGAACAAGAATTGCTATTATAAAAAATATGTGATTGGTACCATCTGCAAATGCATATAAAGACAGCCAAAGAAGTTATTAAGAGTAGACCTCATTCTCAGCTCAGTAACAGCTTCCTGAGTTCACTTTGGGAAAGTTACATGCAATGAAAGTGACTGCAGTTTAAAGCTGGTGTGGAGATGAAAATTATACATTACATGCACCAGTTTAATATTAAAAAGGAATTGAGGATTTACATGAGATTTCAAGCCTTGTATAGAACTCACATAACAATTCAAAGAAAACAATACTATCCAATAGTCATCAGTGTCCCACTAAAGTTTTTAAAAAGCAATTGCAAACCATATAACAAGTAGCTCAATATTGACATTAACAGACATTTTAAAATGAAAGTATTTAGTTTTTACACATGAAAATGAACAAGTCTATATATTTTTTATGAATTTATTCATATTTCTCAACACGACCTATGAATGTGGCTGTTGAGATAATGTCCTGATGTATTGGTGTAATGATAGTTACAGTGTTATTGTAGTTTGAGGCTAAAAGGTTGATACAGTTACACTGAGACAGCCTTGACAATGTTCTGACAATGTTCTGAGTAATAATCTAATTGGAAACACTTCAAATCAATACAACTCCTTTCTTATTGATAGAATTATTTGTTGACTTTCATTGTACTCTGATGATGGCCTTTTTGTGTTCTCTTGAACTCCGATACATGTTCACTGTGTAAGAATAAAATGTACGTAGGCACAGTCTTTTCTTTAATGAATTTTATCTTGATGCCTGCGGTGAATTTCACATAATGTAGTGAAGTGAACTTAAAATATGGACATTTTCTCATCTACTTACTTAAATAGGGAGGGGAACTATTATTAGCTAAATTCTGGAAGATCTTTAGCAGAAATGTGTGCTGTTGTTAGCACAAATCACTGAATGCTGTGATCTTCAGCTGAGAAACAAAGGATTGACCTAATAACTTTGTAGCTGCACCCTGCAAACCATTGTTACCCACGTACATTCACCATATGTACCACTGAACTGTCATGTTTCAGTTCAGTAGTGGTAGCTATGATTGATTCTAAGAACAAAATGTTACTGTCAGAGTGACAGAGCAGTCAGCTCCGATTGTTAATTTCTTGATGCACTGACAGTTAATAAACTACTTTCTCTGTCCCTGCTATTCTATCATTTGCAGGAGACTGGCACGTGTTGATATTCGTGCCTTACATGTAGGCCTACAATTGTTCAATTCAAAATGAGTAACAACTGTTGTTTTGGTTTTCTTTTGCTGACATTTACTGCTAAAGACAGAGTGTGACAGAAAGCTTCACAGCTCTACAACAAGTATGAGTCTGCTCAAAAGTTTTGTGTTACAAAACCATTACAAATCATTTCAAATAAAACATGCGTCATTCTAATGGATCTGTATTTCTTTACTATCTGGTTTCTAAAAATGCAGGTGTTCCTAAAGAGTGATCGTGTGGCTAAAATGGTCCAGAGCGGTGGTTTCTCAGCCAGTGATTTCAGGGAGGTGTTCAAGAGGCACATCGAGAAGCGCGTGCGCAGCCTTCCCGAGATCGACGGCCTGAGCAAGGAGACAGTCCTGAGCTCCTGGATGGCCAAGTTTGATACCATCTACCGTGGTGACGAGGATCCCCGTAAGGCACAGCAACGCATGACAGCCAGTGCAGCATCAGAGCTGATTCTCAGCAAGGACCAGCTGTACGAGATGTTCCAGAATATCCTCGGCATCAAAAAGTTTGAACACCAGCTGCTGTATCAAGCCTGTCAGGTAAGATGTGAAGCTGCTTATACATCTCAGGAGGTTTTTATACTTGAACTAAATACTTAACACCCAGTCCAGGCAAAATATGTTATTAAATTCTTTCAATATTTGGATTTGGGGAGGCAAGATGAAAAGCTGTTTTCATACATAAAATCGCTCGACACTAGGGGGAAGATACAAACACATTATTGATATGTAAATTTGAGAATACTATATTTTTCAAATTATTATCATGTTTCCATTTTTCAAATCTCAACACCCTTTTCCTTGCAACATTTATGAATTAAAGAAATCTTTTTATTTGACAGGTAAGTTTATTTTTTAAAAATGCAGTGAAAAAAATCGGGATTCGATAAATGATAAGGAGGATGGTTTAATGAAGTTGTGTTTAATAATGGAAAACATGACGTTCCTGATTTCTCATTTTAAGCAAAGTAGTCGACAGGAGGGAAAAAAAACATCAGTATTTCTCATTGTAGGGAAGCTGTGTAGTGATTGCATGTGGATAATAATGGACACTGGGTTGATTGTGTCAGACATAACTCTCCTTCTCTTGCTGTTTTTACTGCTTAACGGCTCTCTCTGGGATGCTGAAAGAAGCGCAAATGTATTCTTTGCTGTGCGGCCTAATTAAAAGTCTTATCATGGCAGAGGGCTTTGACACTTTTGATCTGCTCAAGCACCTCTACAAAACACATAGATCTATTTGGACATAGTGTTGGAAAGGCATTGATTTGGAACATTCTGAATTTCTTTTTGGACTGGTGTCAACCTTTTTTCAAACTGTTGCTAAAATATAAATCAGCACAGATGGTATGAGGCGTGCTGTTGAACAAATAAGATTGTTCAGTATTGCTCAACTGTCTCTGTTGGCAAAGATCAATACAGACTCTGGTCTGCGGTGTTCATTTGTTAGAAGCTCCTAATGCTGAGGTGCAATAAATGGCTAAAACCTCCAAATCCAGTGTGAATTTTTCCTTCCAAGTATTTGAAGGTGCTTAACCTATTTTTTTATGTGCTGGCAGCAGAACTGCTAGTATAGGGTCTGACATGTTTATGTAGAACATAACACCCTGAACTGACTCCTCTAAACAATGCAGTGCTTCAGAAGGATGATCAACAACACGCAATCATAAAGGTAAAAATCTGGCAGAAATACAAGTGTCTGCATACTGAATTTGGCCATTACAGAAAGGTAAAAATGACACAATGATTTAGGGGATAGGTATGAAAAAGGACATGGGTTTTTTTAAAAATTGTCTTACTTTTTAATCCAGGCATCCTTGAACTTCTCTCCCTCTCTTGTTTCATTTGCCTTTATGATGCATCTATCATCCTCTACTTTTGCATATCCTGAACATTTGCTCTCTAAGCTACCAGCTGCCATATTGCCCTTAAACAAATGATAAAATCCTCAGTTAAAAAAGGGAGGCGGCAATCCAGTCAGCGCAGCTCAGGGCCGCTGGGATTTAATGAAAGGGTTTCATGGATTGGCTGGGATTCATAGGCCATCATTTTTTTTAGTGGTTATCACTTGGGGATTAAATTTTTTTTGCAGTTACATCCAAATAGTAGACAGGAAGCACTGGTCTATTTTAGTCTCATGTTGAAGTAAAAGCAGCCCCTGGATATGACTAACAGACTGATTAGACTGTATGACCAGCGGCTACACCAGGCAGACTCAAAGCATGCTCTTGTCCCCTGTGGATGTTCAGTTATTTAGCTGTGATGACACCAAGCATAGCCTAACAATTGTAGTAGAATATGTTTGGTGTTTACATAGCAAGGCAGTGCATGAACCACAATTGAATGAGAGAGACAGAAATCCTTTGCTTTCCCGTTTCCAGGCTGTATAAACGGAGGAGTATAAGCAGGTCTTTTAGACACTATATGACATTTACACCTTCACATTAAAAGGAAGAATAGTTATGATCCTTTAATGGTTATATTTCTCAACTCTTGTCTGTTCTTTAGAAATTAAAGGCAAATATATCTCATAACGAAAACATCATAGTTGTTTTTTAAATTAAAGCTGATATCCTTAAGTTGAGTGCTTTAAAGTCTTGACAGCATTATTTATACACAATATTTACATCTAAAGCTTTTATACACTCACAAAACTTGACATGGTTTATAAAAGTGTCCACTGCAGTTGAGCAATACTAAACATAATATTCATTCAGTATTTTCATCTATTTGCCCACTATGTGGCAGAAACTCCTAAACTTAATAGTGGTGGTGTCAAGATAAAAACCAGCACAATAGGAGAATCAATTGCCATTAGTTTACTTTTTGCGCCTGGTGTTCAGGATCAGACTGCTGTATTGTACTGTCCACTTTCACAGTTTTTGGAACTATTTGGGTCTCTGCTAAGTCCAACAAAATTCAAAGTCTGCGGAAACAAGTCTTCGCCTACGTCCTCATGTGACCTGTAGAAGTAGCTGCATCTAACGCCTGGTCCCTAAAAATTAGATATATGGCCCGACAAGAGGTAAAAGTAAAGTTTTCTCCATAAATCCGGGGTCGATAAACGTAAACATCCAACAGAGAAACGTCTGGAGTTGCAGTGAGCTACTACCGCTGCTAGTTCCACAGTGTTAGTTTGCTAGCCCAAAGGCGGCTTTGTAGTCTCTGCCAAGAAGGCTAATTAAATACATATTGTAGAAGCCTAATATTACTCAAGCAATAACATTTTACACTTCACTTAAGCGTAATGTCAATATATTAAATGAGCTGACTAAGGACCATAATTATAGGCTATCCAGTTATACCTTATTTTATATGGTTTTTGAAAGCTGTGTGGTGATGGCTGAATCAAGTTATTTCCAACCCCAAATTATTTTATGATTATTCTTGATTAATATGCAGCTAAAATGAAACCTAAAGGTACGCCCCCTTCTTTTAACATTGCGTATTATTACGTCACATGAGGGACGTGTGGTTTAGGTTAATTGTAGTAGTAGGTGGTAAAGTGGGTCATGGTGGTCATCTCATATTGTGTTTATATTGTTTCAACATCATTGCTAATTACCGATTGTTAAGATAGTTGTATTGCTAGTCAAGTCCACTGTTTCCTTAACAGGAAAGAAACAGAGCTATCTTTCGTAGCACTAGGTTTTTTTTGTGGGTAAAAGAGACAGGACTTTTACATCTTTATTGGTTATAAACAGTGTTGGAAATTAGAAACTGCCACCTGCCAAAGGGTTAGGGTTAGGTGTTTTTGTGTAGTGTCAATCCAGTGTAAACGCTTGAACTCCTTACTTTGGTATTGAAAATCACTGTTAATTGTAGCTCAGCTTAAACTGAGTTACATCCATGGCATCAGCAACATTTTATTTCCAACAAGTTATTCACAATATAATTCCACAGTTTTCTTTTTTGAAATGTCTTTGTTATAAAACAAAGCAAATCATAATATAGGTTATTTACAGAAGTGGCAACTTAAGAGATGCCTAAACTATAAAAAGGGAAGCAAAAGACAAACAAAACTTCAAACCACACAGACTCAGATTGAAGTATTAAGGAGTTGTCGTCATTAGCATTCATCTACACCAGTGGACCCTCAGAATATAAAATAATGTACTTATCTTAAAAGCGAAATTTTAAAAACCGAAGCCTGGGAGTCAAAATAAGGCAGAACACATTAAGTCTTTTTCCCCCTACAGAGCAGTGGTTCATGGCCTGTGGGCTCCCAAGATTGACAGACCATACTCAAATCAGCTTTCCGTCCCACAGGCTTTAAAGAAGACCCCTACTTTCCTCCTTTAATTTGTCTTGTCAGCAAGTGTTAGTTGGGAAATGAGGCCTGAGCTGTTCCTGGTTTTAGCCTGTGGCTGATATAATTGCGTAATGGAGTCTCTTCACTGCACACAGGATTGTAAGAGGATAAAAGCATTTGCTCTGCCCACCCAGCTATCTCTAAGCTAAAAAAGCAGTAGTGCACAGCATAACCTGACCACACCACCATGGTTTTAAATTAAACCAGGACAGTGTTTTAAATGGAAAAAATAATAATTAAGTGCAAGATTTTCATTGAAAAAAGGTAAATTGGTTCAACTGCCCTTTCGTTTTTTAAATCTTATTTTCTATGGAGAAATCTGATATTGTCATATTCCTATTTTCTGCAAAAATGCAGGCTGTAAACCCCCCAAAATAATTAACTTGAATACTCATAATTTACCCTACGACCCCTTTTACAAATGAATAAAACTGCTGCCCCCGCCTATAGAATAAAACCCTTTGAGTTGTCTACAGGTTAATTAAGGTGTGAAAAGTTTAATGTGGAGGAATTTTTACCGCACACACTCACAAGCACCTTTTTAATTAGGAAATCTTCTTGTCACTAAACTCACACTGCACACTACACTGCTTACTTTCTTTAACCACACACAAACGTATAGACTCAAAAAGTCAGCCTAAAAATAGCTACTTCGACTTATCCAGGTCTCATTCAGCTCTTCTCTAAGCCTGCTTGCCCATTCTTTAAAATATTCTTTACAAGAAACAGTCCCTTGTCCTGTGGCCTTTCTGTTTCTAATGACCAAGAATCCACCTGGAAATCTGTCATCATCAGCTGTGTAGTTAACTATCCGCTTGCTTCTGCTGCATCACCTTTAACCTGCTGTCAGCTTGGCTAACACTGACACATTGTCACCTTTACTTAGCTGCAGGGCTGCTGTCAGCCTCTGTAACGTGGAGTGAAACCTACCTTTTTGTCAGTATTATTTTTTCATAGGATTCCAGTTATATCAAGCCGTTTGGGCCAAAGGCAACAGTGACCTTCAACAGTTGTAAGTCTGATAAGATTTGGGTGCTGTGAGGCTGGAAGCTCACACAGATTCTCAACTTCTTTCTCCACTTCCTTCCACTGCCAGGACTTTGCTTATCCCTGCTGTCAAGACAGAGAGAAAAAACTCTCCCCATCCCCCTTCACATTACGTGCTTCAGCGTCTCTTTTCTCATGATAGCCATTTTGCAGACGTGCTGCAATTTGCACATAGTGACAGTAACCAATATCATCTGCTCATTTACTGTAGTATTCAATGTCAGCTTTAAAGTGTACCTGACAATTTTGCATTCTTATGAATTGTTACCTGCACATACGGAATAGATCTAGTGTTTAATAAGAAGGGGATGGCAAGAGGTTGAGGCTTTAAAACTGTTGCATAAGAAACAGATAAGCAAGTGCGGCTGGTTTTCCAGGCATGGAGATGACAGTTCCTTTGGGACTGCACGAGTCAGATGTCGCCGTTGCATCGCAGTCCAGTAGCACCCAGAGCTCTGAGTGTTTTGACAAGCAGCGCAGGGTAGCCAGCAACCAGGGAAGGAGCTGTTCAAGCACAGATCAGGCAGCCGGGCAATCAGTATCAGTGACGGCTATCATTTGAATCTGGTTTTCTGCAATAGGACATGACATAGGATAAAAAGAACCGCTTGTGAGACATTGTGCAGTTATTTAAGTGTCCCTGTTGGCAGAAGAGTACTGACTACTAACTGCGCTGCAAGTGCAGACATTCTGCTGCAGCTGGTGGCAAAGTCTGATTTTGTGCTCTACTAAACAAGAACTCTGGCTTATGTTGTAGGGTGGCTGTTTAGTGGCCAGTGCTGGTAACACAATAGACCTCATCCATTTAAGATGCCATCTGGCTGACATCATTTCATATTGTGCACGTCAGTGAACAGAATCAATTGAAAAAAATTAAACAGCACAAATCTGAATCAGCTAAAATCTACTTTTAAAAAAGCAAAGAGCTGTGAATAATCTCGCTACTGCGTAAAACATCAAAGATGCACATATGTCAAATAAAATCACTTTTATGACAACCATATCTGTGACACCACATCCATGTCCAGTGTGTTGCTTGATTTCAGGCTGCGCCGTTGTGCAGCGCCTTTCATGTACACCCCTCTCTCCCGATGTTAACAGCTGCGCCATGACTCCTGCCTGAAAAGCCTTGCTGGAAGGGGCTGTGAATCAATATGTTAAAGCCTGAAAGACAAGGTCTGTTAATACAATAGAAGTGGGTGAAATACCAGAAGGCCCAGGGAGGTCAGCTCTGGCACACGTCCTGGCAGCAGGAGACCAGAGGACTTTAAAGCAGCGACAGATCAGGAGCTCAGTGAGAGAGACGATGACTATGTAGAGAATGACTTTATTTAAAAGAAAAAAAACCCTTTTAAATGGCTAGATGTGTTCCTGGTTGACATGTCAGTCAGCATAGATTATATATAGGGAAAATGTAGCAGTCATTTTGGATGCATCGTTGTGGTTTTTATCATTGATCTTGGTTGAGTTGTACAATTATGGCCAAGATGATAATTTTTTTAAATCAATATTGAGATCATGATTTATTTATGTAAGTATTTTGTTTTATTGTTGTTTATTGTTGTTATTCTTCTATTAGATTATTTTCTCTGTGTGGTGTAATACATTTTATTTGTTTGATGACACCTTTCAAGGCATCCAAGGTCACCATACAGAGGATAAAATAGCACATTATTAAAAACAAACATTGACATAAAAAACAAAAGACAAGTGTAGTGTGCAGTGACCAGTTAGAGTGAGTAAGCCAGTTTGATCAGGGTTGTTTTGAGTTTGGATTTGAAGGTGGAGATGGAGTCTGACTGTCTTATGTGTAGGGGAAAGAGAGTTCCAAAGTCTGTATTGTATGTATGTAGTATGTATTGAGTCATTTTTCTGAACTAGTACACAATCCTGTTCCACTATTCTTTTGTCTTTGAAAGAGAAGACTTTAGCATATCATTTTCTATTTATATGTTATCATAATATGGATGAAGGTAGCCCACTGTTTAGCCCACTTTAGCTTGTTGACGCTCATTAACTCTCCCTGGTCACTCTGTCCCCTCTGCTTTACTAACTCACATCACATCCTCATGATCTCTGCCTGCTCTGCTCTACCCACGTTTCCGTATCTTAGGGTGAGGTCACACTGGTCATCTGTACCATACCCAAGCACGCTTCAACCTTACAGTACAAAGTGCTCGGTTAGAATTTAGGTAAGACTTGATAGAGTCTGAACATAAGTATCTATTATACAGGGGGGGCTTTGGGGAACAAAGTTTGTTAAAATGCAAAGTCCAAATGAAGATGCTACTTTGACAATCTGTCACATTCTTATTAAACACTGTTGTCATAAGCCCACTGTAAAAAGTAAAAACTGAATTATGTGCTCCTTGAAAATTGTAGTATTATACCTCCTCCCACATCTTTGAAGTATAGCTAACCCCCAGGGTAAGATGAGGTGGATTTTATTTTCACCGAAGACTTGCGCAACACCAGTTTGTGACTCCCCAGATACAACTGTGCTGCACATATGTCTCAATTAGACTGCCTCCTCACGGAGGAAATGATGGTGATGGCTGAATCACATCATCACATTTGACAAGAATGAGTCGTTTTGGCTGAGAGAACAACTGTAAGAGCAAAGCACACAGAGACAGAGACCCAAAGAGAGACATCAGGCCTCACTTCTATTTCCTTGTGTCAGCTGATATATAAAACTCCTATTCATTATTGATGGAAAAGAGCTATGAAAGTCTCATCTTTTCATTACTCCAGGGCAAAATCTAGGCAAAAGATGTCTTTGCTCGTAGCTGAAGCTGTCCCAACACAGACAGTTTTCAAACATTTGAAATAAATTAAAGTGATCTACTGATTTTTATATTATTACATTAATCTGGAATGTTGTTTTCCACATGATCCTAACTACTTCTGACGGTATCATCCAGTCATCCTGTAATGAAGCTTGTTTCTATGGTGTTCAAAACAGGTTGTCCATTGTTTTAGCAGGTAGTGGCTGAATGTTCACAAAATCTACTGATTAAAATACATAAAATTCAATGAATTTAAATAGTAACAATATGTCAGAATCTGTACTTTGAATCTTTACCTTATTTAAATGATGGGATTTTTTGCATTATTAAAGAACTCATCTTTCACAGTAAGATTATTTGATCCTTGGCAATGTAGTTGACCTCTGACACTGACCCCTGGCTGTATTCATGTGATCTCATCGATCTGCTCTTTTTTTGTTTTATCAATAGCTGGACAACCTGGATGAGCAGGCTGCACAGATCAGAAGAGAGCTGGATGGTCGTCTTCAGATGGCAGACCAGATTGCCAGGGTGAGTCATACTCATGGGGTCCAATTGTTTCTAATTCGCTTTGTTATGTAGCTAATATGCCACTAATGTGGGACAAGTTTTGTAAACATCCAAAATAGTTAGCCATAGTCACACTTGAGAAAGTTATGTTACTCTTGGAAAGTGTCTTTATTAGATCCTTTGACTTGAATGTTTGTTAACCAAGTCCTTTTTTGTTTTATCTACAGGGTGGTAAATTCCCCAAATTTGTGTCTAAGGAGATGGAAGCCATGTACATCGAGGAGCTCAAGTCCTCAGTGAATCAGCTAATGGCTAATCTGGAGAGCATGCCCGTGTCCAAGGGAGGGGAGTTCAAACTTCAAAAGCTGAAACGAGGACACAATACCTCCATCATCGACATGGGCCAGGAGGACGAGAACACGCTGTCCAAGTCCGATGTTGTCCTCTCCTTCACCCTGGAGGTACGCTGCAATGGAAATGAGCCTTGACGGTGGTTTAATGAAATACATATAGAGAGGAAACACTTTTTTGATTATCCTTGCACTCTGTAACAACATGGACTAAACATAATCTCATCATGTAAAGTCTTCATTGCAAAACTGTCTTCGCCTTAAAAAGAACTGATAAATCAGAGGCACCCTCCATCGATACTTGTCTGCTCAAGACTAAGTATAGAAACAGACAGCAGACCTGTTCAGGGTGTTGAACAGACGCTATGTGAAGAGCAGACTGACACACACACACTTACCTGCTCTGTAACAGGGAACGTGACTCATCTTGTTATAAGCTTGTCTGAAATGAGCTCTCACCACTGAACAGGGGGCAATAGCACCTCAGTCCTTGTGATGCAGTGCTATTTCAGAATCAGGAAGTACAAAATGTCCAAAGAATGTAACACTGCTCTTTTTTTCCATTACTACACACTAAACCAGGGACACAGATGTATGGAGTTTGAATACTAATGTTACTTGAAAATAGTAATAATTAGCTACATTTGTCTGAATGATAATTCCATAGTGTTTTAGAAAAGCCTAATTTTTCTAGTCTGTTAACGTGTAAGTGTTTGGCTACAGCAGCTGCCAGAAATCCCTCAGCAACAAACCCAAATGAAATTCTTTGGCTTTTTAATTACTGGGGATAACAGCTCGGAAATATTGGTTATGATTCTAACAACTGTTTGAGGAAAAAAGAGAACTGAATATTAAATATTTTGGATATTTAGAAACTTCAACTTGCCAACTTTTAAAAAATCCTTAGTCATGCAATATCAAAGTGCAGCTTACTTTCACTATGTGAGCTGTTTTCAAAAACCTTCCATTGACTGCCTACGTCAGACAGCATGCTCCTCTGTACTATCTGTGTGTCATGTTTCTGCAATATCCACCATTACATGAAAGAACATGCCCACAGACTGAAAATGGAAAACTGTAACCAACATTAAATAAGACCAGCCTTTTTGAATTGAAACGACACCATTTCCCTGTCTATATTATTCAGAAGGGCACAGAAGCTGCTTATTAGACGGTTCTGTTTGGTTTTAGTAAACACACCTGTGATACAGGGTTTGGAGATAGAGCTAGTTCTTGCAATGCGAGACTAAGAGAAGATGACTGAACTGATACATGATAAACAAACTGCAGCAGTCAAATAAATATATTGGCTCCATGAAAACCTCAGTGGAGCCGCTTTTGGCTTTCGTTCATTATCCTGACAGCACATTTTCTGCCCACTGGAAATTTACAGTTATAATATCAGATTCCCCTGAGGCACTGTTAGTCCTATATTGTATTCACAGAATGATTAAAGACTACGTATAATGCCTACAAGCTGTCTTAGAAATGAAAAGTTTTACTTTACTGGACAGATAGCTGTAAATATAATGGTTTGCTCTATTAGAAAATCTGCTTAAATCTACATTTTAGTTATGGGCACTTTTTAAAGTATAACTCAAGATTGTGGATGGGAGAGTTTCTCAAGAATGTTTGCCTGGAAGGATTTGCCGCCTGCACATCTGCTGTTGGCGTTTTACTCCATGACCTCTTCAAAGAGATGACTCACTCCTCGTCGTCTGCTGCCTTCACTGAGGTGTCTGTGCTTCCTAGGTGGTGATCATGGAAGTGGTGGGGCTAAAGTCTCTGGCTCCCAACAGGATTGTCTACTGCACCATGGAGGTGGAGGGAGGTGAGAAACTCCAGACCGACCAAGCAGAAGCATCCAAGCCAACGTAAGAGCCTGAGCATTGCATGGCACAAATGCGTGCACTTTTTTTTTTGTACATGCATATCTCCTGTATTTAAGTGCAAGCTACATTATATTTCCACACCACATTGTTGGAAGCTACAATCTACTGTTGTTCAGACTTAACCAACAAACCAAGCTGTTATTTTGTCTAAACAAAGTTTCAGATCACCTATTATTTATCTACCCAACCAAAAGATATGATATCAGCTACAAGACTTTGTTCGTAACAGTGTCAATTCAAACCAGAAGAAGGACGTTATCAAATCCTTTGATTGTATTACATTTATAGTGGCAGTATGGTTTTGAGGATATTGTCATTAACATAATGTATTTCAAGTTTTGATACTTTGTCCACTACATTGAGGAGGAAGAAGTGGACTTCTTCATCAAGGGATACAAGTGTAGCTTAGCTTAGCTTAGCAGCTTTGCAGACAAAGATTATTTTTTCCAGAACATAGTTAACGAGTAAGTTATGCTGTTATTTATAAATGAGAGCCCCCAGCTGTACATCAAGTTGTTGAAATAAGCTCTACAAGGTGATTTTATGTAATATTATAAATGTAACTGTGAAATACTTCATTCTGCACTAGTAGGCCTACTCAAGCTGTGGTGCTGTAAGAATATTAAGTCTTAAGTCATTATTGCAACCTTTATTGGAGTTCTGCTTGTAACAGACTTCAACACTTTGATATTACTATTTTTTTTTTTTTAAGCGTGTGATCAAAACATTACTTGTTCCCGGGGGGCCATTGAAAGGCACACAGAGCAGTAAATGAATGACAGTGCAGCTATACTAAAACATTTAACCAAAAATAAAGAGTCAACAAAAGAATAAAGAATCAAGATGCAAGTACAAAGTTGAAATACAAAATTAGATAAGTTAGATACAAAAGAAGGTATAAGTGGACCGTGATCAGACTAAAGATGTAAATAGATTTATATGCAGTAGTGAACAGATAGTAAACAGAACTATAGTGCAGTAAATTGGAAATAAATATACACATATAGAGCTATGTGCATGTAGGCAGATACTAAATAATAAAGTTAAAGTGGTGCATGGCACACAGTTGAGCCACAGACTAAATATATAATATCAAATAATACATGAGCTCAGCGATACTTCTGGTTCCCATACTGGCAGATTCTGCATTTTTGGCCTAAAGACACTTTTATCCTGATTCTGCTCTAAATAAAATTTAAGCTCGACTAAAACTGTGTTGCACTGTAGTAGATTATCACAGGAAAAAAATCACTGCATCACCCTCACTGTATATAAAGGGGCATTGTATACTTAATTTCTTTGCAAGTGCCAGCGGAGCAAACGTCTGACTGGCTTTCCTTATCATGCTATTCATAACAACAACAGTGTCCTACATAGGACAAATATATCTTCTACTAAATATATGCACCTCTTTTGATCTAATTAATCAGAATTTCACTGCACTAGATACAAGAGAAAAAGTCCATGAAACATTCATGCAAAAATGAGCTATTTTAAGGCCCAAATGTCTTCCTCTGATCTCCTTAATTCAAGAGCCATTTTATGAGGCGAGCATGAGAGAGATGGAGGGACATGAATGAGGGAGGGGATTAGAGAAGAACAAGCCAAGGGTAGTGTGTGTGTGTGTGTGTGTGTGTGTGTGTGTGTGTGTGTGTGTGTGTGTGTGCGTGCGTGCGTGCGTGTGTGTGCGTGCGTGTGTGTGCGTGTGTGTGTGTGGGGTAGGAACATTCACAGAAAAAAACACACCTGAGATCAAGTATTAATCCACGTAACACTGCCGCTTATTTGCATACATTAATTGCTTGTATTCAGTTTGTGTGTTTCCCTTAAATTCTCAATGTGATTTTTCACTTACCTTTGATAAATCTATTAAAAGATGGAAATGTTGAATGGTTAAGTCTTGTAACAATCCTATTAGTTTCCTAATTAAATAGCACATATAGGGTTTCATATATGCATTTGCAGAATGAGCAGTATGAATGCAGCACTGTCACATCCATTTATAGACCTTAGATTGATCCACAAGGTCACCTTCATGCCAGCACAATGCGTCCATCTGAAATCAACACAGCTCACCACTGGCTCCTCACCGCCAATCTGCACCTTCTCTGCTTTGCTCATTTTTCGAACTGCTGCCGCATGTTGACGCACATGAAGTTGCAATAAATTATACATGTTGGAGATGGTTACAAGGAAAACAGCTTTGCTTGGCTAGAAATTGACACCATGTCCTCGATTTGTCGTCACAGAGAGAGAATCCAGACATTTGCTTCGTGTTGCTAAGGCTGCAGTAGATATTCCCCAGATGGAAATAAAAAGTAACAGAAGCCAATATACGTTGTGTAACCTGATGAACGTAAACTGCGTTTTATCCCTGTTTTTTGTTTTGGTTAATCCCTTTGGGTTTATGGAGGCGTAGTAAGGTGATGAGATTTAGTCATTATTATTGGTTTGCTCTCACAGGATGGGATCATGTTTTCTCGAGGCTTTCTCAAAACAATATTCACTTGCCTTGATGAAGAACAAAAGAGATGTTGGCTGTGTAATCCCTTTTGCCTCTACTGATCACTTCTTAAACCAATTTAAATCAAAGATGGCGGCCATATTCCACCCAAAGCTCTCCTGGTTTTATACACACTTATAAGGCATGACTGCGGGAGTCATTTTCCTAACAAATTACAGCATCTCCAACATGGATATTGCTTCAATCTCATTTGGGAGAAAAAAATCAGATACACATACAGTATATCAACTGATATCTTTCTTAGATCTATGAAATCAGTAAAGAAAGATAGATATACATGTGAACATTTACTGTGTTGATCCTGAAAATGCAGTTTTTAAAAATATATATACAGTATAACAAAGACAAGACAGTCACTCAACTGGAAAGTAACTGCATGTTTGTGCATCACTAAGTGACAATGCTCATTGTAATCCATATAGGCCGCACTGCTGATGAAGGACAACTGTTAGTGTGATACAATAAAACTCACATAAGAAGCTTTTTGACTGGTGAATCAATCTAGTAATCGCTGCATACCTGGGATAAAATGAGCCCATACCGATAGTCATTGGATATGCTAATATCGGCCGATGTCATCCGCTGGCAGATTCATCGGTCAGGCTTTATTATTTCTTCATTATTCCTATTTAGGGTCAAAGTTCAATTTAATGCATTTCTGTTGATGAGTAAGTTCTTCTCAGTCACAACCATACAGTATGTGTGTGGTTTAGTTTGTATGCGATAAGAAAATAGCACCCTCTGTACCACCCCTCTGTTGCTGTCTGTAGCAGACCCACAAGTTGGCTGATAAAATGGTTGTTTCATTTCATAAAAAATAACCAAGTGCTGTTCTTTTACAAGATGTCTGCTATATAAATAGCTGGAATAAACAAGTGTGTACAGGATGCAGGACAAACAAGTGCTCAAGTGTCCTTTTGTTTTATCCTGACTTTGATGTACTGTAGCTGTGTGTTTCTCTTTTCAATAAAGACTTCAGTCAGCCCCCCCTTATTATCTTTTCTATGTGGGAAACAAGATGAGTGAGTGAGTGTGTGTGTGTGTGTGTGTGTGTGTGTGTGTGTGTGTGTGTGTGTGTGTGTGTGTGTGTGTGTGTCTTACAATGTATTGTTTCCTCTCTGTTTCCAAACCAAAAATGTCAATTCTATTTTAAAGTGAAGCATAAAAAAAACCTGTAATTCTTTGTAATGTTTATCTCAAAGAATTTGAAATCTCTCCCCTAGACTCACAAGTTAAAGTCACCTCATGGTGTCTGACGATGAAGTCACTGTGTAGGAACAATACTCTCTCGTACTGTCATGGAAGCTAACCTCTGGAGTGTTTTGTTGTGTCTTTTAGTTGGGGGACCCAAGGGGACTTCACCACCACACACCCTCTGCCTGGTGTCAAGGTGAAACTGTTTACAGAGAGCACCGGGGTGCTGGCACTGGAGGACAAAGAACTGGGCAGGGTAACACTTTTTTTTTTAATCAACACAGTAAAACTTAACGACAAGTTTTAATTAGAAGTCACACAAATGTTACGTCATTTATTGATACTTTTTACAGAGTGTAACCTGGTCTCCTCCCCCTTCCCTGCTGAAAAATGGCAGAAAACATTATTGTGTCTAAAATTCTAGTTTGTACTCACTGAGCATCCAGCGTAGCATCACTTAAACATGAATCCGATTTAACCAATTGATTTGTTTTGCAAGATTAACTTGATAAGAGGAAGTCATTGTTTTATTTTTTTGTGTTTTATTTTTTGCAGGCAGACACAGTTCTTTTACCACTCAAGTTTTTTTTCTCTCATTTGAGCATTGTTACAAGAACTGCAAGAGGAAACACCTTCTGATATTGACACTTAATATGCTTGTGTCTGTGGTCTGTACAACACCCAACAAAATTCTGCTGCTGTTCTTACCTTATAGAAAAGAATTATACTGAAAACAACCAACTCTCAATCTTTGAACATTATTTAAGTCTTAAGTCTTTACATGACAGACAGAGAGAGTTACTTCGTCCAGCCCTTTTCTGATGTGTACACATCTGAAGTTACTGTGATAGGCAGTTTAGGAAGGTGCTGTTGCCGGTTTGCGTTTGGGCAGTGGCGCCACAGACGTCCCTGTAGTGGCAGTGACCTTGGCTTTGACAGCGCTCTTTGATCTCCCGCTGCAGCAGTGTTGGCAGGAAGGCAGGCTTCCTCAAAGCTCTTTAACTCGGCAAAGAGAGATTAGGCCTCCTCTTCTGGGAGGCAGAGCAAAGCAATCCTACGTCTCTCTACCCTGACTTTATTTTTTCACTTTCCAAAAATGTGAAACACACGTTCAATCCCAAACCGTTGCAAACACAACGACTGGTGTTGCAGGATGTCGCACCATATGAGATCAAAGATTCAGTATTTAAACGAAACATATATATTATATAGATTCTTACCTATTGATATCTTATTGTTTGAGTGCAGGTTGTCCTCCACCCAACTCCCAACAGCCCCAAACAGTCCGAACTCCACAAGATGACTGTGACCAAGGCGTGCCCTGACCAAGATCTGAAGATCAAACTGGCCATACGTATGGACAAACCACAGAATATGAAACACTGCGGGTAAGAGAGATGCTGCGCAGAAAGTCATGTAGTGATGTTCCTGAGTGTTTTCCCCCCTCTCATCTTTCTTATAGAGCTCCAGCCCTCTCAGCTCCTTGGCCTCATTTTAGTCACTTACCATGGAAAAATACTATGAAGGGCACTACTCCCCCTGGTGGATGCCAGCAGGAAGTTTAGATTTATTTATTTTTTTAATTAGAAGGTGGCCAAAATTCTTCTTAGACAACATCAATCGTATTAAAAGTATAATGTTTTGTTTGTTAGACAAATAACTCTGATGAATTGTTTCTGCACAGACTTAATGCATTAATCAGTGTTTGTGCTCAGTATGACATTTCAAGGACTTTCTTGTCTCTCTCTCTGTGTGTGTGTGTGTGTGTGTGTGTGTGTGTGTGTGTGTGTGTGTGTGTCCAATGTTTTGACAGGTATCTGTGGGCTTTTGGAAAGAATGTTTGGAAGCGCTGGAAGAAGCGTTTCTTTGTCCTGGTGCAGGTAGGTCACTGAAAAAGAAACTACTTTTATTAACTAGCAAAACCCTATACGTTCATTTAAAAATCATAAGCACAATGTTGATCATCTTCAAGATCAAATTGATTGATTTACTCCATGTATTGGTATGATTAAAGTAAGAGGATGACTGGTGTTTGAATGAACACTATAGGTTGTTTAAATTGATCCCTTGTTCTCTGTGTTGCAGGTGAGTCAGTATACATTTGCCATGTGCAGCTACAGAGAGAAAAAGTCAGAACCACAGGAGCTTCTGCAGCTGGATGGGTACACTGTGGACTACAGTGACCCTCAGCCAGGTGAGCCTTCTACACAGTATCACTACAAGGACACACAGGTTTTAAACCTACCGCTAAACATTTTTATTTTATTTTTTTTTCCATTTTCCTCATCTCTCAGGCTTGGATGGTGGCAGGGCTTTCTTCAATGCCGTGAAGGAAGGCGACACTGTGATCTTTGCCAGTGATGATGAGCAGGACCGCATCCTTTGGGTCCAGGCCATGTATCGTGCCACTGGCCAGTCCCACAAGCCTGTCCCACCCACTCAGGTCCAGAAACTAAACTCCAAAGGGGGGGCTTCAGCCCAGATGGATGCACCAATTTCTCAGTTCTGTAAGTAGCCCCAAAATACAACACGGCCACTTAAGCAGAAAACAGTATTCATCCACAAAAGCAGTGAAAGCTCTAACCCATAAATGTCTCACGCCATGCGCTCCACACTGCAGTCACGATACGTGCTGGTAGAACTAACACTCAAGCACGCACACACATGCCTTGATTTCTCACAGATCCCTCCAGCATCTGATGGACTTCCACTCATTGTCACCACTCCCACAGTGTTTAAAGGTGCAACTTCATGCTCTCCCATCAATCTGTTCACAAGGAACAATCAAACTGAAAAAAAAAAAAAAAAAAAAATCCTGTAATCACAAAGCAGCAGGATATGGCATGGAAACTTTTCATGATAAATTAAATAGGTCACCACACATAAGTTTTGAACATTCAAGCCTGCTGGGGTTGAATTCAGACCAACAGTGCCCAAGTGTGCTGCTCCTGCTGAACTTCAGGCCTCTTTTAAATCAGCCGTAGCTTTAGCGGGCAGCTGTGAAAGCAGCCGAGGTTCTGAGACCGCTTCTCAGATGATTCTCTTTTCACTTTAGACGGCTACGCCACACAACCAAGTTTTAACCAATCTGTCACTGTACTTGCACCTCTAAGCAGCCCACAGGTCAGGTAGCAAAGTTGAAGGTAAGACTGTCTACACTAGTGTGGCATCTGTACCAACTTCTGTTGTAACCGTCGTTTGTGTCCCCCCTCATTAAAGAAGGGAAAACTATATTTTTTAATCGTTATACATATTGTCTTCACACAATTTTTATCAACTCAAGTTTATTTTGTACCTGTGCTCTCAGCCAGTTTGTTAATTTGGAGAGGGAAGCATTTGTATTACTCACAACAACACTAACGTAGGCCTTTCTGACCTACTTAAGCTAATGTCACATACTTATTTAACCAAACCACAATAATAGATCCTGCTATTCAGAAAAAATAAACGTGTGCACCTTTTTAGTTTAAGAATATTTAATGTCCTATTATTACGAGCAAGATCTTTATTTTTCCTTTGGTTTAATTGTCCTCAAAGAATTGGTAATTTCTCAAGGTAATTAATGGAAACCTAGGTTTATAGTAATAATGAGAATCGAACAATTTCAAACAAAAATGTAAAAGCCCCAAGTTTATTTCACTCTGTGTTTATCATATCATTGGAGTTAAACTAAAAGACATGAATTGGATCAGTTATTCAGAATCCTATCACACAAATTCTATGTTGTTTCTCCATTGGTTTCTTTGTCCAGTATGTGATCGTTCTTGTGGTTAGTTGACTCCTCTGATGCCAGCTGTTGCCATTCAAAGTCTCCTCACAGTGGCACAGATCTCCTCCCCCTCCCTGAAACATTGTGGCACACCACGCGTACATGTTTCACCCCCTGGTGGTCTTGAATGGCACTGGGACCATAACATACACAGCCCTCCTGACTCTGCTGCAGTGAACTGATGAGGGGGCGGGGGGGAAGCCTATGAAGGTTCTGATTGGTTCACACAAATTCTCACTTTTTGTCTTCTCCTACTTAAATATTCAGCTTTATAGTAGAAAAGGATTCAATGCAAATTAAAACTAGAAACTATACCATTTATGTTAACCAAAGACACTAATTAATGTTATTTGAACTTGTCAAATCGAGGAACTTCTTTTAAGGTACTTGTTGATATTCAAGGTAAATTTTTTCATAAAATAAAAAATAAAAACAATATGAGATAATCATCTTGGTAATGCAGAATAAAAAGAGCTGATTCTAATTTTTTGAACGCAATACACGTAACCCTAAATAAAATCCTATCTTTATCCACTGAATTAGCCAAAAAGCACTCCACAAATACTTAAATTAAGTTTAAATTTAGCTTAAAAACATGTCAAAGCTAACCCTCACATTAAAGACATTGCACCCACTATTACAAGTTAAGAATGACTAAGAATGACTTATAATCACATAAAACCTCTGAAAACTATTTGCGCATAGTTTATCTAATGTGTCTTGATATCAGTGAAGGGCTCCTGTATTGTATTTTCAAATGAGAGCTGATGTGTTTTAGCTTCCCAGGACCTTCATAAGTCTCTTTCCCCTTGACAGTAAAAAAACACAGGCACCTTTTATAAATAAATAATAGTAATATACAACTTGCTTCATCGAGTTGGTGTCTGTATTTACCAAAAACGTATTTTAAATGAAGCCCCCTATTTAGCACAGTTACACTGAGTGACAGTATTGTGTAACTCTTGACTCCTTAAGTCCAAAATTCAGGATAAAGGAACTGCAGTGGAGTGATGAGGATCGTTAATTCTTTCTTCCTGTCTCTCTCTCTCTTTCTCTCTCTCTCTCTCTCTCCCTCTCTCTCTCTCTCTCTCTCTCTCTCTCTCTCTCTCTCTCTCTCTCTCTCTCTCTCTCTCTCCTATGTCTGTCTCTAATATGCCTCAGCATCTGTTGTCAAGTTCACATAACCTCACATGTACTCACACACCACCGCCCACAAACTCTCATGTTGGTATAGGTTGTTGTTTTTCAGTTGTGTTTTCTTCTTCATGCTTTGCCTGTACCCTTCTTAAGTAATGCAGCTGCTAGGTCAGGGTCTCTCGTGATTGCTCTCCTCCAGCCTTGTTGCTAGTCTTTATGTTATTCTGGTTTGTCCCTTCTTACCCTGCTGTCTTCTAGCTGGACTCAAGGGTAAGTGCTTCCCTGTAGCCGGCACAGCTCAGATAATCCCCGCTGATTATCTGACAAATGCAACGTTCTTTCTCTCTTCTTTCCCCCCTCTTCTCCTTTTTCACGTCTCGCCTCATGTCTTAGATATTTAGTTGACAACTATTTTTTTTTTTTTTTTACAACCTCAGCTAGAGGATCAAAGTATAAGCATCCATCCGTGCCAGAATAGGATGCATGTATTCTATTAGAAGAAAATATTATTTGACTTAGTACTGTTCAAAGTTATTTATTAAAGCTGTAACTGCATAATTGCCTTCTCTCTTTTTTAGATTGGTGACTGGATCCCTCAGAGTAAAGCAGTATGATTATTTAATGTAAAATACTTTCAGAGCAGTATTCACACATTTCTCATTTTAGGAAGAACAATTTGATGTGTTATTTTAACAAGAACGACCTCAATTAAAAAACTACCAAGGATTCATTGATAACACTAAGATAATTTGGAGACCATAGAAAAATCCCCATGTAAATTGACTGAAAGTTAGAGGTGTAGGTAAAGTGTGAAAGATGATGTCTGTAGTTATTATAAGTTGTAGTTATTTATGTTGAAGGAAATTTCTGAACACACTTGCCCGTGCTTTACTTCAGAGGGCCCAAATGTTTTTAGTTCTTTTCTTTGAACTTTTCTCCATGAGAGTTGGCAAATATGTATGCGGAGTATTCTGAATGCCAAAGAAAAGGAGTAGCTAATGCCACCCCTTCTTACAATACAATACTCCGGACCCCCCCTCCCCTTCTCCTCCTGCAGTAGATGGGCCTGTAGATAGAGGCTAGACCGGTGTAACACCTCCAGCAAGGAGAGATCTCATTTTGATTTCTTTTGACTGCCCTTTGTTTGCCTGAATAGGAGAACACCTGTGTCATGTGTCCATACCTTTGTACAAAAAAAAAAAAGAAACAGGAGTTTTCATTCATTTCCCCCCCATCTCCCAGAGAATGATACAGTTTTGCCTCTGTCGGCTTCATGCTATCTACCCATGTACTTGCACCAAATTGTATTGCTACCCTATTAGAGTTCTCCAGTAGTGGTATGCCTGTTAGTGTGCTCTGTAGAGATCATGAATACACTGCAACATATTCAAGTATTGTCAACTTGCAAACGCTTATTACAAAAAAAATCAAGGAATGGCAAAAAAAAGAAGATAAAAATGCAAATTTGAAAATGGGTCTGCAGATGTGCATGACATTAAAAAAGCTCAATGAAAAGTCACACTGTTCTCCGGCATGTGATAATTTACATATGAATGCACAAAGTACCTATTCACTGTAGGAATTTTGAAGTCATTATGGTTGTCCAAAGTCATGGTCATTTGATTGTAGTATTGACTGTATTCTGGATTTAAACAAGATTTCCTCATTCAATCCAGCCAAAGGAGATGTAACCCACTTACTATATGTCATAGCCCAACAACCCCAGGCACCTTCTCTTCACTCTTCCGATGTTTTCTCACTCTTTAAAAACTGGTCCACAACATCACTTTCTTTGCAACTTTGGTCTCGGTCGGATCTTCCTTTTGTGGTCATCACTTTTTGTCCAGCACCTTCTGAGTGAACACCGTCTTGTCACAAAAGATGTCTTACCCACCAAATTCTCTTCCATCCTGCCACCGTCCTCTCATGCAGCACTGTGTGTCATACTGTCTTCTTTCAGTGTTTCTAGACACGACATGTTAATTGTACATAATTACTTACTTTACCTGTCCTTGTCCCTCTACCTCAAACAATCTCCTATTTCTAGTGTCTACATTTCACTTGTTGTCTCTCAGGTTTTCCTTCTCAGACCGGAGTACAAATAAGCTAATTTCCCGAAGTTTACCCCTCTGTAGGTTCCCTTTTATCTGACTGTAGCAAGTGTGAGTGAATGCTGGGCTCCACTATTACATCCCCTACCCTTACCACTCACTTTCGTGGGGGTTGTCAGATGTCAGTTGTGCTCTATTTGGTGTCCCAGCCTTTCTCAGCCAAGATCAGGCCTCCACTTCCCACCCAACATATCATCATCACTCATGTTAGTGTCTCATGGACATGACACCTGTCACTCACAATGAGGACATGCCTGCATCTCTTTATCTATTTGGAATCATCCCCGTTTCCATCATTTGGGTGCTGCTAGCTGTTAATTTAAATTCAGCTAAAGAAACACTGCTGTGTTTATTTAGCACAGTAGATGTCTTCGCTTGTGTTCTAGAGAATTTGTTAACAGAATATTCCAGCAATGTTTTCATCGTACATATTTATTATAGTTTCATTACCTTTTATTTAACACCAAATGATGTTACTAATTCCACTGACATAAAAGTCACAGAACATTCAGTTTTGTTATAGTCTCACGATACAAAGAATGTTAAAAAGAAAGGAAGCGAGACCAGAATTTAGCCTGGAAAAAAAACACTGTCACTGACTCCATAAAAGGAGAAAAAAGTCCAGTTTTTAGAACTTGTTTTTAGAATTAGCAATTCATACGTTACACTTTGAGTGGATTTCTTATTCTTCTCCCATGTTCTCTTTTTGTTAATCAGCACACGTCCCAATATTTGTCAGGACCTGAGTGACATTCAACAATCGCGAATGGCAGAATCTATTGAATACATTCAAAAGAAGGCATCTTAACAGCACTTTAAAGACATATTTTGGATAATGAAAGATTTGTTCTTCCTGCAAAAACATCATGGAATGTGACATATGAAGATGCATGCACGCACATACCTGTACAATAGATGATCAACAGGATCTCATCCGCTAACATATCAAATCTCTTTAAGCTGTCTGACACAATGCAAGTTGACAATGTAAGCTGTAAGTGTTTATAATTTGCCCTTAGAAGTAGCACTAAAAAATCCCTGGTTTTTCTGTGTTGTGACGAAGACTCACTGTTTGTCTTTGCCCAACTGATGTCTTCTCCTCTGAACCGTGTTCTTTCCCCTGTACCGTTGGCTGGATAGATGCTGACAGAGCGCAGAAACATGGCATGGATGAGTTTATCTCCGCTAACCCCTGTAGCTTTGACCACGCCTCACTTTTCGAGATGGTGCAGCGACTCACATTGGACCACAGGCTCAACGACACCTTCTGCTGCTTGGTGAGACTTTCTGCACATTGCCACCATTGACTAATCCGATACACACAGGGACGTACAGTAGGAACCCTATGTGTCAACTGAGCTGTCAGTCAAACTAAAACACTTTCTCATACAGTCATCACCTCAAAACACAACTCTTTGATGATAGCAGATTGTTAGTTAGCTGTTACGCTAATACGATTTTCATCTGTTTCTGTTAAAAAGGGATGGTTTAGCCCAGGCCAGGTGTTTGTCCTGGATGAGTACTGTGCCAGGAACGGAGTTCGAGGCTGTCACAGACATCTGTGTTACCTGGGAGATCTACTTGAAAGAGCAGAAATTGGGGCTATCATTGACCCCACCCTTCTTCACTACAGCTTTGCTTTTTGTGCCTCCCATGTCCATGGTAACAGGTGTGCCCTAATCCCTTCTTTTACATCTTCCTACTTTAGGAGTTTCATTTCCTAACAGGATTTTCAAAATTAAGATTATGGCTCTATGTAATTATGAAGTGTATTCCTTTAGGCAATCTGAAACCTTCTATAAATAGGGTAGGTAAGCACACTCACTCTAAAACACAGCGGATAAGCACAGAAGAGAAGTCAGCCTCATCAGAGAATCCATGGCTTTTTTGTCTTCCATCTATTTTAGTTAAATTTTTGTTTGTTTATTTTTACGTTATGTAAAAGCTTCTTTTTAACCTTTTGTGTCACATGTTTTCTTGTTAATCAGTTGCTTGTCTCCCCATATTTTCTTTGTTTTCTACCATTTTTTTGTTTGTTTTTTTCTCTCTGTCCTTTGTTGCCACAGTCTCTCACTGTCCATATTATTCATCCTCCCATGCGTCCGTTAAAGTCAGAGAGGGCAGCAATTACTGGGGGCCGCTGGGCTATGAGGCCCTAGAGTCCTCAAAGAGCGCCCAAAGCCCAGATCCTCCGACTGCCTCTAAACGAGCATGCATGTTCAAGTTTAGAAAGAGAAAGGATTCCAAAATATCTCTCGTTCAAGGGCAAAAAAGGTGAGATGTTCTTATTTACTTGTATGTAGCACAAGGGGTTGTGAATGAAACCTTAAACTATTTGCTGTCAGTTCCTTTGGAGCTGGGAGTTTTCAGACAGTGAGTGTCTGAGATGAGTGGCTGCATTACTTGAACTTCTGCATGGATTCAGCTGGGTTTAAAGCATGCTGATGTGATCCTCATAGGCCAGACGGGCTGAGCACAGTCAAAGTGGACGAGAAGGAGCGCTTTGAAGACATCAAGGAGCGGTTGCGTGTGATATTGGAAAACAATATTGTAAATTTCAGGTGATTTTTAACACGCGAAGAGACATAAACTACCATATCAAAGTCTTTGCCGTGTTTGTGATTTTACATTCAATGTCTACATCGTCTTGCAGATATTGTTTCCCCTTCGGTCGTCCAGAGGGAGCGCTGAAGGCCACTTTATCTTTGCTTGAACGGGTTTGTACACAAAAAAAGTAACTTTTTCTACCTCATGAAACAGCTACAAGTGATGATATATTTCCTCCTCAATGTGTCCTGCAGGTCTTGATGAAGGACATCGTAACCCCAGTCCCACCAGAAGAAGTTAAAGGAGTGATCCGCAAATGTCTGGAGCAGGCCGCTCAGCTAAACTATCAGCGGATTCAAGAATATGCTAAAATTGAAGGTAATCAGAACAGACAGTATTAGAAGGGTTGTGTGTGGAACTAAAAAAAGAACACCACGTTTTAAATGTTTATTTCTATTGCCTGACTAACTTTTTTCTATTTCAGCACTAGATTGTGCTTATAAATGCTACTTCCTGCATATCTATACACTTGGTAAATTCACTTGGTATCTGGTTATTTATGTCCGTATATCCCAAATGATTTGTGACGGCCTGTCGGTCACTTTCTGTCTCTCAGTGCAATAACTCTCTCCTTTGTTTCAGGCCTGCTTTAGCTCTGTGCTGTTCTGTAGGTCAAGTTGGCTTTTGTTTAGAGGTGTGTGAGTAAAAATGCATTCAAACTCAAAGCCCTGAAATCTGTTGATGTGCTGATCTCTCGTTTTGCCTTGATTTCACTCAAGCTGTGTGGTAATCTTGACCTCTGATACGCCATACGATGATTGGACTATGAGTTCAGCTTAACTGAACGTCCTCTCTGACTCCCAGCTCCTAGTCGAAGAACACTCCCCTTCTCTTACTATCTCAGTGTAGCTCTCTGGTTCCTCCAGCTGACTCCCCCTACCCCACTTTTTACCCCCCCCTGCCTTGAACTGTCACCTCTGTCTTCTGTTCTTGCCAAAGAGCGCTTTCTTCTGCTCCCTCTCCCCTTCTGTCTGCTCTGCTCTTTTTCTTCTCTCCCACAGTGTAATCACTTTATTTCAACCTCTTGACAATGTGATTATTGGCTTTGAACCAATGGAATGCTGGGATTGAACATCTACAAACCAGTATCAGCCACCTGCATGTGCTTTTAAGACATAACAACATGACCTTTCTTTATGGCATGTCACAAAAAATGGCATCAACGATTAGACATTTAGAAATGTCTTATTCTTTTGTGCATTGTGCTTCCCACAGTTTTACCACAAAATGCACCCAATTTGCATTTTGACATAGAAACAGATGTTGTTCATGTCTTAATAGAAACCCTCAGGGTGCTGAAGATACTAAGGATTTAAACCTTACTATCTTGGCTTGTCATGTGAATTTACTGTCCTTGTGAGGCGCCTGGTTCGAAATCAACCAAACATTTGGCTTTGTACTGGGCCACCTGCCCAACAGAATGTCGTTTTCACCTGGACAGCCCTCTTCCCATCAGCCTCTGACTTTCAGCTTTCCCACCCCTGACCCCAGCCTCTTGCATGCCCCGATCCTTTTTTATAGGCAAAAGGAGGGAAATGTTTGAGCACCCTGTCTTCTGCTTGGCGTCTCAAGTGATGGATCTAACCATCCGTGAGTACCTTCATCATCCTTTCCCCAGCCTGTTCTCTTCTCCTCCCTCTTTCAAGTGCTCTTTCACCTCATCCTCCTCCCCCCTCCAATTCTTGCCTCTCCTCTTACTCCAGAGGCGTTGCTGCTGCCATGCTTGTTTTTTATCTGTGCTTCCTGTCTGAGAGAGTGAGTGGGGAGCGCGCGGGTCGAGAGAGATCTGAACAGTACCACGATGAATCAGTCGGAATCCATTTCTTTTAAGAACCATCTGTTTGTGATGGACATGAATGAGAAGTCTGGTCTGTAAGCTTCTTTCTTTTGGTTGGATGTCCGTTCCTTTGACTTGAATGCATTTTTACATTGCTTACATTGTTATCTCCTCCAGTCATTCGGTCTGATCATGTGTCAGTGATGTGCTGTGCCAATCAGGTATGCTTTTATCCCACCGTGACACCAGAGAAAGTGAAGGAACATCTGTCAATAGAGGTATCTTATTGGGGGAGGACAGGACGGGGCAGAATGTGTGGATTCAGCTGCGCCTGTTTGTCTATAAAGTTTTTAAAGTGTGTCCTGTCTACAATGCTGGCAATGGTTTGTGTGTTCTAACTGTTTCAACAGTCTGAGCAATGTCTGTTAACAAACATGTTATCACTTTTTTTAATTTTCCACAGGCTAAGATTTTAGTGTCTCTGTTTTTTACTGTTTGTGACGTTTGTCTGTTGCTCAGAAACCCCACTCCCTGGAGCTGACATTGTTCCCAGCAGATTGCTCAAAAGGGTCAACAAACTCCCCTGTAACTTGTAAATAATCCGAGACTCGTACTAATTCTAAACATCTCCTCTTTATCTCTTCTCTTCCTTTTTCTCGCTGAAGTTGAGAAAGGTCAAAAGGATCAGAAGGATCCAGGTGAACTCATGTTTAGCTTGCAGTTTAAGCACAATACACACAAACACGTCCACACATATAGACTAAACCCTGCACTCTTGTATGTATTTTCTGAATTAGAACAGATGCATGCATGCACGTAGTTTACCTGTAGCACATCTTCCATAGAGTACATGAAAGATAATTTGAATATACACATTTATTTAGAGTCTAAAATGTCTTGGCATGTTTAAAACATCTCTGTTTATAAAGTCAATACTTTGAGATTGTATTACTTTATATCACTACAGATGTTGTTAAAGACTGTGTGTGAATTTTAATTTTTCACGTGTTCAAACTTAATGGTTCTGTTCTGTTCGTTTGCATGAAAAATGCAGTGATACAATCTCCTAAACAAGTCACAAATTTGCCCCACATGTACAATTAAAGACAAAAAAGAAAACATTTGACAGTCGCAACATTGGAATGTATTCCTCTTCATCCACTGGAAAAAAAATATTAATGTGTTATACATTTCAACAACATATCGCATTCTTTATTTATGTAGCATATCAACATATTACCCCGATTTGAATCAAAATTTCCTTTTTAGAAACTTGAAGGTCAGTCTATCAAAAGTCCAAATAACACCATTTGTTAAATTAGTTGCATTATAAAGTGGTGGTGTGTTCATTTCAAATGTCAAATCTATATAAAACAATACACAACACACACATAACATTTTATAGCAGGATACAAACCCTGGAGTATCCGTTGCAAAAAATGATTTTATGAACTTTGAAAACGGACTGAATAACATCAGGGATATATTAGAAACATTTGTTTTTCTTGTTTGTTTGTTTTTTTGTAGATTCTTTAGTGAACAGGGTCTTTAATGTTCCACAGTAGGCAGCAGACTCATTGCAAATTAGTGTTTTGATTTTGAACAATGCAGGCCATAATTCTTTATACCACAGCAGATGTATCACACACGTACTCTGTCTCAATGTAATACATAAATGGTTCTTATGAAACCACAAAGTCCCTGCTATGCTTTTATCTGCAACCATAGTACAGACCTTTTCCTCCTCTGTTCCAAGTGCTCTCCCTCAGATGGATTTACTGTACGACCACAGAATATATAGTTACTGTAACACGAGTTCATGTGATCCATCCATTAGTATCAGTTACATGTCCCTGAAGGCAATGCCTCAAGTACTGCTTCAGCCATGCAGCATTTTTAGATTTCCTGAAACAAAAACAATCCTAAAAAAAAATGAGTAGCCTAAATCTGAATTTTAAACTATTTCAAACAATGATCCCTGATATAAAAACATCTCCAGACCCACTGTCAACCACAGTCCAAGGACCACTTCTGTTTGATGTTGAGTTCTGTTTATATGTGCTTTTATTTTGAAATCTGTGTAGCCATTTGGTTATATGTTGTTCCAAATGTTATATACATCAGTGTAGTCGTTGTTTTAAATCTTTCATTTCATGACGTTTAACTGTCTTATGAAACCATTCTGTCAGTAGAGGTTATAGTATATAAGCGACAGAGACCTCAATCCCTTTTTAGTGTGAACAAAAATCTAATATTTCCAAATCAAACTTATCACACTGTAAAAATAACTCATTAAAACACATATGCAGTCACCTGCTCAAACTATTGGTGACTTGTTCACGCATATCCCAGATATAAGTGTATGTATATGTATATATGTGTGTGTGTGTGTGTGTGTGTGTGTGTGTGTATATATATATATATATATATATAATCTTATTTTGTAAATATATATAGATATATATTTACAAAATAAGATGCACTTTTAAAAGCATTTCAAGAACAAAGCAGACGAGGCATTTTACGTGTTTATCCACAGAGTAAGTGCCAATAGAAGGTGGTTTTCTGTGGTTCATTAACGTTAACGTCAAAGGTCAAAGTGTCAAAAGTATCTCTATTGTCCCCAAAGGAAAATTTGTTTGCAGCCGGAAACATACACGTACATAAACAACATGAATAAATAATCCAACTGACATCGTAACCCAAAGAAAACAAATAAATAGCCTTTGATGTTTTAAATTAAATTGTAAAAAGCAATTGCTTAAGTTTTCTCTATTTTTTAATGTTGTTGGATTTTGTGTCGCTTTTTCAAAATAGTTTCTCTCTATTGTAACATAAATAAATGATGAAGAAAGAGCAACAGAATATTGATTTTGAACCTTTTTTATGATTAGAAAATCCTTAGAAAACTGTAAGTTAATTGATTAAAAAGTAATTCAATGGAAACCTTCAATCAAAAGTAAATGATTTATTTTTACAGTGTGTGTATGTTTAGTCTACCATGTCATGTGACAGCTCCTTATACAGATGCCTTATTCAGTACTGCCTCACATTATGCATGTTCTGGATGCCACATTGCACCTCCATCTCAGCGCCACCACTCTTGTGCCTGACACCTACAAACACATCAGCTCTGTTGCTTTATGTCATGCAACTTAAAATGCATGAGTTACAACGTGCTTCACTTGTCATGGGGGTATTTTAGCTCCACATCACAGTGTAAGCACTGTGTTTATAATTATATTAAACAGAAATATAAACAGAAAGAATCTTTCTCAATAGTTATAAAAAGAAAAGAAAAATCCCCAAGGAATCCTGCTCTGTGCTTGACTAACCACTCATCCCTCACCCTCATCCTTTTGTCTCAGAGAACGTAGGCCGCTTAGTCACGCCTGCCAAAAAGCTGGAGGAAACAATTCGCCTGGCGGAGTTAGTCATAGAGGTCCTCCAGCAGAACCAGGAACACCATGCGGAGGTGAGTGAGAACCCTCTCTAACCGCTCTCCCTCTATACGCTCACTCTTATCTCACTCCGCCCCACAACAGGGAGTTAGACTTTTTATCAGTGTCCTATAAATAAAACAGCTTTCATCTAAGGCTGACTAGTGAAAAAAAGATCCTTTCAAATATTAATTTAATTTAGGAAAGCTTTAATTGGTGTTCGACAAAGCATGACTGCATAGAATCAAAGCGTGATATGTTTGAACAGAGACGTGTGCAGTTCTTTGCTGTAATCACAGTTCATAGTTCAGTGCTGCAGAGTTGCATAAGCTGCTATAGGCATTAAAGAAAGGGACATTTTATTCTAGGTAGACAGAATAAAAAGAAAGGCAAACGGAAACTGAACTGTGTGTGTGCTCTGTAATGAGACATGATAGTGAGCGGTGGAAGAGGTACTCTTTAACTTTAAGTGTCAGTCCAGCAGTTTAAGAAGACATCACCTGAAGTCCATCTTTCAGTGGTACAGAAGTATCACAGGCTAAAAGTACTTATTCTGTAGGAATTACCTCACCTGTTTGAAAGTAGGAGTTTTCATTTGTGAAGATTGACGCATCAGAGTTATAACAGTAGTGGGAAATATTTATTTGGAGCGTCGACAAGACAATTTTTCTTTCTCCCTCAATTTTTTTTAATGTAAAATTGCACAAGTAACTTATTAAACACTTCATTTTAAGTAAACCAAATTACATCTCCTGCAATTGATAGAGGAGAAATTCAATCTCATCCAAATAGTCCGTGGGGTGTCTGTAAGGATTAATGATCAAACACATTAAACAACACTGGTCTCAATCCATATCTTATTTTTTTTTTTTGCACGTCAAATCCTAAATTTGAAACGTTCTACTTACAAAAGTGACAAGATCAATGTAGTGGAGTTTGAAGTTTATGTTTAGAAATATTATAGATAATTTAATATGATTCCATCAAAGTAGCTCCACATTGACCCTAAGTACAATACTTACATACATGTACTTTGATTCTTTCCACCACTGAACCAGTTTCTCATCGTACCCTGTTTACTGCTGTGAACACTGAGCTGATAAGAAAGCATGATGAGCATGTGAAGTTGTGTCGATCTGAAGGTGATCCAATGTGATCTTAGAAATTACAGATAAAGCAGATTTATTGTATCTCTCTGAATATGCTTGACAGGCGGCAGTCACAAGTTCTGGAGATCAATCGGTACAGTATTTTTATTTCTTTTTCTCCTCCTCAGTCCTCATCACGACCCCCCTGTATGGCATGTGCGCCACTATGGCAACAGGCACCTTTCAAGGCAGAGATTGAGCTCTTAGACAATGTAGCGATGGGTGGGTTTGTAGGCATAAAATGTGAGAGTAGACCTATTTGACTAATTCAAAGCACTGTAGCTTGCACAACATAATTGTGATCATAAAGCATGTTCATCGGGCCATAAAGAGGTTTTCTTTCTCACAAAGCATGCTGAAACTGTAAATTTCCCAAAGTATGCTCCATGTGAACCTTTGAAGTTTGATCCACCATAAACATTTGTTTCCTCTCCATCCAACGATTTATTTCACAGTCCGCACTTGTTCGAGCATTACTTCCCCCCAGCTTCTCCTTTTCCATCTCTCCCTGCTGTCTATTTCCTACTGTAGTTTTTTTTAATAAAACCCTACCTTTTTACGGAAAGAAATGCCTCAAAAAAACATTATTGTTCTGTACATCTTCCTGTGTTTACACTGTCATATGAATGGTGACTTCCAAAGCAGGGGAAAGAGGTATGTACTGTAGTGAAATTGAATGGCAACCTCCTATAATGCCCTGTGCATGTCCAGTAGATGATGCCACTTCTCCTTCCCCCTCCGCATCAGTTGATACGGCATTGTAGCCTGCGTGATTAAACACTGGGTCTGTCATAGAGCTCTCAGGGTCCTGAATGTGTCCCTTCACCTCTATCAAAGGTTTGGGGTTATTCTGCCGACCGACCTTTGAGCTTTTTTGGTGTTTGGTTGACAGTCCTCCGACAAAAGAGTTTCTCTCCTTGAATGTGATGGAGAACAGCTTTGTTTGCTGCCTGCTTCTCTAACAATAGAACTGTCAAGGTTTTTAAGTGTTGGGAAAGGGAAGGTAAGTATACAGGTAAGTGGCTGCTACTCTGCAGCTTAAGTCAAATGGGAAAATAACAGAGACGCTGTAAAATAAA
The DNA here is from genome assembly GCF_947650265.1 of Symphodus melops. Lineage (NCBI taxonomy): Eukaryota > Metazoa > Chordata > Actinopteri > Labriformes > Labridae > Symphodus > Symphodus melops. Next base: position 19,549,240 of record NC_136694.1, read on the forward strand.
GCATGCAGCATAACTTAGAAAGAGGACGCTTCATTTAACAAACTTGGCAACATTTTAGACAGAATTAAAAGTGAATAAGCCAAGCCAAGACTGCCAGCAAAGCAGCTATACTGTACCTCTGCTGACCAAAAGGGTGGGGAGGTCCTGACTGTGCTAGAAAACGTCCAGCTGAAGCTCAAAGAATTACTTAAATAATTGGAACAGACGATAATGATGCTGTGTGCTGCAGTCTTCGGTGTGTCTAGCCAAAAAAAAGAAAAAAAAATGTGCATGAGTCACTTTCGCATCTAGCATCTAGGGTTTGTCAGTGATGTGAATGGTGGACCCCGCTCATCTCTTAGCTTGAGAGAAACGCATGCAGGGATCTCCACATTTTGCATGAGAGAAGCACCTTTTTCTTAGATCTACTGTCATGAATCTAACATGCACCTTACAGTATGATTCGTTGACATTATTCTTTTTGTAAACCTAATCCAGAATTGATTCCCTGAAAGTCCTAATCAATAAGAGAAGTGGATTCTGGCTCTGAGGATGCCATCAGAAACACACTTGTCACACACGATGCACAAACTATCCAGACTGTGTTTCGAGGAAATATCCACCAAGAATTCACCTTCAGCAAAAGATAGTGACTTACTATTCATGATTTATAATATTTCCTCCAAATAGACAACTGAGGTAAACATTTACCTCAGTACTTTAAAATGTGGCACATTTTTGTCTCAGCTTTAAGAAAAAAAAATCTTTTTTTTTCCTATCTAATTTTAATGAAAAGCAAATTCCCAAATTGACCTGCATAAACAAAGATAAAGAAAACACATACTTTTGGTTTCTATAACAACAGACAACTTTGATTTTTTTTTTTTTAATTATTCACTTTCTTTTGTTCTTACTCGTGTCACTTCATCTCATACCTGAAGCCCTTGTTCACCTGTCTGTTGTCCTTCCTGCTGTGTCTCCAGGCTTTTGCATGGTGGACGGACCTCATGGTGGAGCATGCAGAACACTTCCTGGCCCTTTACGCCGTCGACATGGACGCCGCCCTGGAGATCCAGTCCCCTGAGAGCTGGGACAGCTTCCCTCTATTCCAACTGCTCAATGACTTCCTCCGGACAGACTGTAAGCTCAAACTGCAAATATTTTTCTCAGCCTCCCCAAAGTTATTTTCATGCTCATACAATGACAATATTAACTGCTGATCACCCCCCCCCCCCCTCCCCCTTTTTTTTTCTCTCCACAGATCATCTGTGCAATGGAAAGTTCCACAAACACCTTCAGGATCTGTATGCTCCTCTGGTGGTTAGATATGTGGATCTGATGGAGTCCTCCATTGCTCAGTCAATTCACAAGGGCTTTGACCGAGAGTCCTGGGAGCCTGTAAAGTAAGGAGCCTCCGTCTTCAGAGCTAGGCTGTAGAATGGTGGGCGATGCAATGCTTTATTTTCAGATGACAAACCAACTGTGTGGAGGCTGATCAATCTGGGAGAGCAGCTGTAATGTTCACCCGGGCTTCCTGTAGGTTCACTGTTAGAGACTGAGCCAGGAGTGGGCTGAATAGCCTTTTTTTCTGTGAGAGAAATAAGTGTTGTTATCATGAAAATAGTCCTAGAATAATGCATTTTCTCCCTGACACATTGGGGCAGGGCACCAGCTAATATTTCTTATGTTGTGTTAACTAACTTCATAATGTGTGCTTTGACATCTTGCCAGAAACAAAAGCCTCCAGTCTGTTATTTTGCTCTTATAATTTTCTTGATGTGGCTTTCACACTCTAGGTTTATTATTTAAGATTTGTTACAGTGTTATTATTTATTATTTGTTATTTCAGTACTGCGTTGCTTCTTCTTCTTCTCCTCACTGCATTTAAAACAATACATGTACATGTGTGCATTCTGAGTTCAGACCACTTTATTCTTAAAGTCTTTGCATTATGTGTCTTTGACGATGACTGTCAGTCTTGTTTATTTGTTTTTTACAGTCTTTACCTGATTTCAGATTTACTTTAATGATGAGTGTTACATGGCTTTGTGCAGCTCCCATACCACTGTTATGGATTCTTTTTTTTTTTCTTTTGTCTGTCTTTTCTACAGGAGTTTAACAAGTAATCTGCCCAATGTGAATCTACCAAATGTGAACCTCCAAATTCCCAAAGTACCAAATCTGCCAGTGCCAGTAGCAGGACTATCAGTTAACCTTCCACAAATGCCTAGCTTTTCTACCCCGTCATGGATGGCTGCTATATATGACTCTGAGTGTGTATTCAACTAGTTCACTCTAGCAATATTAAGCTAGCAGAGACTGCCTTGGTATGAAGATGCTCTTAGTTAAAGAAGAAAAGTTCTGAAAATCAAATCTGCATAGCTCTAGTTGAAGAGGTCATTTTGAGACATACAAAAATAATCAACAAAGATCAATATGGTTTTCCTCTCTGGTGGGAATCCTCCATTATGACGTCCATGTTCATGCCAAGAGCGCTCTGAGAGGTGGTAGAGTAGATGGGGTACTGCTTTTTAAAATGAGATGCTGAAATGCTCTCATTTGTCTCAACATGCATGCCGTTGAGCTGAGGTGTGGAGATACAGGCCAAAATATCTATAAATTCATATATTTTCAAATGCGGTTTGTGGATTTACTGCACAGAGAAAATATATATATATCCATTTGAAAACATGTGCAAGATGTTCTTGCAATCAAAGATGTATCTCCGCAGAGGTGTTGTCCACACACATTATCTTAAGCGTGCCGTAGACCATTCATGGCCTCAGATTCATCTCTGACCTTAACCACCTGTTAGTAGTCCGATTGGGAGGGAAAAGAACGTGCTGGCCTGGAGATGATAGTGTGGAGAGGTTTCCAGATCCTCTCTGTTTTATCATGTCCTCTTCACGCGTCACATCTTCCCTGCAGCATCTTCCCAATGAGCTCTAACCAAGGTGCCCGAAAGCTCTGCATGGTTTGTTTGAGTAACACTTCCAAAGGGGGGGGGGCCCAACCAGCCTGGGGACATGGATGTTGAGAGAGGGCTTGTGATGAAGAAGAAGTTGATTGTAAAAAGTTGTATTAATACCCTTTTGGTGGAAACAGACTTAATGTCATCTTTACATGCCCTTCCTCACTTCTCCATTACCCACACAGTGTGATTGGCTGCTGTATCTGCAGTGACTTTACCTGCATGTGGCCACTTCACATCTCGGTCAATAATCATACTCTACAGCATGGTTATTGATTTGTTCCAGTTAACCCTACCCACTCCGTTCCACCTATACACTGACTGTCCACAAACACCTGAACAAACATACACTTGCACGGATCAGTCAGTTTATGGTATACGGAGTATAATCTGACTGTGTTTAGGTGTGGAGGAACAGCATCCTCCTCTGCACCTGCCACCCCATCCCCGACCCCCAACCCCACCCCCACAACCTTTTCCCAAACTTCTCCTCCAGCAGGTTGACCGTTGTCTTCTGACCTGTGTGTGTGTGTGTGTGTGTGTGTGTGTGTGTGTGTGTGTGTGTGGTTAATGACAGTAACGGCTCTGGATCATCAGAGGACCTCTTCTGGAAGCTGGATGCCCTCCAGACCTTCATCAGAGACCTGCACTGGCCTGAGGATGAGTTCGCCAAACACCTGGAGAGTCGCATCAAGCTCATGTCGAGCAACATGATTGAGAACTGCGTCAAGCGGTATGATTGTGTGTTTGTGTATGAGAAGAACATCTCGAGGTGTAAAGTAATAAATGCTGAGAATGAAGTCTTGAATATTTAATACGTTATTCTTGTTTCACTGGCTTTGCAGCACCCGGATGGCATTTGAGTCCAAGCTGACAAAGAGCAGCAAGTCAACAGATTTCCGCATTTCTCCAACATTATGCACCATGTTCAATGTGATGGTGGATGCCAAGGACCAATCAGCCAAATTGTGTGCAATGGAGATGGGCCAAGAGGTAAAATCTTCCCCTGGGACAAGAAATTACACTCAAAATAATAATAATAACAATAATTAATTAGTGTAATATTTGTAGATAAAGAATTCCTCAGTTAACATTACGTTAAACACCTTCCCCCCCCCTCTTTTTTTATTTTTTATTTTTTTTTGCAGAAACAGTTTGCCTCCCAAATCGATGAACTGATTGAGGAGAGCGTGAAAGACATGATTCAGCTTATGGTTGCAAAGGTGAGACATTAAAAGTGTGACTTGTCAGCTTGATCAAAAAAAATGAAAATGAGGTTCCTAAGAGTCGGACTAGAATATATCCTGAACGTTTTGTCTCATCAGAGTTCCAGTTTCTCTTAGGCTTTCACTGAAGACATAAAATGCAAATACAAAAATGGTCACATTGTCTTTCTAAACGGCTGTAGACTCTCAGGCTCATTCAAGTGTTTGCATTGTTTCTCAGTTTGTTGCCATACTGGAGGGAGTGCTGGCTAAGATTTCCAGATATGATGAGGGAACTCTCTTCTCCTCATTCATGTCATTCACGGTGAGATGTAGCTTCTGTTCATGTCACTCCCTTCACTGCCTCATTTTCCTCAACGGTCAGATTCTTCAGAATAGTTAACTGAATGTACGGTTTGTTTTTGAACCTCAGCACCTTCTGGAATTCAAGAGATTTGCACTTTACGTTAGATCACTTTCAATCTTTCAATCTTCATGTGGATTACATTTAGAGTGTAGCTTTCTATAAAAGCGTGATTGTATTGTTGTAAAATATTGTGTTTTTATTTTTGTTACAAAATAGGCTTAGTAGAGAGCCAGCTCATACTTGTCAAAGTACATGATGTTTTAGTGTAAGCTCTAGTGTGCCCATTACAACATAAACTCTGAGCCTTTTTGTAACAGTTTTGTTCTGATTTCAGGTGAAAGCTGCCTCAAAATATGTGGATGTACCTGTAAGTGCACTAACGCCCTACCTCCCTGTGTATTATGAGCTTGTCTGAGTTTTCTTAAATATAAATCTCTTCTAACGATCAGCTGTCATCAGCTGAGCATCAGTTTCTTTTCTGCCTCTCGACTACAGTAACTTTGAAGTGTTTGTCATCCTCTGAGCTCTGACCCTGTTTGTTTTACAGAAACCTGGGATGGACGTGGCCGATGGCTACGTGACCTTTGTGCGCCATTCTCAGGACATTCTTCGTGATAAGGTCAATGAGGAGGTGTATATAGAAAGGTTATTTGATGTAAGTAAGATGCCGTCTCCTCCTTACAAAAAGGGAGGGGCCTTTCAAAATGTGGCAAAACAACCGGGCAGAGAGGGATAAGTCCCATTTTGAGACCAGGAAATGTATTTCAACCTGGCGGAAGAGTCTTCTCTGGTCCTCTACCACTCTTGACTTTTCTCTTTCTCTCTGTCTCTCTTCTCTCTGAACTTTAGCTGCTGCCCTCTGCATTCTGGTGTGCAATGCCACAGTGCTTTTGGGCCTTTGTGTATCCAAAAAGGAATCTTTTATTTACAAAGAGTCCATAAAAGCATTCTTAAAAAAAAAAAAAAAAAAAAAAAAAAAAAGGATTATCTGAAGCAGTGCTCTCTGGAAGAACCAAACGATCTATAGTGATCACCAGCCAGCACACTAAGATTCTTTGGATCATCACTGTACTGTTAACCTTCCAGATACCTTCCACTTGTCAGCCCCTGTCAGCATGTCAGCCTCCTGAATTAAAGACACTCAGCCTGCTCGGCCTCAGTCCACAGTGAACCACCCAGGCACTTTTTCTGGGCACTGAAAATGTTTGGTAAAGGATTTGCTGGTGGATGGGCTGGAGTCAGAGAATGATGTCAAACTCGAAGGCTGACATGTCCATTAGAGCATTGGTTCCCAACCTGAGGGTCAAGACCCTAACATGGACACATCTTTACGGTTCAAAGTCTTGAAAAGGTAGAAAGGCAAAAGAAAACCTTCACTGCATCACTAAATACCTTTCATTTTTTCCTGACTTTTTTTTTCCTGAGTACATTTTGTATTCTCATAAAATCTTTTGAAACACAGCCTGTTGCACCAGTTTGGATTTAAAGTCAACACTAACTGTTCTATAGTGAGGGACAACAAATAACTGCTCAGTAGTTTGTGGAGCAAAATAAAATTTTGAGAAAAATATAGAATTGAAACGCCCGAGTGCAGGATGAGCCAATGTTTTATGTAGCTTTGTGATACTAAAACACTCTGAACCCTGAAAAAAAACAGAGCAAATGTTCTAATGTTGGTAGTCAGAAAACAGAAGTGTCTTAAATAAATGTAGAATAATTTTACTTATTCCTTAACAACCCTGTTATACTAGTTCAACTACGAGCACATGTTGTCTGTCCAGGAGCGTTTGAGAGTGTTCCTCAATGTAAAAAATCACTTACAATATCAATTATGGACAATTGATATTTGGACTGATAAGTCTAGCGCCTACAATTTTATTGTAAATGCCATAATATTTACTGATAAGAACCTACAAGCATAATTGTTATTATTATTATTATTTTATTATTATTTTCAAAATAAAAAGCAGGATCAAAATGTGTCAGGTCATTCAAAAAACGTTGTCATCATTAGTTTGTCCAGCTCCAGCTGAATACTTTCAGCACTGTCGGAAATACATTCAGTAGGTCGCAAAGCTACACATATGATGGGCTGCACCAGTATTTGATACAAATATCAAACTGTGTGTATTCTTTGATAAAGTTATTGCATCTCAGATAGCTGCCCTTTAAGTATTCATACTGCTGCAGATTTCTCTCATCTCGCACAGGAAATTGTGTAATTTATTCTAGTTTAAAACATCCTAATTTGATCATTTTCTGTTTTTTCCCCTATTAAATTGGTATCCATGTTGTTTTGAAACAGAAAAAAAAGGTCAGTAATGTTCAATCTCTAGACAGAAGCAGTGTGAGGAGGACATTGATGAAACATGTATTAGCCGACCTGCTGAAGAGCTGTCTCGAGATTCAGTCAGGAAACAAACTGATTTCCTTAATAACCCAAATTCCCCCTGGGGATAATTAAGTATTTCTGATTCAGGTGAGCTTCATTTGTACTCGTTTGAACTCCCAGCTGGTGCAACAGACTGAAGGGTACTAAGTCAAAAAGTAAAAACTCTTCCAGGATGGGAACCAGTGTGTCAGAGGGTGAAGAGAGAGCACTGACTTACAAAGAAATAATCCTACACAGGATACATTGGCAGTAATGTGTCCTCCATGTGTGATTTGAACAACACATAATGCTGTGATTCGTGTGCTTCATGTCATTCAGAAACTATTTGTATAGGCCTGTGTCTCTACGGGTGCTTTGTGTACGTGAGTTTGTGTATGTGTGTGTGTGTGTGAGAGAGAGAGAGAGATTGTTGGTTCTGTGAGGCATTCACTTGTCTGACAGTTTTTATGTCTGAGAGTTACTCAAAAGTCTCCCTTTGGTTTGATATTTTTGTGTCGACTGAAGGAGCAGGAGTCTTTTGCCAGATAAATATGATTATGTTCTTTCTTTATTTTGGATTGAGGAGTGATGCTGTTGTGAAGTGGGTCTGCTTTTGTCTTATGATCCACACCAGCTCCCCTGTCTCCTTCTGTGTTATCCTTTTTTTTTTCTTTCATCTTTTTTTTTTTTTTTAATAGTCTTGAGTCCCCGCCCCCTCCCTCTGTGTCCTCTGTGTGGCCCCAAAGTCACCCAAAATCCTTCTCAGCTCTGTCATGTTAAATTCTTCTGAAGATTTCTCAAGCTGTGAATGTTTCAGTTTGAGCTTTAAAAAAAAAAAAAAAAAAACTGCATTTCAGTTGAAGGATGTCAATGTTTCTCTCTTTCATTTGAATGCGCTCCATCCATCCATATGCATGCATGTGAAAAACTGTTTCTAGATGTGCTGCATAGGCTCTACTTTATCTCTCTTTCTTTCACTCAATTGATTTCAATCTTTTTTATCTCTTCCTTTTCTGATTAACACCATTCCTGCTGCCTCCTCTCTTCAAAAAGTGGCACTTATCTCTAGTGTTGCGTTGCGTTGTTTTCTCACATTATGTTGGTTGGCATGAGTTTTAGAGTCAAATAATCTTCCTGTGTACATCTTCTAGCATGACCCTTCTCCTCAGAGTTCTGCCTCATTTGCACATACAGCAGTCTTCCTTAGCACGTACTCTGCCACCCACCCACCTGCGAGGTCTGCATGCACTGCACGCTCAACTCGACTGTGAAGTGGACAGGCATCTGCATATCCGGCCTCAAGTTTCAAAACCTTTCAACCATTCACCCAATCTTGATTCAAACAAAGCACGACTCAAAACCAAACTCAGATAAACAAAGAGAAAAAAACCTCACACTTCTAAATCCGACCCCAAGAAACCTTCTCTGCGTTCCTGCCTACTCACATGTTTAAAGTTGACTTATTTCTTTCTTGGAATTAAAGGTATGACAAGCGTTTTATCAGCCTTGGGTGCTGTTCTCTTGTAACTTTATACTGGCAAAAGAAAAATACAGGGAAGGTTCAAGAAAATAGCACCACTGCTCCCTGCCTGCTAACCATTGACTCACTTTCATTCTATTTTTCTTTTGCTAAAGAACTTTTGTAAAAGCTATAATATCAATTCCCCGTACAGTAGCTGTTAACTTTATTGCAGCTATGCAATGCTAAGTAATAGCTTTACATAATTGATGGGCCATGCAGCTTTTATTAAATATTGACTTGTACTTTTTTTATTCGTATTATAATGGCTAATAACAGTTTAAGACAGATGTATGTGTCAATGCTTAATGACATCACACTGTTTTATGATTTTCTTCCATTAGCAGTAGTTTCAGAGCTTTAAGTGTTTCCTCTTTAATGGCTCTTTAAGATCTGTTGACAGTTTACATGACTGTCAAACTTGGAGTGTGCTTGTGTATTTCTGTGTGCGGGCATGTGTGCATCTCTGTGTGTGTGTTTGTGTGTGTGACACTGATACAAACAGTGAGGCTCAAAATCCGAACATTTATAGCTTGTTTAAGAAGGGATAAACTAATTTGGTTTTTAATCCGTCTAAATAATTTTTTTTTTTAACTTAATTAGACAATACATCATTGTGAGTGGTCAGGCTCGGGCAGGTACACGTCTGTGTTTCCTGCGTCCTGTAGGCCCTGTAGACCTTTTCTCTCTCAGCTCTTTGTGAAGAGTGATGCACAAACATCCTTTATAACTTTTAGAGTTTTTTCTTGCAGTTAGCTTTTATTTTAAACCTTCCTGACCAAAAAGCCATCTTTCTGTTTGCCCAATTAAAAAGTTTGAACCTGCACACTTAGCTTATCTTAGCTTAGCATAAAGACTTAAACCAGAAGGGAAACAACTAGTATGACTCTGCAGTGCAAGTAATACATTGAATCTCCCTAATTTATTCACACACCTGAGAACTAATACAACAAGTGGCCTGGTCATTTCTGGATGCAGTCACAATCTGGAGAGGATTTCTTGGTGTTTTTTTCCCACAGTAAATAAATTAACTGTTAGTTGTTTATTTTAATGTTGGTGGTCCGTGAATTATGGTACGAGAAAGCAAACCAAGATGATCTATTTCTTCCTTTTTCAAGTTTTTTTTTTTTTTTTTTTAAAAACTGCTTACTATCTGCAAGTCGTAACGCTAGATGTTTAACAATCTCTTCTTCTTACCCTCGACAAGAACGGGAATAGGACTTTTCCTAAACTGAATTGTCTTTTATTTGACCCATTTTTCTGCCAAACAAGCTATACTTACATTTAAGAGAGTCCTGTCTGTTTTATGACATCAGTGTGTTCACCAATCAGGATTCATAACATTAAAAGTAAATTGTGTCAAAGGTTTGGAGTGGTCCCCTGTTTCAGGAAAAAAATAAACTAAAGATCAGAGTTCTCAATGATAGGCCGAGCAGAGTTTAAATAAAAGACATGCTGCTGCTGGCCGGTGAATACAAATCAAACATGAGCCTAAGGGGTCTGATGACTCCATTTTTCAAGATGACATGTCACATTCTAAGAATATTTCAGAAAACTTTTCAGATTCTAAACAAATACTCCAAGGTTAAAAAGCAACATTAAAACAGAGGACTGTAACGGTCATAAAGCTTCTGCTTAAAATTAAAATGCATGATCGCAACACACTGTTTAAACAGTTAACTGTAGTTTGCATAAGGTTTTAAGTAATTATATATTTTTTTAGATTAAATAATGCAGCCTGCTATCTTGCATTAATCGCCGATTCTGTCTGACGAAATGCAAAAACATGTCTGCTGAGGTGAGATAACGCCTCATCATCAATCCTCACAAAGGGGTATCTGACTGCACACATGGGTGGCGTAAAATGCTGCGTTGCATGTCTTAAAGCTGTGAGGAGATTTAACTGGAGTGATATCCGAGAATACGCGCGAGCGTGCTTGAAGCTTAATGTTACTGTCATGTATTGTGTGCGTTTAGTTGCAGCTCTCTTATGTGCATCTCAAAGGTTAGCGGAATGCTGTCTTGAGTATGCGTGTGAGTGTGTGATTTGCTGGAGAGCGTTGTGTTTATGTGTTTCAGCAATGGTACACTGCCACCATGAACCTGCTGGGGACCTGGCTCACTGAACGCATGGATCAGCAGCTCCACGTCTACCAGCTGAAAATCCTCATCAGGATTACAAAGGTAGAGCCATAAAAACACACCTGTCGTCTTAATTCATTCATCATCATTTTACTGCTTCTTGACTTATCAACAGCTGAAAAGACAACAGAGAGAATAAACATCACACACATCTATTTAATAACCCGTGTGGCTGAATACAGATACTCCCTATAAGTAGTGTAACATCATTTTCACTCTCATTGGTAGTTTTAGTTGCCCATAAATCAGGAGTGATAACAGTTTGCAGCCACATCACCTGAGTAATTGTTTCTTGATTTTGATCTGGGAGCTTTACATCATTATCCACACCTGACACCTAACCATTGCAGATTTTTTAGCACACTGTGGGTGTGCATAGTCTATATTTATGGAGCTACTTTAAACTTTTTCAATTATAAAAGTGACGATGAAACGTATTTGTGGCATGGAGTGAGTGTGCAGACATGCCTTTCTTTGTCGATGTCGATTTAAACACCCAGAGTTCTTGGCTGATGTATCTCTGTCGTCCTGTAGAAAAAGTACCGGGACTTCCGCCTGCAGGGCGTCCTCGACTCCACCCTCAACACTAAGATGTATGACACGGTGCGCAATAGGCTGACTCTGGAGGAGGCCACTGCTTCAGTGAGGGAAGGAGGCATGCAGGGCATCTCCATGAAGGACAGCGACGAGGAGGATGAAGACGACGACTAGAGCCCAGTACACTGAACCACTCTCACCCCGATCCCCCTATCACACTTTTGACTTTAGCCTGGTTACCGATGCATGTACCAACTCAGATAGCCACTCTAGGACCTCTTTGTCAGCTCGAAATGCCTATGAAGGGAATATTAACTATAAAAATAGTACTTATACTGAGGAAAATCTAAATAAAAATATTTAAAAAATAACCATGCTTGGCAGTTTAGCTGTCATGATAAAGATAGCACCTATCTTTGATTCATTCATTTCGAAATTCATTTCTATGTGTTACTAAGCAATATGGAGAACCATTTGTTTGACAATGTTGAGTGAGATTAAATAGGTGTGTCCCTGTCCAATGCAATCCTATATGGCGCTTCTTTGTCGTATTCTACATTCATTAATGGTACATTGTCGTGATGATGAGTGTGTGGACCCTTTTTTTTGTCTCGTCTGTTTTTAAGTGAATGCCAACTGCTTCAAACTGAAAAGAAGCCTCTGTATTTGTTTACGGCTGTTACAGATAGACTGTCGTCTACTCACTGTTCCTAACATCGACAGCAAGTCTAGACCTGCATTTTTATCATGTGTCAATGCTATGTGATCTTATCTCAATTACTAATTAGGAATCTTGAACTTCAACAAGTGAGTATTCTAGAGATGCAATATTCTCATAGCTCCATTTTGATAACTTGGGAGATTCTATTTTTATTTTAACATTAAAAGGCCTTGAAACAGGTTCTATTTGAATTGAGTTGCACTTTTACAGAGAAAAGAGCAAACATATTTTTTGTTATTGAAAAAAAAAAAAAAAGTTGGTCCGTCTTTGTTCTGTAACTGTGTAGAATGAGCTGTCTGGCATTTTTTTTGGGTCTCACTGTTGTTTTGTATATATTCTATAAATATATATATAAATATAAAATGCTGTACATTGCATTCTGAGCCATCGCTGCATGCCTGTGGGTTCCCACCCTCCCCAAACGCTTTCTGTTTTTCTGTGTGAATTAGCTGGTGGTTTCATTCTTGCTTTTGCCTTATGAAAGCCAACAGTTGTAATATGCAAGAGCTGTGGCCTCTAAATAAAAATTACTGTACATGTGCATCCTCTGTCCTGTTTACTAGCTGCAAAAAGGAACTATATTATTCTCACTGAACAGCAGGCTGTGCTTTGACTGTGGTTGAAAAGAAGCCTTGATTTCCAACTTGTATTACTAGTTATCTTGTATTTCACTGAGTGAGATTTATCAGACATGGTAGCCTGTTAGCATTCCGTTAGACCTTCATATTTCCAGGTAATTTATAAATAATGAACCCGCTCAGAAACCCTTTGATGCACCACCAACAGCCAGAACTTGTCTGGCAACATTCAAGTTTTAAAGGTTGCATAATAAGCTGATAATATATATATTTTAAACACTAATACGTCTACTTGGCTGTCGGCAAACCAAGTTATGAAAAAAGTCCATCCTCTCCATCATTTGCCTGTTCCACTTTTCAGAAAATGAATATTGGACTTCGCGTCATAGAATATTTTCATTATGTTGTTGCTTCTTTTATTTACGTTAACAACCTTAAAACTTTTTCAGCAGCTGTTGTTCAGTTTGCTTTTTTATCTCATCAGTTTTAGATAAAACTTCTCCATCAGTAATTGCATGCGATACAGGGAGGCTGTGCACCCAAAACCAAACTTTATTTAATATATAGCAATACAATTACCTATTAAATAACACTATTACACTAGAGATATTTTGTATGATAGCATCATAGACCAGTATGGCTATGATACTGTCATATAAATGTGATGAACAAAACCATTTATTCTTTGATTTTAATTACAAAATAGACTGAACTACCAACCTGGCGGAAATGCACTGAGGCTGACACACCGCATCCCTGGACAGAAGATCTCATTTCAAGAAAATCTTAACTGTCAGCATGGACCGTACAGGTGCAAGTAAGACTAAGTGGGATTTTTGTGAATCTCTTAATAATACATTTCCCACCAAAGCACAATCTGTTACAGCAGGGGCACTATACAAACCAAATCTTGTATAAAAAATATACACTTCTGTGATCACAAAGATTACATTAAAGTCAGAAGAAAGTAAATGTGTTCAGACACAGTACTCGTGTTTTCAATGAGCATAGAAATATCAAAGAGCGAGGACCATTAGCATTCATTCGATAGAAAGAAAATTTTGCAAAGAAAGCTAAGTAGCAGAGTGATCATAAAATCTGGATTTTTCTCCAAATGTTGGAGAGGTTTTCACTGAATTCAACAAACTGCCCTCTGTCAGAGAAGAGGATGTTCACGGGAAAACAGAAGTCGGAAAAAATACAAATGTCAAGAAAGAGGGATCTTTGAAAAGTGCTCATAATAGTTAGCAACAAGATAGCACAGAGGCAGAACATGGGCCCAACTAAACAGGAAAAGTTACAGTCTGCACTTTCAATTGTGTTGTAATGTGAGCTTCCAAGATGAGGTCAGAAACATCTGTACAGCAAGACTTTACACTTTGTTCTTTAAATCTCTAAAGTGATTTTATAATTCTCTGGCCAAAAACCACCAGGTTCAAACCGGAACCACATCTTTGGTTACAAATAAAGCATCAGTCCAACCAAAAGGAAAAACAGTGTCTACAGGAAGTATTCACCACTTTGAGATTTCTACACGCTTTCCTGGCAACAAACAATAACAGTGGACATATTTATGAGGATTTATACTGATCAACACACACAATGGGCTTCTTTAAAGACTGACTAAGAAAAATCCTGATTGCACTAGAATTCATCTGATTAGTATGAAATCCAATTTATTGATTCTGCACATCACTCAATACGTTTGATGGAGGTCACTTGTGTTTGACTACTGATTCCTTATCATTTATATCTGAATCTAAGTCGGACAGCTGTTTAATAGGCTACATTTCCTCGGCAAAACTACCATAAGAAAGCAAAGGAAATCAGTGAAAATATCTGATCACAAGAAGGATATGTGAACATTTCTAAGGCACTGGATATCCCTAGTACAATAACAAAAATTGAAGGAATAAAGCACAGCTTTAAAATCTGCCTTGAGCAGCTCAGGCTCAAAAAAACGGTTTAAAACTGTGGTGAGGTCAGAAGAGAGACTGCAGAGAGGGGCGAAGGCTGCAGGGTGTCATTGCTGAGATTGGAGACGTTTAACCAGTCTCAAAGAACACGCCTCTGGTGGAAACAAAATTGTGCTGGGAAAGTCTGTGACATAGCCAGAGGTTTACGGTCAAATCATCCAAAAATACTTCTGTGGAGGATTCTGGCTCAGTTGCACGCAAAAAACAACAACAACAAAAAAAGAATACTTCAGCAGTTTAGAGATAAAATAAAAAGCCAAAGCTACATAAGACTGTATTTAAAAAATAAAATACTGCAAACGGGTCCAGATGCACAAAGCTTTTGTCATGGACAGAAAGTAAAGCCTTGGTATTTAATTGTCATAAAGGGCAGGTGAATACTTGTGCAATCAATGTTGTGTCCACTTCAACTTATTTTAATTGATCTGTTTCCACATTCAAACTGAAAGGTTATTTTATTTATGGGCCAAAATGTAAATCAAATTACATCCAATGTGATTTCGTAATGCAATCAAATACGACACAGAGGTTCGTGTGGGGTGAATATTTCTTGTAGACACAGTCCTGTATCACTAGAGATAGACCCATTACATGTGTTAACAGTTAAGCTTCGACAGCTGGAGTTAGAGAAGCTGGAAAAAAAAACAGAGGACATAACTGAGCTAAGTACGGTAGATAAATTATAACAAGTTACATAATGCAAAATAAAAACAAATGAACTTCACCATGGCCAGTGGACATAGAAGCAAAATCCTAAACAAGAATAATATAGGCTGGCTATGAAGGATATAATATATATATATACGTATATATTACAAAACAATAGAACACTATAAATCCCTGTAAAAAGCAATAAAGGTTCACATTAGATGTTGAAACACAAACAAAATAAGCATTAGTTACATTATACGAGACATCAGTGAGATATTTGGACAGTATATGAATAATAGGCAGGTCATGGTCTCTGAGCATGTGATGAAGAGCTTTGACCCCCATGTGGGCGGAGCCTCAATACAGTTTGATCAAGGTGACTCAATGCATCCTGGGCTACGTCGTGATGTGATGTTTTCTTCTGACACAATCTAAGAAGTGGATCGCCTGAACTCCTCCTGGTCTTCATGCTTCAGGGCCTGTCGTGACACGGTTGGATAGATTCCGGATGTGTTGTGGTGTCTTCTTCTTTTTTTTTTTTTTCTTCTTTTGTTTTTTTTTTCCACTCACTGGATTTAGGCAGTAACACTGATAGTATAGTGCAAACTGGACAGAGCTGCTATTTTCCTCACGTCAACTTAAAACAGGTGCAAACGCTCAGCAGGATAGCAAAATAAGACAAGAGGATAAAGGACAAAAACATAAATATCAAAAAACGTGTATCAGTATAAAAAGTAATAAGGTTATTCATTAATCAATAGTCTGGCAAAAAAAAGGCCTCAGAAAAGTTCTTGAGTTTTTCTTTTCTTTTTTTTTTACAAATTAAGTGCCTGTGAGAAAGTCCTCAGACTAGTGACTCCATGCTCTCTGCAGGGTCCGACTCGTCCGCAATCACCACCACCCCATTAGTGTCCATGTGCATGGGGCTCAGGCTAGACTCCGTGTTGCTGACCAGGCTGAGCATGGCTTTGTAAAGGTACTGGTACTGCTCCTGTGAAACACAAAACACATAACAGGAATTAAGACTTCTCTTTTGGCCCCTTATTTTAAAAAAGCTACCTGAACCCCTGTGAGCTGCCGGTGAAAACTGAAAACCGAGCTGAATAATAATCCACAGAAGAAAACACGACGAGAGATGAAAGTTTGTATACTTCGACTGGCCGTTCTCGTATCTAGTTCAGGTTGTTGCTGTGTGTGTCTGACAGTGTGTTTTGATGTTCGTCTGCCCCTGATGACCGACTATTGATCGCGCTGTGTTTTTTTTTTTTTTTTCCTGGAGTGAGTTAATACATGTAAGTTGTTTGGAAGAGCAGAGCAAACTATTTACAAGACCCTGACTTATTACTTACTATTACAAATATTCAGCTGGAGATCACCTGACAAATGATTGGTCTCCGAGCTGCTTGACTTACTTCACAGCGCTCTGCTCACTGTGTCAGCCGGCCTGTCAGCTAATGTTCAGGCATTTAGGTGAGAAGAACGAAGAGTGTCAGCTAAACATTTAATTCAAACAAAACAAGAATAAAAATGCATCGCAGAGTCAGGGGGGTGTTCTTTTTTTTCCTGTTTGTATTTCACGTGACGGCAAACTCACGATGTCAGTGAAGACTCCTGGCCTCATGAGATTGATCATCTTGGCCACCTGGTAGATGTCGACGACGCCTTCGTTCTCCAGCTGCTGGGACAGCGTTGTGAGAGCACAGAGCGTGCCGGCTGACACGGCTCCATACCTAACGAGGATATACACAGCAAAAGCTCGGTGAGACACCTACGTACGTGTCCACATGTACTTCTTGTTCAGCCCTCTAAACAATGCTAGATAAGATCAAAAGAATCCTTAAGTGTGGCTCGATCACAATCGACCACTTTTTTTTTTCTTTCCTGATTTTCTGTGAACAACGTCATGGCTGTCACTAAGTAGAGAGTGTTGAGTGAGTATTGTGTGTGCGGTGCACTCCTCTGTCACTTATAATCTTCACAGATTCTAGTTGCTAATTAAAAACGTGTCATGTTAAATTCTAATGTACCTGCGTGTCTTGTTAGTCTAAGGTATGGCTGCAAGTGAGATGAGGAGTTATTCAGTGTGTGGACTTTCACTCTCGACTATTCAGCTGGCGGATGTTTACAGTAATAGCAGCCGAGGTGCTGGTTGACGCAGAGGTCTGATAGAAAGACATCAGCTGGGAACATCTGGGAAAGCAGTTACAGGTGCAGAGTTACTCAGAGACGTCAGAGAGGGGCTTTATCTCTCCAAGAGGTGGCGTAAAATTCTCAGGGACGGCTGACTCTAGAGGACGTTTAATGAATAAGATACCCACAATATTAGGTGACTTTGTTCCGCACAACTTGCAAGTAGAAACAAATCAAAGAACACTCGTGAACTGTTACAAATCAGATCAAGAAGCAGAATGTTGTCCTCGATGCTCACAGAACAACAACAGTATATGATGAAAAGTAAATGCCACAGGGTTATGATGAAAACTAATCCAGGAGAAATCCTTTGTGATCCTCTTTTGATGTGCTGAACTGTAAAAAGGGTTGGCAGAACACGGGCTTACTCATCGTGCACGATGGTGGGGCCGTCTCTGGTCATGGCCTCCTCCTTGATGACACTGATGAGCTCGAAGGCGCTGCTGAGCGGAGCGTCGGGGTTCGGCCATTTAGGGCACTGGAAATGTCTCACCTCCAGAACGTAGTCGTCCTGTCACACACACACACACACACACACACACACACAGAGGAGACGTATCACATTATTAATGCTCCGCGTCTTTTGGAGGGTGCACAGAGGGTACAAAGTAGAGCTCCAGCAACCTGCGTGGCCTCGAGGATGAAGTCATGGATGATGATCTGCTCCTCGTTGGAGAGGCACAGTCTGTCCTTACTGATGAGTGTGACAGTGAAGGCGATGCAGTTCATGGCTTCTTCCCGACTTGGCCAGTAAACAAACTCATCTTCAGCCTGCAGGGGAACAACGGCAAGATTTAAGCACTTTTTCCTCCCCCATTGTTATATAGATGGGTCGAGAATTCACTCAAGCAGAAACTCTAAAAGACAGAAATCAAAGTAAAATGTAGACACATTAAAATAAAAAGATTAAACATTTATTTTGCAGGTTAAACAAGTTTCGTTTTAAACCTTTCTGCATGTGGACTAGCAAAGACATGGTCTGCTTTACCATTATTATATTTTCGCATTACTCACCAGTCCCAGGTTGTCAGGCAGCATGACTATAATCTGAGCATTGTGGTCCCAGATCATCCTCCAGAAGTCTGTGGTGGTGTGGGGCAAAGGATGCTGGGTAATGATAAACTCGTTACTCCTGAAGTAACCCTGAGGTGACAGGAGGGGAGATGTTAGCCTCTCTAATGCTCGCACTTCTTCACGGGTGAATGATTATCATAGCTGACAGCCTACTGATCACTCTCCATGAAAGTGTCGTCGTGATCTCTAAGGCCCGTCAATAAAGTTATTTAGAGAGTAAAACAAAAACAAAAAACACACACACACACACACTTTAAACAAGCACAGGAGGGCCAACCTATTATCACAGCATACCATTATGTAGGATGCATTAATGTAATCTGTTCCCTTCATGCCCGGCAGAGTGGTGAGTCCAACCCGTGCTCGCTCCGCTGTGGGGGGGGGGGGGGGGGGGGGGGGGGGGGGGGGAGAGAGAGAGAGAGAGAGAGAGAGAGAGAGCTTTAAATCGCCCATCCAGTCCTGTATTATTATATCATACAGGCTGATAATGCACACACTCATTACCAGGCCTAGCTGTTGCTATAGCAACGAGTACCTCCTTTTCAGCTTTCTGGATGTGGAGAATGCATAGAAAGATTAACTTATAGGATTATGGAAATAGATTCTAAATTTGGAAGATGGATTTTTGCTAAATTATTTATTGAGTGAAACTGTAGACTACTACATGAGGAAATGCTGAGGTCACACCATTTGATTTTCTTCGGAAGGAGGAGGAGAGCATCCGACAGAGAGTTTAAATTACTTGTAGATTCTTAAGCTGATCTCGCTCCTCAAAATGTAAATGTCCTATTGTGCCTCATAAGCAGCCTTGTTGTTGCCCCTGAATGCAGCAGCTATGCATATTCAACATGACCTTATTCTCTTAAAGCTCAGCTCCACATCAAGTGGGCTGTGGAAACGATACTCACAGGGAACCACTGAGGAATTGCGGTTCTTCTCCTTGTTGCTGTCTTTGTGGGCACTGAAGCACTCCACAAAGCGTGTGTTGCACTGAGTCAGCAGCTAGACACAGAGAGACAGAGAGACAGAGACAGAGAGACAGAGAGAGAGAGAGAAAACACAAACGTGAAGATCTGGTATTATCAGAAATGTATAGATAGAAAGTACAATTGAACGCCCCAATAAAATCACATACTCTGATATTTATTACTCATTGATTTGGCTGACACTAGTTGTAAACAGACTGTTATAACTGCTGGATAACTTTGGCTGTGGGTAGCCCAGAAGTTTCAGAACTGGAGTCACATTTCCAAACAGTACATGATGAGGCTCTGTGGGATAAAACACTCTTCTATTTATCGAAACCGCTTTTCCAGTTCGGGTTCACGGGGCTCGAGCTGATAGCAGCTGTCATTGTGTGAGAGGCGGGTTACACCCTGGACAGCCAATCAGCCACACCAATTAACCAATCGAGCTTATGACTTTGGACTATTGGAGGAGGTGGGTGGAAAAATAAGATTTAAATATATTTAACGGCTGAGTCGAACAGTCTTGGTAACAAGCGTGTAAATATGAGGAGGAAGTGACATGTAGGTATTTCCTGATGAAACATTCATCAAGCTTTGTATGAGACAGCCTCAGTGACAGACATGACTTTATTACAGCCGACATCAGAGGCTTTACATCTATTCTTGTCGGGATCAGTAGAGCCAGAGTGCACGTCTCTCGCTAGCTTTGGATCCAAACGCTGCCTGGACTTCAGCCAGCGGGTGCGTCTGAAGATGGTGACACATCGTCTAAACGCCAGCCAGATTCCCAGAAGGTTTACTCACCCTGAACTGCTTCTCCAGCTGCGTGCGGCCGGCAGAGTTTGGTGTGAGGATGCTGTTGACATAACTGTGTAGTTGCCAGGCGGGCACCTCGGTCTCTCTGCTCAGGATGTCCTCCATGAGAGCATCATGGATGAAAACGTACTGCTCCTGTAGAGACAATGTTCAGAATGTGTTGTTACAAGATCAATAATCATAAGAAGAGATACAGAAAAAAATAAAATAAAAATAGGACCCAAAGACAATTTTAAAACTGATTTCTTTTCTGAGGCTTCCTTTTTATAACAGCCAATCACAGCCAGTTAGCCGTTTGGCTGACAGACCGAGACTGTGATGACAGGTGGCATCGTAAAATAAGATGGCCCGTTGGAATCACTGTGCTGTGAAATAAAAATAGACTTTAAAAAAAAAAAAGAAAAGAAAAAAAGATCATTGGATGGAGAAGAAGTGAAACAGTTTATCCATGTAAATGTAGCAGCTCCACAGTGCAAGAAAACACAGTTACAAGGAGAAGTCATTGAAATGTGTCTCAAGTAAAAGGAAATACTCAGCAGCAGGAGCAGCATATAAAGTGCCAAAAGTAAACGCTCATTCCATACAATGACCCATTTCATTCACAACTATATTAAAGTGTTGGATGATAACTGGATGTTTTCATGTGCAGACATTAACGGTTCAGTAAACGTGAGACCAGCTGTTACTGCTTGATGTGTCGCCAGTCTCACACTCACTTGTTTGGTTACAATATATACAGTTATTGTAAGAAGAAGCCCATGGAGTGGCTCCTTACTTTTTTTTTAAGAATTCAAAACAATGACAGATTTTAGAGACACTAATAATGTTATGCGGTTTTGCAGAGAAATGCAGCCCTGTCTTAAGACGTTGTAAAATATATGTCGGAAGCCTGTTTGAACCTCAGAGGACGCAAAACCTAAACAGGAAAAAAAAAAAAAAAACATGAACAGAAAGTTTTCTGATAGGCGCGTTGTTCAAAGGAAGCAGAAATAAGTTAAATCCTCTCTCAGAATCAAACACACATCTGAAGCTTGTGGTCAGCCAGTATAGACTCATACATCTGTATGCATCTTCGTTTCATGGCAGGAGTATAAACTGTGTGTAGATAGATACTTCACTCATACTTAATCCATGATGCTCTGTCACTTTTACCTGAGCACCGAGTGCACTGATTTATTTTCCATCTGCAGCTCCAGCTTTGATTACATTTGACCTTTTTCAATGTAAGAGACAGAAACAGTGTCACGGCGTAAAGCCATGATTTAAAGTGTCTCACCTCGGTCTGAACTAGGTAGTTGCGTTGTGTGCGGATATGTTTGAGGAAATCCAGGACGCTGACTGTGCTTTTGTCCTTGATCTGTTGCAGCATGCTGTCAATGACGATGTAAGTTCCCGTGCGCCCAACCCCGGCGCTGAGGATCAGAGCAAAGAAAAAAGAAAAAGAAAAAAGAAAAAGAAATATGAGTCAAACTTCACGCCCATAGAGGGAGCTGTAAGCCCAATCAGCATATGTATGAAAGTCTAGCACCCATTGGTTCAATCATCATTTAGCCCCGGAGCTCCGCGATGGGATGTGTACCTGCAGTGCACCAGGACAGGGCCCATGTCTGCAGTGCGAGCTGCTGACGAGCGGTTGATGAAGGTGAGGACAGGGAGGGTGTACTCTGGCACCCCCATGTCAGGCCACTGAGTGTAGTGATACTGCACCACCATGCGCTCGTTCAGCTTCCCTTTGGGGTTTCCCTTCTGACCCTTAAAGACATGAGAACAGAGCTATGACTCTGGTGAGAACACAATGCAGGTGAAATGACTCACATGTTACTGCGGCAGCCCTATTTAGTTCTGAAACGTTGACACCCAAACATGAGAAGGGTTCAAGTGATAATATAGAGGAACAAAAGTTAATCCCAACACATGATTTTCACCCTCATTTACCTTTTTTACTTTAGTGTTCCTTATAAGGAAACGCCGCTGTGTGTAGCAAGCGTGCACTTTGGTGCTTTTCAGCGTCACCACAATG
The DNA here is from genome assembly GCF_947650265.1 of Symphodus melops. Lineage (NCBI taxonomy): Eukaryota > Metazoa > Chordata > Actinopteri > Labriformes > Labridae > Symphodus > Symphodus melops. Next base: position 19,571,325 of record NC_136694.1, read on the forward strand.
TTCCCGTACTGCTCGCTGTTCTCCATCGGCCAGTACTGATCACATTTTCTCTGCAGGACGGAACAAACAGTGACCGACACGCCAAGAATCAAATACAACTTTCCATGTGAGGGGGTTTGTTTGACATGTTTCTACATCGCTGTGTGATTAAAGTCAACCTACTCTGCCTTTCTCCACCAGGTTGGTGATCATGATGATGATTCCAGTGTTTTGTTCCCACACCATCCTCCAGAAGTCCTCGAAAGTGGACTTGAGTGGACCCTGAGCAGCAATATACGCTCTAGGACGGTTGTAGCCCTGAAAGACGTGAGTGGGAAAAAAACATTTGATACATTAAAATGAAATCAATATTGTAAAAAGATGACCCACAATCCTCCTGCTTCAGTCCTGTAGCCAAGAAACTATAGATATGTGTTAGTCATTATGGTAAAACCAAATTGTAATTGTTCTGTGTGTTAGCTCTATTATTGTAACACGTTGTTTTATATGCATAAAAAGAAAAGCTTTATATGCTTTTAAATCTTGTTTTGGTGAATTTACCACCATAAAGCTTCATTTCACAACATTTCACACACAAAGCCAAACCAGGACGAGCATTAAAAAAAAACAAATGCAAACAAAACATCTATAGTGTTTGAAAAACAAAAACAAAAACCCCCCCCCAAAAAAACTCACATCCACATAGTTGGCGTTCATGTAATCCGAGTGTTTGGCATCTTTCCCCGCCAGAGCTCGTAGTTTCACCCGGCTGTGGTCATCTAAAGTAAAATGTCGACACATTTTTGTCAATTATTTGAAAGGAATTTTTTTTTGATGTTGCAGCAGGAGACATCATTATCCGATTACAGAGCTCACTCACATGCCACGATGTTGATGTATCTGTTCTTGTGCTTGTTGTCGGGATGGTTGGAATGCTCTGCAGTGATTTTCAGATCTGCTGTTGAGCGTTGGACCTCCTGCAGGGATACAACATAAAAAGGTTTCATTTAAACGGTAAAAGATGATATTATGGGATTTCCTCTCCCAGAAGAAGATATATTCACTTTAATTAATCACGCGCTTTTATTTCTTAACAAGTTAAAGTCTTAAGATTGTATCTCTGACATTATCCGTCCTTGACTGGAATTTAAACCCAAAGCACAAAACTGTACGCTGAAACACAACAATTACTTCAGACACAGCTTTTACCTGGTGCTTTTGAAAATGACACGCAGGGGCTTCACATCAAATGAACCCAATAAGAAGAATCCTGCAGGGATGAAGCTTTGCCTCGTTTCTTAACCTCGTTACACACAGAACGCGCTCCTGTCCACTCAACCAGCAGACAGACCTCACTCTAATTAACCTTCTCATCTCTCTTGATCTTTCTCTCCGTCTTCTCTGACCCATCTGTTCAAAAATGAGCAACCCTGCACAAACATGCATAAAACACTCTATCTACTGCTCAGACCAGGAGAACAGACAGAACTGTGCTGAATAGTAATCGCTACTTAACCCCTGAGAAAAAAAAAGAGACTAATGTTCTTATCTAAACACTGAGTAGGGATGTAACGATTAATCGAGAGGCTGTAAAAAATCGATTCAAAGGTGTCAAGAATTACATCGGTAACTCTAAAAAATATAATTTAACATTGTGAGCTGTTAGCTTGTTTGGTTGTAACAAGAGGACGTTATCATGGCAGCTGTGAAGCCAAACAATACTAACAGGCCGGTTTGTATCCCTGCTCTCCCAAACGAGCGCAAGAGCCAAAGAGATTAAGAGGTGCATTGGTGTTTTCATTAAAAAATAAAATAAAATAAAAAATGAAAGGAATGTTTGTCAGACTCGTTTTGTAAAATAGATTGTGAGAGAATCGTATTTTGAACCCCGTATCGTGAATTGTTACATCCATAATACTGCGCAATCGTGGCGCGTTGTTACATCGTGTGTGTTTGGTTCACAGCGTACAAAGTTTGGGTTTGGTTCAGATTGTTCAAAGCAAAATGTGAAATGTGTTGTTGGGGTTAAAAAAAAAAAAAAAAAAAAAAAAAAAGGAGCATAAGAGCGCTTTTGAAAAAGAATAAACTTGGTGTGCCTCCAAACCCACTGTGCTGACTTTTTTCCTTTGTGTGGCATAAAAGGAAAACAAAACAACCACTGGATCTTATGACAGAAGTGAGTAAACTCAGAACTTTAAAAAAATCGTTTCTTTGTGTTTTAGATGTTGCAGCTACTGTAAGAAATCCTCCCCAGTATTAAATGCGTCTATAACATCTTTTCTGTGTCTTTCATGAGCTTTCATGAAAGTACTCATCTTCCTTTAAATAAAAACAAAGGCTGCAGCGAAAAAGCAAGTGGATGCAGCAGAGACTTGCTGCAGAAGGTCAGTATAAATTTATTTTAACTCTTCTTGGTTCATTTGTAAAATGTCAATGTGAGCAGAATGAAAAAAACGTGAAAAGCAACCAAATTCCCCCCCCCCCCCCATCCATTGTATGAACCAGCTGAACCCATCTCCAGTCTGTGAAAGCACTATTTGTTAGAGAGCAAAGGTCGGCGGTGCTTTAAAGTGAATCATCATTGGAGTGGTGATGAAAGTGTACCTCAAACTCTTCAGAAAAACCCTGCAGGTTGTTCTTGTAAAGCTCCATGATGTGTTTTACAAAGTGCTTCACGGGGATGGCCTCCATGTCATCTGCAGAAGGAGAAACACGACGGTTAGAAAAGTGTGCGTTTATCGGCGTGCCTTTCAGTGTTATCAGAGCTTATTTTGAGCCACTGTGAAATCTGTGTTCGTGCATGAGTGTGCTCGTAAGACACTCTTGGAAACCAATGTAAGTCATAATAAAACCAGAGAACAACGATGTCATTGTTGATGGATGTATACTATATTATAAATTAATCAATCACTGTAGTTGTTTGGTTAGCATCCTAGATCATATGGACATGCATTTGGGGGAGATTTGATGCTTTGCTCAAGGGGACCTCAGCAGTGCCCAGGGAGTGGTCTGGCACCTCTCCAACTACCAGACCAATTTCCAGATTTTTGGTCTGCACCGGGACTTTACCAGCGACCCTCCAGTTCCCAACCCAAGTCCCTACAGACTGAGCTACTGCCACCCTAAATTAAACATTTTATTTTTCTATCTAATATTCTAAAATGTGGAAAATAGTAAAAATAAAAATACCCTTCTATTAGTAGGTGTGCCCTAGATACAGCTTACATTAGTGATATTATAATAATAAACATTATACTGTATTATTAATACTATTGTTATTGTTGCATGTCCAAACCTTTGACTGGTAATGTACATAAAAATATAAATAAAGCCAATTTTGACATCCGACTTTGTTTGGTCCACAACTTGAAGTCATAGAACCACAAAAAATGTGCAAATTTATAGAGACCAAAACAGACTTAAAAGATGAATCCATTATAAAATTATCAGCGATAAATGTAGTATTTCATCATGAGGCCAGTCTGATGCCTGTTCAAATTAAATTTACAATCAAAGAAAAGCAACAAAAAGAGAAGAAAAAAAAAAGTCAGAAAAGACATTTTTTTTCCACTATCTGAAATGCCTAGATTTGGTATTTGGAGCATTTATAGGAGGGAGCATCTGTCTTCTCTGAGCCAAATCATCCCCCAATCACACACGCGAGGTTTTTTTTAAATGGTCAGCATCACTCTGAGACGATAGAGTGGGGGACCCAGCTGTCACTGCTGCTGATACCAGCCAATGTCTTTACTCAGGCAGCCTGGCAGCTGGGGCCTCTGGGGCTCTTAACCTGCCTCAGTGGTTACAAGCTTAAAGGTGAATTCTGCCTGCTTAATCACTTCACCGATCAGCATCTATCATTCTTCTGTCTGTTCTCCTCTGTTTATTTATTAAGTATTAAGAGATCTTTGTTAGTCTGATCAGTTTATCAGGATGCTTCCTGGAGAATCGAGGCTCTGAGAGTGAGACATTAAAACAGTCTTTTTAGCCTAACCCTAACCTTTTTTTTTGGCGTGTGTGTGTTCTGGGGGGGTTTAAACTGTGTAAAGGTATGTTCACATGTATGCTTGCATGTCTTCCAATAAGTTCGGTTGAAATACCTAAAAAAAAACAAAAAAACCCTAATCCATCACTTTTCATTCAAAGAGAAAGAAAAAGGAATTCATACAAGAACAAAAGCAGCTAATCCGAAAAAAAAAAACTGAACAGGAAGAAAAACTGTTTAGTTTCTAAGACGGTTAAATATAAGAAAGAGAAGATAAAAGAAAAAATATATTAAACCATGAGGAAGAAATAAAAGGGATAAAAGGTTTAAAAAAAAAAAGACAGGTAATAAAAGCTTGACGAATGTGGAGTCAATAGCAGCCTCCTCAGCTGTGCTCTTTAACTATATCACAGCATTGAAATACCCTCGAGCTTTAAACCACTGTGAAGTAAAGTCTGATATCGACTTGCTGCCACGGCGAAGCAGCATGGGACATTAAAAGGCTACAATGAGGCGGTCACACAGCTCCGACAGGCAGTGCTCCCACAGTCTGTTCACATGTTAATGAACAGAAACTGTCTTAATGAAGACACAGAGGTATTAGAGAACAACGTTTGAAGCCTTTAACTGTGGCCTGAGGATGAGTCCCGTATCAGGAGACATTTATCACTTCAAGTCGGTTAACATTCCTTCAGTCATTGGACTGTTTCAGTCTTTAGGTTGTCCGTTAAATGATTGATGTTTTTCTTCCTTGTGCTCCCACCGTTCTGTCAAATAACCACCGAGCACATTCATTAATCCAACCTTTGGTCATTTAAGTTCAGTTCTTTAATCTTTAATTCTCATCAGCATGGATCCCTGACTTTAAGCTAACTGCCTCTTCTCTAAATTCATTTTCTAAGCTTTGTTTTCACATTACTTTAAGCTAGCTCCACTAATTAGCATTAGCTCACCACTTTAAACTTCTTTGCTTGCTTTTTGACTCCCATTCAAACTCACAGTGTGTGTTGGTGTTACACATGACTTTTTAAACTAGACCCATTTATACAGAGGGGAGGGGGACAGTGGGTGTGTATTGTAACTAATGTCTTGTGTCCTGCCTGTCTGTATACTGCTACTGGATGCCTTGAATTTCCCTCGGGATCAATAAAGTATCTATCTATCTATCTATCTATCTATCTATCTATCTATCTATCTATCTATCTATCTATCTATCTATCTATCTATCTATCTATCTATCTATCCATCCATAGGGAGGGTCTCTAGGGAACACAAACACAGTACCGTAAAAAAGTAAATTCTTGTTCTGTTTGGAATCACTGTAGCATGTTTGACTTCTAAATGTACTTTTATATAAAAGTGTGGCAGTGTAAACAGGTGACTATTGTGGTATAATGGAAGGTATCAGGCTCACCTGGTATCGGAATGACTGGTATATTCTCATTGGCCACCACTCGTGGAGAGCTGCTCTCCTCCACATAGAAGTGAGCTGTCTGGAAAAATCTCCTGCAGGGACACACAGAGGGAAGTCTATGAGGGAGTCGTTATTCTATTGTTCCCAGATCCAGTCTGTCAACATCAGCATGTAAAAAAAAAAGAAGCTGAATAGGATGACACAGGGATGGCAGAAAACTGCTAATGAAAACCCCAGAGTGGAGGGGACACAGCTGATGGAGCACGGATAGTCTGCTCGGCTCCTGGAAACCGAGCAGACTACTGGGAACAGGTAAACAACTCGCTGCGACACACGGCGCCGAGCCAAATTTAGCTCTTTCATTCAAACTGAACGCCACTAATCCAAACAGTTTCTCTCAACAGGCCGATGAAAAACTACTTTCAAGAGGTCCCAATCCTACATGAGGACAAGAAATCAACTTTAAGGTAGATTGTGTGACGAATCAGTGAGTGACTGCTTCCAGCTGCAGCTCAGTGCACATCTCCTCAGCTACACTTTTGATCACAAACTTATTCGCAATGACAGATAGAAACTTTTGACATTCATCATACCTCTCTGCAGGCATTTCCTGTTGTTTTGAGAGTCAGAGCCCCCTGCTCGATAACCCCCTTTAAAGTTTTACTGAGCTGACAGTACCCCTAAACTTACAGCCAGAGAACACTTTCTGAAAAAAATTTATATAAACAGCACAATTATTTTAGGCAAAGGATTCCACAGTCAGGACATCCTTCCTTGGAAGGAGTAAAACATAAATGTGAAATTCTTGCATGCAAAGTAATGAGAGCATTACATTCTTTCCTTGTAAAACAGACACTTTCTGCAACCAATGCATGTTTAAGGTCCTGAACTCCTTTGCACATTCTCTCAGCCTCCAACCCCCCCCACCCCATACTCACACACTTCCTCAGACACACACACACACACACACACACACACACAATCTACACAAATGAATGCACACAAAAGACTCACGTTCCTTCCCTGTGCCAGCAATATTCATCCTACCTGTACTTTATGCAGAGGAGGGAGCAGATGCTTGTCATTCTTTAAGAGAGATGAAACAAAAAACAAATAGGCTGCACTGCATACAAAAGATAAGGAAAGATAGAGAGAGGGAATAGAAAGACAGAGCGAGAGAGAGAGAGAGAGAGAGAGAGAAAGAGAAATGATGGGGGGGGGGTTCAAAACAAAAAAAGGGAGGAGAGTGTACGTCACAGCCTCCCAATCTAATGACTCCCTCTGGGTGCAGATGTGATGTAGCTAACTAAACAGCACCGTTGTCACCCCCTGCATGATTCCCTCCTCGGCACATATTGGAGAGATGATCCCGTCAGCATCACTGAGACTGAACTAAAGACTTTTTTTTTTCTCAACCCAACATCTGTGAGGTTTTTTTTGACAAACACCTCAGGGGACTTCCAGATGTGTTCTGCCACGCCACCAATTAATGACATCGCAGACGGACTCATAACCTAACATTAACTGGAAAAAACAAAACAAACAAGCTACATTTAAGACAAGCAAAAAACAGTACTTGAAAAGAAGGTCCACTCATCGCATATTTATTCAATCAAACACGTCTGAATTAAACAGACTGTGATGGTTGTGTTGTTAATGACCAAAACATCTGTAAGGAGAGAAACTCGCTGCTTTGATAGCAGGGCTGTCGACAGCAGAGGCTGGGCAGCGCATGAGAACTAAAGAGAGTGTGAATGGCTTGATTTCATCTCTCTTCACGGTCTTTCCCCCGGGGGGAAGCGGCCATTGTCTGTGAACTGTCAAGAGATGTCACAACAACAGCTGTGAGGGGCCGTTTCTAATTCAGAAATGCCCCTGCTTCTACTAAAATACCACAACTCTTTGAAACACAGCCACACGTGAAATAGGATTCGGTTATCTTGTTTGAAAGTATGTTTTGGAGAAGCAATACAGAGGTGATCATCAGCTACTGTACGTAAAGAGATGTTATTATGAAGGACACCGAAGACAGGCAAAGAAGTCTGTAAACACAATAAATAAAAACAAAGCTTGCCAAACACAACCACAGACAGTAAATATGCGAGGGGACCAGCTGAGGAAAGGGTCTTTCATGCTGCTTTGTGACTCATTAACACCCCCCCCCCCCCCCCCCTCCGGTCTGTGTAATTACTGGGGATCCAATAGGGTGGTTAGAAAGCTGCCTGCCAAATGCATACACACCTGAGACCTCCCTCCTGGCTCTGCAGGGCCCCTCAGGTCTACTGACCCACACCCAGTTGAGTGATGGGGTCTTGATGTAAAACACACAGGCTCACAAAGAAATCTTAAAATCAGGGCCAGCTGACCCTTAAAACTAGACGATTAAATGTGGAGCAGTGTGATAGGGGGAAAAAAAAAAAAAAAACCAAGTTGCATGAAGATGTGTCACTTTATGCAAAATGTAAATGTTTAAATTCATGGATGGGGTACGTGTGGGTGAGGGGCAGCAAGGTTTTCATAGGGGGAAAGATCGGCTCACGTGAAAGCACATGATGGCATTTTTACGACATGGATGACATTTCATTAACAAAGGTCTCACACACCAGCGTCTCTCTCTCCGAGTTTTTCTTTTTGTCATACCGTCACGTCTCACAACTAAAACAGTATGAGAGAAATGTCTGGACTCTCTCCTCTCACACGCAGTTATTTATACGAGAAGTGGTGGGGCCACTGCAGAGAGAAGGACTGTATATCTCATCAGGTCTAATCAGACAGTCTACAGCTGCTTTCAGACACACGCAGAGTGCTGGGCATGAGGTCACTCAAGTTTAAGGCTGTGTTGCTCTGTATTCGAAGCGCAGTGATTCTTCTCGCGACCCGTTTTTAGCAGTAAAACGTTAGGAAATAAAGGCCGCTTTAAACCCACCTCCAGTAGACCATCACAATCAGCAGCATGATGAGGCAGAGCAGCGTGAGAGCAGACACCACCACCAGGGGGACGATCCACACCATCCGGCCCATCCCCTGGTGAGGGCTGCGGGTCACGTCGGACAAGATGGTCCCGTCTGGAACAGAAAACGTACACATGAATGTACCACTACAAATATTCGATTAACTTGCCTCGACTCATTGTTGGTCATTGTTTGATCAACTGTGGCGAGTTCATCTGACGATAAGAGCTTTTTGTTTCTGGAGGGGAACACGTGCGTCCGTGCCAAAGTTTCTTTTTTTTTTGTGCTGCCAAAGTCAGAAATACTTTTTCTTCACAGCGGGGCTTCAATCATCACAGTTAAAATCTAATGACAAAACTTTTGCTTCTTGGACTCACAAGTGGCAAACTGTTAAATCCCCAATCCACACTAACACCATTTTTTTTGCAAGTTGAAACCTTTTTTTAATGGAATTTTAATTGAGAAAATGACTTAATGAATAATTTTGTCTTTTAGAGTTCTTTAAAATGAATCTTATGTTTCTAAATAGATTTGCCATTTCCAGTCTCTGCTGTGCTTAAGGTGTATGACCTGCCTGTTTTGCTGCCTTTGTAGAGCACATAAATACAACATGAATAAAGATCGTTATTAATGAAAATGATCCTGGTCTGAGCGGGTGTTTTCACCTTAATTCAGTTGCCAGTTACGCTGAGGGCATTAAATTAAACCTCAGCAGGACACTCACATTATTTGAATCTCAGCCTGATAAAACCAAAGACCATAAAATCCTCTCAACCCTAACTCACTTTGATTTGGCTCATAGTGTAGCATGGGTTTTACTGCTTGCTCACAGCTTATAATGGATACGTCTGTTGCTAATATTGTGATGGTAAAGTCCCTTGAAGCAAACTGAAAGGGATTCCTGGAGGCAGAAATCCTGTGGCAGCCGGCTTACTTCTGTCTTCATGTCTCTGTGCTGACACTGACGCCTGAAGCTTTATCTTTGACTGAGAAGGTATCCAGCGCAGGTCTGCTTTAAATCAAGTTATTTGTCATGCTAATTGTGTCTGTGTTTACAGACTCCTGCTTTTGTTTGATAGCTGACAACAAGAGAACTACGATTTAAACGGGCTGTTGTTGTTGGAGAAAGATGTTTAATGTTTTTTTTTTTATAATTGTGTCTGTGGAGGAGTGGGAGGTCTGCTCACCAGGGTGGATAGAAAAAGGCCAGTTATTCTTCTCGTCCCTGTTGATCTTTGGAGCCAGAGTGGAGCTCTGGGGAATCTGCATCTCTGCGCTGTCGTTTCGAGGCTCCTGAGTGGAGGCTGCATTTATGTCTGTGTGATTATTCTCTATGTTTACCAACTGGTCGTCTGCAGTGCTTGCAGGTGCTGTGCTGCCTCTGACCGTAAAGTTCCCCTCTCCTTTCTCTTTGGCTGTAGACGCAGGGGTGGGGATAAAAGGCTCTTTGGCCACAGTGCTGTTTGCCTGCTTCTCCTCATTATTAGGAGCCGTTTTGTTCTTCGTCTTCTTCTCGTCCTTTCCCTCCTCCTGCTCTCCCTCTCCCTCCTCCTCCTCCTCCTTCTCCGACTCTTCGCCCTCACGTTTGGCCTGGCTCTCCTCAGACGGGGGCGCATCTGTCTCGGAAGAGCGTGGCGTCGTCTGCTCTGTGCTGGACTTCTCTGACGGGACGGGTGGACGGGTGGGGTTCTGTGTGGCTTTGGGCGCTTGCGTGGGCCACGCGGAGCTTGGCAGAGAAGACAGGACCCCTCCACTGACGCCCAGGCCTGCCAGCAAGGTGCTGGTCACCACTGATGCTACAGTGGCCTGACTGCCGCTTGAGGAAGGGCCCATGCCTGTTGCCATGGAGACGATGGAGAAGTGGATGCCAGAGGACGTCCAAGTGGAGGAACCGGAGCTGATGGGAGCCATGTCGGCCGAGGACGCAGGAGAAATCGTTGGCTAAGGGAGACAGGCAGATGATAAATGGTTATCTTAAAGAAAAACAAAAATACTGTATGTCCATCATACAGAAAGGAAATATTTAAAATTCACTTACCATCCCAGTCTTCACAATACGAGACCCTTCAAATATTCTAGTTGTATTAGCTGAAAGAAGAAAAAGAGTAAGAAGACTTAGTTCTGTCTATATAGCTCAGTCGTGTTAATGAACATATAGTAGATAAGTAAATAAACACCATCTACTTAATAGAAACAATTCAACACAAAGGAAACGTGTTGAAAAAAAAAAAAAAAAAAAAAGAAGTCGTGGGATGTATTCAGCTATTGGCTCGTTCCCCTCGTCTTCTTCACGACAGCCTTTCTGACTGAAATCCTTAAAAGAACAAACAAAATGGATCAAATGCATTCAGGTTTTTCAGCCGTTACCTCTTAAAAGCAGCGTTTGACTGAAATCGCTGCGCAGGTCGTGCTGACACACAGCCTGCACCCTGAACAGGTACAGCACGTCAGGGGACACATTAGTGATGACTGCCTTCTGCAAGAGAGAACAGAAAACACACCAGCACACAGTTAAAACCACCGAGTAATGTATGAATGTGGAGAAATAGACTGGGGGGAAAAAAGGGATTCTATCATTCATATCGTCTAAAATAAAAATAAACTAAGTTAACAGTCTGTGACCTACAAGTTTAATGCATTTTAAAACCTCTACTTCAGTCTAATTTAATTGTGTTGTGCAGTTTGCAGATGGCTGTATTTATATTAAAATGGACCTCAGAAGGGAGGGATGATTGCCTCTGGTGTTACGAGAGTGAGTATTTTTCTCTGATAAAGGTGTCCAGAGATAGAAAGTGAAAATTGAAATGGAAATGAAAAGGGCAAAAAAAGAAAGACTGACAGCAGAGAGAGAAGCGCAAAGAATAATGTCAAGTAAGACGACACACCGTTTCTTCAAATGGAGTGAAAGCACAAAAAGCACCTCATGGACATATTCATCATTTTCTTTAATCTGCTCCTTGAATTCAATGTACAGGAGGGAATGTGAAGCTATGAGGCTCTTAGCAAAACATAAAAGACAAAGAAATAATTAACATCAGTCCATTTTTAGAGAATAAAAAGGAAGCAAGTTTCCGGTTTCATACTCCGAGCTATAGCACAGATCCTAACAGAGAGTCATCTATCCTCCTGTGACTGATGTCAAGACTACTGAAAAATAGAAAAATGAAAACGATGCTTTGGAGATATGGCGGCTCTGCCTGAGGACCTGGGGGAGCAGCTCAGCAGATAGGGAGTAAAGAGGTCAGTAAATGTAGCTGGGGGGATGTTGAGGGTTGCAGGTAACCAGCACAGGGAGAGTGGAATTGCAGCAAGATGGTTCCTATATTTAATATCAGGCTGCTGTTGCAGGTTTCTGAACAAGCTGCAGGTGTGATGTGGCCCTGTGAGAGACACAGGAGTTCAATAAACTGCAATCCTCTCAAGGAACAGAAACCATGGTTTATCTTTAGCTGAGATGCCAGATTGCAAATTAAGTTCAACCTCCACGTGTACAGCCGAACATTCAAGTTTGAAAGTCAAAGATCCCTTTCAGGCAGGTTTTTAAACTCGGATTGACATCTTTTGTGTGTCTGATTTTTGGTCTTTTAGTTGATGTCTTCTCTCATTCACCCATTTTTTTCCCCCCAATTTGTCCCAACAGAAGTGGAAGGCAGATTGATGAAGCTGATCTTCAACTGCAGAATTGTTTGCACCTGTGTTCTGAAAGTGATAAATGGCAGGTCCGTGTAAGTTGGAAGCTCTTAACAAAAAAAACAAAACATATATATATTTGCAGATAAGAAAACGTCTGTGAATTGTCAGAATATTCTAGAAAACCGCGTACTTGTGTTTTAAGAAGAAGTTTCTTCCAAGAGAGGGTTGGTGAATGGGGCCTTTTGGTCATTTTCAAAGTTCAAGCTCATATGAAACATGGGCAACATGTCAGACCATGAGGGAAACGTATGTTGGAGTAATTCCAGGATAAATGTTCAGTGTGTGCTAAATAACTTCACGCTGATAAAACCTCTCCGTGAGCTTTTAGATAGGCTCTCTTCTCCTTGCACTTGGAGATCCCCCCCCCCCCCCCCCGGCAGCCCTGCAGCGTTCTGCCCCACTGGAAGGCTTCAAGAGAGCTGGTCATTCAGAGTAAAGTGGGCATGTGGGGAGGGGATCCTTAAAGAGACAGTCGCTGAAACAAACTGTTTCAGGCAGAGGCTAAAATGAGGGTTTTTATGGCTGCCAGTACAAGTTATATGAGGACTTTTTTGAGCTGCATGTCATGCAAAGTTCCTCTACGTAGACTGCCAACATCAAAGGCGAAAATGAGTACACTATGGGACAATTTAACACATGTTGCTCTTAGTTAGTGTTCTTCTCAGCCCCCAAATTTTCTGCAATGCTACATTTTCTTGTGTAACGTGAACGGATGAATTAGAGAACAGACTTTTACTGCTCAACTCTACACATTAGTCAAGGTTGATCAAATACAGTGAGTAACACAAATGCTACAGTAAAGAATCGTATCAACTATCGCACAAACTAGTTACTGTAGTTCCTAAAAATGATCAGGATGGGAGGATTTTTAATATCCATATATTTAAGGAAGTTTGAAGTTTTTGCGGCATTCTGTCCCTTCCAACCTGTGCATCCGTAAAAGTGACTGGCGCAGCAACCAAGTATGATCCCTCACCAGCTTCCCACCCATGACAATGACAACTGTGTTTACTGCAATGCATGACCGAGCTGGAGGCAGAACTGCCACAAGGGAATTGATCCTAGGTCCTAGAAAACAGTGGGTGAGTGTTTTGCCCCCTGCACTTTTTTTTGAGTGTAAAGAGGCAGCCATGCGGACTATCAAGACAGCGGGAGTCAGCAGGCTTTAAAGAGAAGCCCAGCCGGGGGCGGGATTCCCACAAATGGAAGGATATGTGACCAATGGGGAGAAAATATAAGTGTGGAAAAGAAAGAGCCCCTGTAGGTGTAAGCTCCTGCAGGAGGAAGGAAACATTTCTGCAGAGACAGTGAACGCTCTGCAGGAGAGACACAGCAAGAAGTGAAGTGGAAACTCAACGCTTAAGGCACACAAGTAGAATTCTATGATCACTGGTGTCAAAAAACTTCACTGAGATCTGAGGCTCGACACTTGCACGGTTACTAAAAGGCGACAGTTTTGAGTTCTGAGAGCTGCTTACACTGCCTGGAAAGAAACCGGATTTCTTTTTATCAAAAGACTATTAGTTTTCAAATCGTTAGAATTATTGGTTTTTAATGTCGGAATTGTGTCTTTCTGTATCTTTTCCTGGAGCCTGAACGGCATCGCTGCCTAAAATAAATAGACAGATGTTGGAAAAATGCATAAAGTGAGAAAAGGTCACAGGTGCAATCGTCAAAACATCACATATGTATCAGTGCGAGCTGTCAGACAGTTTTGTGCGTCTATTCTTAGACAGGTGAGTGACAGGGGAGTGTCTGGGCTCCTCATATCAGCCAACAGCCACACGCAGAGTTCATCACAACCTGTCACCTCTTACACACACTGTCAGGGATCCATCCCACACCACCCCCCCCCTCCCTCCCATCTTCTCATCCTGCCAGGCACATCTGCGATGCCGCAAACCAAATCGGAGACACTTAAACCACATCCACTGAAAAAAAATAAAACTAAACTTTGATCTGGTATGAGGGAGATCGAGCGGGCAGAAGATCTCACCATGCTCTGGTCTCCTGTCTTGGTGAAGGTCTTTTCATCAGCCACATCTCGTTTCACCCAGCTGTAGGACACCATGTAGCTGGTGATGGGGGGGTGGTAGACTGTCAGAGGCCGTTCCCAGCTCACCATCAATGCCGTCTGGTTCAGCGGCTTGATCTTCATGCTCACTGGGGCGCTGCTGCACACTGAAAAAACACCGGGGCAGAAGAGGTTAGGAAGACGAGGAATGATCATGAAAAGAAAAAAAATGACTTGCAAGGTAAAGACAGCGAGCTTCTTGTGGATACAGCAGGGGGAAAATGAAGGGCTGCGGTTAACAGGGCTGGTTGACCACATGTATTGGTGTCCGTTGACGTTTGTGGGCAGAACGTGGGAAACTTTTAAAAAAAGCCTATTTTTACTGTCTGTACCAGATCAGACATAAAGCCACCTCCAAGTGAGAAATGTGCAAAATAATGCAGTAACTCAATAACAAAACCCCTTCTGGAGGTAAAACTGAGGTCATGCAAATCCTTGGCTGTCAGTGTGAACTGTCAGTCTGGACAGTTTTTTTTTTTTTTTTTTTTTAAAACACTGCAGGAGAAGTAGGGTACCGAACAGTAGGGACGAATGCTAAATACGTGGTGGTGAAAACACTGCAGCTTCCTGCTCAGACGTAATTAGCAAGTTCCTGTCTGTTTAACATGAAACAGGATGCATGAGGGGGATGGAAGAAAAGCTGTAAGTTGGCCTCAAGGTGGCAGCGCAGGCTGCAGCATGGACAATTGCACATGCATCTGTCAGCATGAGTAAAGGGACTATCTGGACATGCTTAGGATATCAGGGCAACAGCAATCAGGAGCCAGTGTCAACTGATTATACGGACACAAGGTTTCTGTCAAATTGAAACTGTCACCAGTTTTCTCCATTTACAAAAGGGAGGCCGTGGTTGCAAATAATGCAGAAGTGATACAAGGGGAGGAGGAGACAGGAGGAAGGAGATCAGTCAGGAGGACAGGATGGGGGGGAGAAACAAGAGCAAGAATATCTCTGGGTGTTGATGAGGTGTGACAGGTGTGAAATGCTTTATAACTTGTTGAATGTTTGCTGTCAAGTTCAGTAATTCAACCAAGTGACGACAGCTAGACAATGGTTGAAGACATCATCAACATGTTCATCACTGCCTAAACTGTCCCCATTACCGCAGATCTCTTAGCAACACTTGAATCTACTGCAGCTGTAAATGACAGAGTTCAAAGTTTTGAAGACAATGAAACAATGACTTCCTCTTATAATCCTTATTTTACCGTTTGGTCTCATTTAGTCTCTTATTTGTATAGAGTTGAAAATGTCTATTTTTGTATGTTAACACTGTTTCTGTTTTTTCTTGAAGCCTAATGGTTCTCCTTTCATTCCAAAAGCCGAGCAAGGAAAAAAAAAAAAAAAAGGAAAGGGATTGCAAATTAGCCACGGCTATAAAACCTGTATGCGCGACATATGAAGAAATGTTCAGAACATGTGTCCCTGTTAAATAAACAAATACACAAATCAATAAAATAACAGATCTACAAAATGAGACCTGAGTTTTGCACCCTGCAATACAACAGTACTGTGATACTTCTCTCTGTCTTTGCTATATAATAAACAGGTTCATGGCGTTGCCAATAACTGCGTGAACTTCCATGCTTTCTGCTGATGCACATCAGGTTGAGGTTTGTGGTTTAACTGGCCACACAATTTAAAAGTCTTCTTCTGAATGTGTTCAAAGTTTGTGTACAAATGAGGTGTTGTCCCATCCTCTAAGTTCCATAGGAAAAAAAAAAATCCTCCTGAGACAGGGTAAGCATCGAACTGTGTTTAGCATTATTTTTTCTGCGTCACTGACAGAATATGTATGCGAGTGAACAGTGAACATTTGAGAAAAATCTGCTAATCCTTCAGGGTTAAACTATATTCATTGTTGCGTCCCTCACTTCTGCCTGGATCACCACTTAAAGGAGGCCATGACTCTTTCTCCTGGCAGCATCTGCCATAAAGCCCATGTATTGAATGTTGTCAGCAAAAACAGCATTCAAATGCTTCTCTTTTTCAAGGCTGAACAACATGTTTTTATGAGAATGGGGCATGAACAACTCGTTCCTCTAAAAAGACAGTAGACTATACAGTACACACGAAAAGTACACCACATTTGTTATTTTAACAAGAATCATTTGTATTTTTGGAGGATGTAAACCAACATTGTATCAGTCCAGTCTTCTGCAGTTAAACATGGGATTATTGATGATTGATCAATAATCACAGTATGATTAAGAACTGTACAATAATACATGTCTTAATGCAGCTTCAGTTCATTCACTGACAGACCAAGAGAATGTTTGAAATAACTGATTTTTCTTTTTATTTTAAGATTTTTGTTCTTTTTGGGTCTTTATTCGAGAGAGAGAGAGAGAGAGAGAGAGGACAAGAGAGGGAGTTAGAGTCAAGCATCAGGGAAACAGAGAGAGAGAGAGAGAGAGAGAGAGAGAATGGGAATGACATGCGGGAAAGATTCAATGGGTTCAGATTCAAACCCATGCCGTCTGCTCGGAAGACCACAGCCTCCATATACACGGTGTACGCACACTAACCACTAGGCCATTGGCACCCCAACAACATGATAAGCCAAAGGCTGTGATCAAAATACTTTTGTTTGTTTGTTTATAAGTTGTAAGTCAAGTTTTTTGCACTGATATAGCAAATTTGATCCATTATACTTGGCTCTGCAAAATGATGATACTTTGGTATTTTATGATATCCCACAGATGAAACGATAAAATCCTTATAAACAGAGTAGTTAGGAGTATAAGTTTATGATAGTTGCAAATGCACAATAGCACCATTTAAAAAAACTAAAGTGGTTTTCTAAATCTGGTCTCCACTTAAAAAATAATGTAGTATGCATAGAGTAACAAGCGGGGCTGATACAATGTTGGAGCTTCCACAAACAATAAAACAAATACTGCCTTATATACGGTATGTTGGCTTTACAATTCAACTTTAGCACTAACACTCAAGCTATTGTTTGCATCAAAAAGGCTTGCCGTGCATCTCTTAAAGTCAAACAAACTTTCTCAGCTGTAAAAATTCACACTGAGGGAACATTGAATCAAGGTGTGGCCCTGGATCTCACAACATTTACAAGCAAAGCAGTGAGTCATTTACTGCACACAGATAAAGTACCTCGCCCTAACACACAACCTTGACAGATGTCACCCCTGAAGATGAGATGCTGTTAACTCCTATAGTGCCTCCCTTTAGTTTGAATTCTAACATTTATTTCATCGTGAAGAAGAAGAATAAAAAGAAAGAAAGAAAGAAAAAAAAAAGCGTTCCGAGACACAAAGAGTAAAACAAGCAAAGAGCGAGGAGACGCAGGATGAAAAATAGATAGACACTGGTCCACATCCATTTTTCCTACTGACATGCCACAAAAGCAATTTCACAACTTAATTTGTATGGGTCTATTTTAGCTGTGCCACATATTAATGATGATTGCTGATCGGCCTTGTTAGGGTGCTCCAACTTCATCACAAGCCTTCCCAATCAATTCTCCCTGCCAGACACCAACAACACCACTTTAGGGCTCAGCAGCCTTTCTCATTAGTCTCAATAGTTCCTGTGCCGTTCTGTTGTAGCGAGCAGTGAAAGATGCACACATAAAAGAGAAAGGAGAACAAAAACACTATTTGAGCCCTGCATGGGGTATGTGCTTTGTTTTAATATGTTCTTTGATATAAGAATGACTTGGAACAATGACGTGTGCACAATACAAGCTTCATTCAAAACCCCTAAAATTGAAATAATAAGAAATCATTCTGGTGATTTCAAGCTTAATAATGAAATGTGCTATGCTATTTTGACTAAAGAAAAAAACAAACACCATCTATGATACCATTATACTATATTAAGTTATGCACAGAATGGAGAGGGGTTCGTATGCAGAGAAGCTCAAATCTTAATTTGATTCCAAAATACAAACAAAAGCTCATCAGTAATAATTACTGCAGTCCTTTAGATTTTTTTGTTACCACATAGACCATAGTGCTAAAAAAACAGAGCATGAAGGGAGCCCTGGAATGTGTGGTCACAATTTAATATGACACATCATTGGATCATAAATCTCTGCTACCAATCACAAGAAGACCTTTAGCATACAGTAGGCCTAAACTGGGTCATAATGACATGCAGTACTTTTAATGACAATCTTATTAAAACAATCAAAAACAAATCAGATCATTAAAGAACTTTTTTTTTTGTATTAGTATGGAGACATCACTGAAGAATGTTTGCCACAGTTTGACCACCTCGCTGTAGGGGGGGGGGCAATGTGGAACCAGCTCGACTATTTGCTGAGCCCCTTCACCAAACAGAGACTGTTCAACCATAGGTTTACGTAACAGACGGATGGAACTTCAGCGCTCATCCACATGCTGAGGCTGTGTTTGTTGGACCAGAGCAGGAGGGAGGTTCAGAATTAGAATTTGAAGGATGATGTATCAATGCAAAACACAACCAGAGCATGGTGGTAGAAATGAAGCATGCAGATTTGCTCTAACTTAAGCTGGAATTGCTATCATGTAAGCTAACTATCTTAATACAAACAAAAGACACCTTATGATCTTTGAAGGACAAAAGTGAGCATTTTTGTTGGCGCATCCAAGGCACCAGGACAAACTGAATGTTAACTGCAGTGCCATAAAAATGGTTCTTATATGTCCGTGTCTTAAGGATGGCTCAATAACTGGTGAGGATGCCACTTCAGCAATATGTAGCTTTTGACTTTAGCAACATTTCATTGAAAAAGTCAGGAGGACAAAGATGTTTGGACTAGCACATGAGCCTAATGTTAGCTTCAGAGGCTAATATTAGCTTTAGAGGCTAAATAGCAACAGTAGCTCTCAGTATCTCAGCTGGCAAAATCAGAAAATTAATTACATAACCCTGGCCTGCCTTTGATCACAATCTATGAACTGTAGTTGACATAAAATAATAAGAATTTCTTATAATCTCACTGTTATAAATTTGAAGTGGATGTGAAGTGTTAGCATGTAAGAACAAAAAACTTGACAAGCATGATGCAATGCAACTACAGGGTTAGGACCTGGTGAGCAGAAATAACAAAAACGATAGTACAACTCAAGTACTGGTAGATACAGTTTGTACCACATACTTGGTGAGATTATAACTTTGGAGAGGACTTGATCTTTCCTGATCTCGGAAACATCATTGGCCTACACACACACACAAACACACACACAGTTTGCATAATGCCAAACCAATCCCCACTTAAGTGTAATATAAATGACCCTGCCTTTAGTTTACAGCAAACCCTGACTCAGACTAGTTTGGCAGCAATTCACAAGAAGTAATAAAACTGTGAGTAATGATTGTAATTAGATGATTGTAATTACAGCGGATCCTTAGTTTAAAGCAGCAGTGTTTTACTGCAAACAACAGGGAGGAAGTGAAAACTCAGCTCACCTCTTGAAGCCTCAGTGCCGTGAGGGCTTTCCATAATCTCAGTCAAATCTCTCTGCCATGCGTCTTTTACTGCAGATTTGTAAACCTTCCTGTTGTCAAGGTTCTGCAGGTGCCGGAAGTTGTTCCTCAAGTAGTCCACAGACTTGACGTGGTCCTGTTGCTCTGTTGTGAAGATGTGGTAAAAGAACTCCAGCTACATGGAAAGAAAGAGAAAAGGCTACTGAAATTCAAGGACTTTTTTTTTTCTGAGTTTGTGCATGAATATGGGAGCGAAGAATATAAAATATCATGCAGAACTGCATTTATAGGCCCTTTACAGCAGCTGACAGTTCACAAAAAGACAAAACATTCCCATCACAGGCTCCAGCAGGCACGGACCTCAATCATCATCCCGGCTACCTACCGGGCAGTAACTTCTCAATGGGGGCAAATTTGTGGCCATTGATTGCCTTCAATGATCTCCTGCCGAGCGCTGTAATGACTACACATTACAGATACTGTGGAATCAATGTGTCCAACGAGTGCTTGGAGAAATGAATTACAGGTTCATAAAAGACTATCTGTGAGAGTCACAAACATTGCGCCCGTGGTCAATATTCCTCCAGCAGAAGTTATTTCTGAACAAAAGATTTGTCCTCCTGAAAGCTGATAGAAAATTCCACAGAGCCTTGCAAAATTCTCCCCGGCACAGAGCGCTCTGGAGGATATGCAGCTGGGTAACCAAAGAATTGAATGTATAAAAGATGTAGCTGAGGAGTGTGCATGGGATCAGCAAAAAGCATGGGCATGATTTGGAATATATTATCCTTTAAAGCCCCCCCCCCCCAACAAAAAAAAACAGTTGAATGTAAGGCATGACTCCAACTGTTACAATTATTAGTCATACTTTGTGGTTGTGATCGTGTGTTTGCAAAAAAATGAGATATTTCTCCTTCTATCATTGGCATTGGTATTATAGGCCTCTCTTTCTCTCTCTCCTCTTATTTCCACTTTCATGGCACACCAAGTCAAGCCTGATGACTGTTCACCAACGACTCTGGTTGTGCTCCAGCTATAGATAGATCGATGGATACGTGAGTCATCCTTTCAGAGTAAACTACAATTCAACAGCAACTATAATCACATTAAAAAAACTCACCTCATCTGACACTGAACAAACCAAAAATTACGTATTTAAAACAAAATGATTGAGAACGCAATGGTGGCAAGACTTCATATTTCTTTTAATAAAGACATAAATGACTAACATTCTTAAGATTCATGAGCGTTTTACTCAGTAAATCTTTCCTAAGCATGAACAGAAAGGACCTTGCTGTTCTCTCTGTATGCAGCTATGCGTCATATGCAGAGGACACAGGTAAGAACAAGGGAATGGGGAAATGAGGGGAGAAGAGGTATATAAGGGTAAAATAGCTTCTGCACGACCCAGTGGGACAGCATGTGATCCCCTGACTCTGTGCAAACTGGATCCAAGAATATAAGAACATGAGCTCCGTGAATGAGTGTGTGTATGTGTGTGTGTTGGACCTCACTCACCTGGGAGTGGGACAGATACACTGGCCTGGAGAAGATGATCCACTCCACAACCTTGCTGCAGGGCGGGGTGGTGAGAGAGCCTGTGTATCGGTAATAACTGTCCACCGACGATGGCAGAAGGTCCCTCAGGATGAACGACCGGAGGTGCGTCTCCTTTTCTGGGTAAACAAGGGGTCAACACTTGTAAATATACAGAAATCAAACCCAGCGCAGCTTTATTCACGAGTACAAAAACATCTTCACTGGTAAGTGTTTGATATAACCCTTCGATATCCTGAGTTATATTTACGGTGACATTTACATGGAGGTTTCATTTCACTCCCCCTGTGGCATATTTTACTGCTTTGCTGAAAAACCTCCACAAAAGGAATGACGGTGACGGCAGTTAAAAGCCTCTGCACTTGTTATCGCTCAGGCCAGATCTCTGTGCTCAGATGGGCTGCGAGAGCAGCGGAGGGAGGGGAGTTAGATAAAAACGGCCTGTTCTGACAGATGATTTGTCGCGAGGTGGTGGTCCGCACAGCTCCGTGTAACAACTGTGGCATGGGCTGAGGGGATTAAGACGGATCCCGATGATTACCAGATCTGCTCTATCCCCTGTGATCAGAGCGAGGCGAGCGTGGCAAGCGAGGCGGGCTGACCAACAAACAAGGAATCCGATTTTGATCCAGAGGAAGATCCCTTTATCTCCTGCAAATACGCCGTGTGGGCTACATGTGTGGGTTTGTTTTTCTCCTGGAATTATGATATGAAATACCCAAATAAGGCTAAAATGATGTCAAATCCAATCTCTCACAGCTCACAACCTTAACAAAAAAAAAAAAAAGAGGCGATAGGGTTGATAGGACTTTAGAGGCACTGGAGGCCTCGCCCACATGTCTCATCTATACTCAGTCTAATTCAGTATTCACAGCCTTTCTTTTCCCAGTCTTCAGACAGCGTACGTGCCCTATCGCTCATGGGCCGCCGAGATGCTGATGGATGGATGACTGTGGGATAACGAGCTGGTGGAAAAGCAGCCACCCTAACAGTGGGGAGAGGAGGAGGAGAGGAGCATTTAGCAGCCAGCAGGAAGGGAGAGTCCAAAAAAACCCACCACACCACACCCACACGCAGCTCGCTGTGTCAGCTGGGAGATGAGAGATACTGTTGGTGTTAGCACAAACATCTGTGTAGCTTCACAGCGCAGAGATCCTCCACTTCTGAACACTGATGTAGATTTTTTTTTTTTTTAACCAGGCTTATATAACCAAAGGAAAGCAGAGCTTAAACACGACTGTAAAATGGAAACCAAGCTTCTCAGCTGAAATCAGACCAATCAGAAAACAGATGATTTTGAAGCAAAGAAATCTCATTGAACAAAATGACACATTTTCTGAGGCCTTCAAATATATATATATATATTTTTTTCTGCTTCTTAAGCAGTCTCTTACTGAGATTCTTTCCCCAGCTGTCCTTTCCAGCTCTCTCAGAAAGTTGCACAAGTTCAGTTTGTTTTTCCAGACAGATGCTCAGCACAAAAAGTCATAACCTCACCATCCATCTGCAGAACGAACATGGTGTAAAATTATAATTAGAACAACCAGTCAATGAAGTCTGGCGTTTAACTGATGAAACCACCGTGGCTGGAGAAGCATCCCTCCATACCTTGAAGAACACGCTCATCCGTTTGCATGTCCATGTCATTGTATATTCGTGCTCACATAAAGACCGGCAGGTTGTAAAACAAGTCATACGTGTCCGTGTAAACAGAGCTGCTGTGTCCCCCGCCGCAGTGAAAGATTAGACTGTCATGCTAAAACATGTGCTTATAGTATGCATAAGTCATGCATGCGCTGAAGGAAGCGCAGGAGCAGCTATTTAGCCAGTCAGACATTATGCTAGAAAGAATTGAGCCATAGCAGTTAACATCAAGTGATGTGAATAAGAGCCTCTGCTGGGAGCCACGAGAGGTTCAACGTGCAAGTCTGAGTCAGAATAATGTTGTCTAATTGAAGCTTGGTGGTAATTAATAGTTCTTTCTGTGCGAGTGCAGCTCCTTGGAGGTCTTCAACTCTGGAGATTCCAGAGAAACCGAGAGGCGGGAGCTGGTAAATTTGGACTCTTTTTGAAGTTAAACTCTGCTCATATCTTCTGTTAAGGCTCTAATTGTAGACTTCAAAATGATTAGATTAAAAATGTAGATTAAAACGAAACAGAAAGAAAAAAAAAAAAAAAAAAAGGCCAACGCATAAGCAGCTGAAAAACAACATTATCTTTGTTTTGTAAAGCTGCACTTCCATGAGGCATATACAATACCTCCAGGAAAAACTAATACTCGGACAACAGGGGGAAATTGCTTTTGAATATCCCATAAGAACTTAATTCCCGCAGTACAGTTTCATGTGACAAAGATTTTTGGTTGTAAAAGCATTCAAGACAAAAACACACACACACACACACACACACACAGAGTTAACTTTACAATCACTTACCATGATGCACCACTCCTTTCAATCCCTGGATGATGGGCTCCACGGCAGGATTGTCTTTTTGCCCCAGCTGCAGGAAATGTCCAGGCGAAAGATTACAAAAAGGATTACAAGACTAGAAAAAAGGTCCAACATAATGACCAAAGAGCGATCAACAACAGCATAACCCGTGCTTTGGGCCTCTTTACAAAAAGTAAGGATTCCCAGTTTATTCCTGTACTATCAGGATTTTCCATCCATCCACTACATAAAACAGTATAAACAAAGATTTTGAGTTCATACATTTTTAACGACATACAAGCTTTGAGTAGTTTTCCTTCCACGTTGCTATAAAATATGTTTGCTCTACTGCTCAATTGTCTTCTAGTGACAAACATCAATATTCTTTTTTTTTACCATATGGTTGGATATTCCCAATGTCCTATTTAAGACAATAGTGGACAAAACAGTGTTGGGATGGGGGACCGTTCTTCCCTTCGCTCTACATTAAATCAGGTCAGTCAGAGGAGAATAATTGTGAGGAAGTGAATGCTGAATGTGGATAATATGCTCACCTTAGAGGCTGTTAATAGGCCCATGGGGACAACAGGAAGAACTCTCCTCATTGATTAGAAATGGTAAATCTGAGCCAAGGTGTGTGTGCCTGCTTAAAACCCCTCCTTGCACTGTAAACTGCTGTTCAGCGGATTGTGTACGTCGGTGCTAATTGTAGTAAGCAATAGGACTGTCAGAACCCAGCGGAGCCATTTAGGTCCTCGCACACACACCGTTTTTAATCACTGTCTTAGAGAAGGCCTACATTTCACAACACCTGTGTCCCCGTTCCAGCCTCCCTCTTCTGTGAGAGCTGACCCCTTCCTGTACACCGTTAAGCTCCGTGTCAGCCCGTATTGATCACCTACCATCAACCGCAAAAATACTGCTAATAGAAATTAAGTTTGAAACATGGAGAGGCACCCTGAAGTTGTCAGGGCTGCTGGTGTGCGCCTTAACACGGTTTATAAATCTCTGCTGTGTTTTTTTTTCTTTCTTTTTTTTTCAGTCCATTAAAGAGCTTATGTGCGCCGACCTCTAAAGGAGACTATTTGAATTACAGTCACATGCATGCCACAGATGGAAAAAAAATCAGCTACAAGGTGAAGAAAAAAACTCTGCTTTAACAATACAGGTGCCAAAGATCATTATTGACAATGACTAGCCAGTTTTAAGATAAGATAATCCTTTATTCATCTCGCAAGCTGAGAAATTTACAATTAACTAATTTATAATTAACAATCCTTCCTGTGTGGTGTCTACAGTTTTGTTTTTTTAATAACATTTAAATCAATTTCAAGATATTCAACTAATACGTCTTCTTATCTGCATGTTATAATTCTTCACTCTTGACCTTGGTCCTGCAGAGCTATGTCATAAGCTAAAAGCTGAAAGCTACCGGCTAGCATGTTCACAATGACTTTATATCTCGTATGATACAAATGGTTGGCGTTGAATGTTTGTTTAAAAAAATAAAAGGCGAGTTTTGAATGTCTGACCACACCTGCCATCATAGTGCCTATCAGCCTACTGGTGTTGGGATCAATAAGTGTTGGCCCTAGTTTTGACCCAAAAAAATCTAATAAGGACGACTGATTTAAAATGCTACTTTTCTTTTTTCATGACAGATGTTACCTAACATTTTTAGAGTTCTGACACCTATACCAGTGTCACAATCTGCCTCGAAAAGGTTTTACGTACTGTACAGCAGTCAATGCACTAATCTAACCTGATACCATAAAGAAGGTGCCCCCCTAAAGAAACACACTTCATTTATACAATAGTTTATATAACAGATTTGTAAAGGACAATTATAGGGAATTATATTTTAAAAATGTCAAAATGTTGTCATTATTAATTTCCCATACCCTTTTTTTCTGGATTCGTTTAACTGGTATAAAAGGAATACCAGTCAAAACTCAAATCTAGGGACCAGGAATGCTATTGGGATGGAAACATTTTTATTACAATATCTTTCTAAGTTTTATGGTAACCCATCAGTCTGAGAGTAGATACATTTCAGTCCTCTATAAAAGTGCTGGATTGACAATAATACAGTGCTGCTTGTTCAAAAAAGTGTATGTGTTGTGTCAGTAAAAGTCCATAGATTACATTTGTGTTGACCTTCATCCCTGGTTATACTTTACCTCAAAGAAGACGGTCATAGCAGCGATGATGCGTCTTTCCTTGATGGCAGCGCTGAGGCTGTCAAAGTCATCGGAGTTGTAAAGGTAGATCTGCATCTGGGATGGGAAACAGAGCATAAACAGCTTGAGGAGTGGACAAGGAGAACGGACAGTCCTGCGATCAATCACTTGGACACAGTGCTCAGGAACTGATGAAAAGCTGCTTTGAGGGGCATAAAAGACGGTGTATTTATCACTCTCATAAATCTCCCATAATCTGCGTCGTTCCCTTTTGCGTTCTGCCACTCCTGGAGGATGCTGGAGAAAATACAGCATCCCATTCCTCAGGGCGACTGTCCTCGCAGAGACAGTCACGAGCAGGACGAGAGGAAGAACGAAAGGGATTGTGCTCTTTTCCTGTGCTGAGATCTAACAGAATGCGAGCCTTTTAATCAGTGCTCCCAATTACCTCAAATCCCCCCACAGGATCACAAAGCCCAGGATGCACTAATAAAAGGTGAAAAAAACCATCACACGTAAAATACATCACACACCTGTCATGGCTCTGGCTTCCTTTTTCTTTCTTTTCTTAAAAAAAAAAAGAAGCAAATCATTCTGTGCATTTTAAAAGCAGAGATATAATGGTCATGCTGATCGAAATCAGCAAATGATTCTAAAAGTAGCAATTGGAACTGTCAATCATCCCGCTGTGTTAGAGCGGCTTTAAAATGAAAAAGCCTTTCATGTCACTGAACCAAGTTAATTGGCAATAAGGAAAAGGTCCTGGACGTTGATTTAATTAAAGGGTAGACTCGCTTTTCTGCTTTTTTTTTTTCCAAGGGAAAACGCGGGGAAGGAACCCGCAACCATGATTGGTGGTGCATATGAAAGATGCAAATGTCTCGATGCAGGCGATTCGGGGATATTTACGTGATCAGTTTCCTTTAACTGCTTCTTTTTTGAAATTGAACTTTTGTTGTCTGAGAAAGAGCTGTGTCCATTCATCAGCCTTCAGACGTTATAAACTACATCACCCAATTAAACTAGCCCCTCCCCTTGGGCTTCAATTACTCACTGACATGGGTTCATGCGACCTGCTCTTATTAACCGCACTCTAGCAACAGAAAAATATCAAAACTAAATATAAAAAAGTGATATTCAATTATTAGAAGCTTGTGAGTGCACAGGAGCCGATACAAAACAAATGATGCCAAAAGAGATTTGAATCACTTGACTGTGCGCTCGATTGCACTGCGTGTTTGTGAGCTCCGACACAGAACTGCTCAATGGAGTAAACTCCATTCACATCCGCACACATATCACTGAGCCTTGTTGATTTTAAGCGGGACGGACAGGTGGCCTGACCAATCTTAAAGCTCTCCTAAAACATTCAGACACTCGAACATGTTTGTATTTTTGTCTGTGCTAAATTTACCATACTGCCAGAGAGCGGAGGGAAACAGTAGGAAACGGAGAGACAACAAAGCATTATTTGAGCTCCTGTAATTTACCTTCAGTTCTCTCTGGAGAGCCCACGCTGTCCACACCTCAAGCGCCCTTTCTTTAGTCTAAATTCATTCCAGTTATGTAGTTTTTTTTCTGGGCACAAAGTGAGTGCAAACAGCAGTGCTCAAAGCTGCTCTGCATTCCCAAGTTCCATTTAAGCACAAACAGGTGAAAAACAAAGTCGTGTTTGGCATGATTTCCCAAGACGGTGAGATATTGAAGCAAGACAAGAAAACTACAAGACATAAGTTAGTGCACAGAGAGCTCTGAGATGAATCACAGAGGCACAAATGTACACTTCCTGTTTGTTTGTCTTCATTCTTTAGAAAATACCCGGCCTCTGAAGTAGTTTATTATTACCGGCTTTAATGTGTCTTTTTAACACTGTGGGACTCTTTCCTTTCACCTGAGCACCTACAAATTGCCACAACACTCAAAAGGAAAAAAAATGTTACACGTTTTGTGCAGTTGGTGAAACTGCAGATAAAAACATGCGATTTCAATCTACAGAGACCTGACAGAGGATTACGGATAGAAAAGGAAAACACATCTAAAATGACCAAAGCACAGCTTAGTGCTGGCTACAATGTGAAAGCACAAATAATAAGATAAAGATTGCTTGCTTTTTTTTTTTTTTTTACTTTACATACTCACGTTGCCCTATTATTAGCACGGGAGAATGGAACACAAAATTAGACTCATTTTACCAGTAGTCTGAAGGTAGAATCTAACGTGACTGTTGCACTGTTCATATACACTTTATACACTTCTAAACTTTTAAATAACATTCTCATCTAGGTTTTTTATTTGCAGAAAATGAAAACCGCTAAAAATAAACAATAAAAATAAAAAAGGAGGTAATTGTCAGACTTTGATTAATGCAACAAAAACAAAAAAACAAGTTCAAATGTGTTTTCAAACAACAGAATACTTGTATCTAAACTCATAAAGATTTCACAATTGAAAGCTTGGAATATTAGTTTTTAAGAACCCACTCCAGATATTCCTGAGATCAGCATCTCCACATGCATGGAAGCCATTCCCTTCTTCTGTCTGTTGTATTTCGACACAGCCACACCTCGTTCTTCTTATTCGGGTACTGGTTTGGTGAACAGCTGACAAGCTATTTCACTAAAGCAAGCTGCTTGAAGTTTGATGCCCAAAGTGTCAGAATCTCCGCCAACAGCAATGTAGAAGACCGGCAGAGAGCATATCAGGACACAAGCAGCTGTATCACTAAATTTAAGTTTTTAGTCAGAGTCGCTCCTAATCCACAATGAACCCTGGGAACTCAGCTATAATTGACAACAATACAAAAAGATGAAACAGAATAACGGACACTAACTGCACGTCAGAGATGTTTCTTTTTCTGTGGATTTTTCTAAAGTCACAGTATGTTGAGCTCTCACAGTTGTCATATCCATCACCTTTAGACTGTGTCTCTTGCTGTGTATCGTTAATTAACTTCCTGCTGAACATGTACTTTATGTGGAGCTATACTGTGTTTGTTATGTAAGGTATTGTGAACCCACCCTCACACTTCCTACATCTGCAGTACTGTGTGCAAACGCCCACACGTCTAAGGTGTGATTTGTATTCCCTGTATAATTAATCTAACCTCAGCGACACCCTAATTTATTATCAGAAGAAAAAAAAAACTCCTTATGGCACCCTCAGGCAGTGAAAAAAAAAAAAAGAGTACCGTTTCATTTTTCATTATGCTGTTTGAGCAAACAGGTGGTCCATCAATCGATTTCCCCCACTTCACTCTCACCCAAAAACACTGCAGGTTAGATTAATGTCAAGCTCATGAGCCACAGGCCGAGCAGCCCATACACTGTTTTCTTTCTCTCTTTTTTTTAACACAAGACAGGGTAACAAAGAGCAGAGAGGCTTTAGGATACAGCTCATTGAAGACGTCCTTTTACCCACCTTTTATATTTGTGTGGACTTTATGTGTTTTTTCCAGCTTCTGGGTAGGTGGAATAAACACTGAGTTGTTGTTTTCTTTCCCCACTGTTAAAGTAAAAGCTTCATGTGGTGTGATACAAGCTACTTAGGGCGGAAAGTGACTCATTTGAAGTTGAGAGATAATTAGACAACAGATTGAAAAAAAAAAAACAGTTTCTGTTTAGCAGAGACGAATAAGTCCGGGAGCTAAACCTCCAAGGTCACGCTGCTCCGCTCGCTAGGAACAAAACAATACATCCAAGAAAACAAAAAGGCAACCTCTAAGAGCCCTGCGTCTATCAAAAACAAACATTTACAGAAAAGGTCAAGTTGTCCTGCACGTGTGATGTCGAATGAAACACAATTTCAGATGCATCAAATTCTGTGAATGCATAAAGAAGAAAAATGAGATGTTTAAATTTTCCGGGGTGAGGAATCTAAATGGCTAAAGGCTACATGCTGCATAACTATGTTTCCTTTTCCACCATTTGTCATTTGATTCCACTCTCTCTGTGTTCTCCCTGTGGTCCTTGAGGTGAATATATAGTACATCATGTTTCATACATGGTAGGCTTACTTGATATGTCAAAGAGAATGATTCATAGAGAGCAGATTTCCCACTGTGCACCACGTACATATACAGAATGTACTTAACAGAAAATATCGGAATTGCAATCCAGCTGCTGGAATATTCCTCTGTGTAGTTCCTGCAGGACAGTATGGACAGGTCAAGATGTCTGTATTTTTAGTCTATGACTAATTTTCTTGGAACACCTCTCCATACTGTCACTCAATCCAAACCATGCATGTCAAGTCAGTCCTATTAGACCTGCATGGAATTCACAGGCAGGTTCACATGGAAATTGATAGAAATTATGAAGTTCAGCCATTTTTTTCAGAAGAATGGACCAGATGTCATTTCAGCTAAATGGCAGCGCACACTACCATGTATTCAAAAACATCCAATTTACAGGCTGGAAAAGTGGCATGAATTCTCTAAAGCAACCTTTTTAGTCTGACATGGACCGTTTTTTTTTTTTTTTCCCCTTTTTGGACTTTCCAAATGTGTTCTTTTAAATCAATCTGAAACTTCATTTACCGATCACTTCCAAATATGGATAGGTTGAGATAATATCACAATGTACATTCTACAGTAATCAATCCTTTAGTATGGACCCTGTTGACTTTTTGGTCAAGGTGTACGTTAGAGCTGCACTGTTCAATCATTTATTTCTCCATTTTTTCACAGTTTACAAGTATGCAAATAATTCTATTATTGATGAAATAATTGAAAGGAAAATAAGTAAAGAAAGATCGCTAGCTTGAGCCTTACTTTACACTTGTATTATATCTGGATCATTTACAAATCCAATTTTAATTTAATTCCTGCTTTTCGTATATCAAGCGCCCATTTAGTACTTTCAGATGCAGTATGTGTTGGAGCGGCGGAAGTGCTGAACAATTTAAGGAAAAGATCTAGTTGCGATTTTTTGCGATTTCAATTTGTATCACGATTTTCTTCAAATCAAGCTTGTGCAATATTCTCAATGTACAGTAACATTTACAAACATGACAGGAAGTTACATCATACCAGTTAAAATTTTAAATGCTATAACACTACATTAGAAGAATGAAAACTAAAGCTAAGAATTGATTTCAAATGTATTTATTAAGAAGAAACACTCACTCATTCATTAAATCCTTGAACTATGCGTCTTGTCCAGCTGAAGCCATTTCAGAAATTAGAGAGCATGTAGAGCAGGCTTTTCTGATTGGTTAGTGTTGCCTGTCCACGAGCAGCAAGCTGCTTCTGATTGGTGAGCTTGGCAGGGTGGGAGGGAGACGACATGTGTGTGTAAATTAGTTGACACAAAAGCTCCTGGGTCAGTCGGGAGTGACTTTGGCGATCAAATGATCACGTTTTCTGAAATCGCGATTTCGATCAGAAAACGATAAATTGTTCAGCCTTAAGAGGCGGTCCAGCCAACTCACATTTTAGTTTATTTTGTTTCTTGTGCATTTGAAAAAGAAATATAACAATGGGGGATGTGGTGGCCTCGTGGTTAGTGTACGCGCTCCGTGTACGCATCGGGCTCGAATCCAACTAGTGGCTGCTTTCCTGAAAGTCATTTCCTACTTTCTGTCTCTCCCTCTCTCCAAATTCCAGCTTGTCTTTACAATAAAGGGAGAAAAAGTCCATAATAAATCTAAAAAATATAAATCTTCAAACCCAGGTTTCTGTTTTCTTTTTTTTTATGTGAAACATATATTTAAATATGGTAAAAGCCTGTTTATATTGCAATCAACACAAATAACTCTTCCTGCCCTTAGTGCAACAACTTTTATTATTATTCTCGTAAAGTTTTGCTTCTCTTTCATCTGTGATTGTTGTTCCCTACATATTTATAAGAGTGCTGTTGGTGGGAGCCTCAGATTGCAGAATTTCAAAAAGAGCATTATCTTTTTACATTTCAGGCTCCACATTCCTCGACTGAGAGGTCGATTCAAACCTCTCAGTCTACACGCGGTGATACGCTAAGCTGAAAATCTATACTTCACATCTATAAATGATGCATCTGCAGGGCATCATTTTCTTGTTCTTGCTCAGCTCCCCCCCCCCCCTTCCCCTTCCCAAACAGCTTTCCAAATTGGTCATTAAAGGGAATTCCATCGTCTCATTACGAAGCACGCCATCAAAGAGTGCCATATGCACAACAGCTTTATAATGGCTGTATATAATCCGCTGCCCTTTAACACTACGCTGAACACAAAATGATGTGGCAAAAAAATAAATCTAATTACTCAGCAATTCAGAATCAAAAAGGCATGAGTGCAGAGCAAAAGGCTCCAAAGAAGAAAGAGACTTTGGCTGCATGTTTCTGATAGAACAGAAAGGAACAGTAAGCGTGGTGTTAAACCTTGCTATGCTTACACTAATTATTCACCTTTAACAATAGAATGAGTAAAAATAAAGGTTTAATCAAAACCCATCAAATGTAGAAGGACACATTTGCACATTCATTTTGGATAATGAAACAAAAAGGTATTCCACATTTTTTCCGCTTTTCTTTATTACTGTCAGTTTATTGGCTCCTTGTTTCTTTAGTCTTTTTGGCGTTCAGGAGTCAGGCGTAACCTTGTGCAAAGATTATAAAGGACAGTTTGAACTTCTGTTCTACTGCTGAACTTATGTAATTTCCAGTCTCTTCACTATGTGACACAGTAGAGTAGAGTAGTTTCAAACTATCCTAGTTTGAAAAGTTCTGAATCCCTGTTTCAACCAAGCTTTACGGTTCAGTTTGGTTCGGTACAGAACATATTCACAGATGTTTCCACTGTCAAAAGTCGGGAATGTTGCCCAAATAACTGATCCCTACCGTCCCCCCATTTTTTTTTTCTTGTTGGTTTGCTAATCGTGCCGAACCTACCCTAGAGGTTGGAGCTCGACATCTGTTGATTGGTAGAAAAAATCTTCACTTCTGACAGTGTTAATAAAAGACAAACTCAAAATGCTCCATGTTAAAAATATACTGTGGACTTGGAGAGAGTCATACCTTCCTCAGAATCATTGATTTGTATTGTTAAATGTGCAACATTCTTCTTCTTTTGTTAAATTCATTAGCTGTCTACACTATGTCGCGCCCATGTGATTTAGGGATGTGTAATGGTACCATGATCGTACCAAGCAGGTATGAACCAAACCTGAGAGCTTGGTGGAATCAGGATTAAGTGATGACAGGCGTACGCATTACTAAAGCTTCAGGTGGTGCACCAGCTAAGATAGTTCCAATGTAGGTATAAATTACACTTAATCTTACACCGAGCTCCTGGTGGGTTTACAGCCCTCCGTAAAAAGAGGGTTCGTCATGGTTTGGAAAGGTGGGATGAGTTGGAGGACGAGGAGGGGCAGAGGGTTTTACCGGCTGTTTGGTGTGGGCAGTGTGTTCTCTGTGATAGATTACATCCCTTAGAAATGAGTGATGACTTTGTGTTGTACTCCTGCTGCTGTTTTCCACGAGCGGAGAGATAATTCCTTCCTTCAAACAACAGACTACCATTAATACAACATGTTTAATTTAGACATTTCACAACTCGCCGTCACTGCTACGTTAATGCTGCTTTTGTCATATTTGACAGACATTTTCGCCGCTGTTAGAGTATCAAAGCAGTAAACGGAAGTTATTTTCAGCCGTAAATGAAGCACTGTAAATAACAAAGCATTAAAACATGGTTTCCACTGATTGGCTGCAGGAAACGCCATATCTGTGTCAGGTAACGTTTACGTATTCGGTTTACGTTATTTGACTCTTGATGCTTTTAAATGGCAGTTTAAGACTGCTTATTGTTCTGAACTTTGTGTTTGATGTTATGTGTTTTTTTGTTCATTATTGTGATTATTATGATGTAGTTTTTATCATTGTAACATTTTGTGAAGCACTTTGTTATTTTAGTCGTGGAAAGGTGCTACACCCATTAAACTTTACGTACTTACTCAAACAAGTCAGTACAGTGAAGTTCAGAGTAAAACATCGTCTCATCCTACAAGAAGCAGTGCGACTAACTTAAAAAAAAAAAAAAAAAAAAAAAAAAAAGGGCTTTAGTGTTCAAACTTGCTGTCACATTTGATGCTGGAGATGACTTTTGTAAGGAAGCTGTCGTTTTTGTGTCTTAAAATATGAGTTACGTTCAGCCTCTTTTGAAGGCCACAGATGACTTGAAAAAGCTTTTGACTAGATTGAATAACCTCTCAAAGTCTATTCCCAACAAAGATTTCAGATTTTTTCCTTACAGCTGAGGATGATTCTTTAAATCCCTACACATCAAATCTCATAACATTATGCAACAGTAGCATTCAGAGGCAAATCACCAGGCCCTATATTTCAGCCTGTGTTGTCGTGACAGGATGCTTTACCTCCACAGGGAACCGTCTGCCATTTATGCTGTGTTCCGAGCCTGCTGATCCATTACTCTGGCCCCAGTGAAACTCCATCTTCTCAGCCTTAAAACGACCCGGCAGGCCAGCACCTCTTACAAAGTAGTCATCCTTTAGGAGAACAGCAACTGGAGACGAAGAGGAAGGAAAGAAAGAACACTGGACTCAAACAAAGAAAGGACATTAAGTACAATTATACTAAGGCAGCGACAACAACCAAAAAAAATGCATCCAGGAAAAACCCTTTACTTCAAGTTTATTATCTAAGAAAAGTTTTTTTTGTATCTAAATTGCATTTTGTTTGTTAACTCAAATAATTAATTAAAAATCTCAAAATAAGACTTTTAAATTCAACTGTGTTCATATTATTCACTTACGTTAAACAATCTCTAGACATGGCAAAAAGCTGAAACCTTTGCTGAACTTTCCCACCTGTCTGTCTGACATTAGTTGCCATGCCAAAAGCCATCGTTCGTGTCTTTCTGGCTGCTTTACTGAACTTCCTGATTGGACAGGCACACAGTCCAACTTTCAAACATGAGGGTGCAATTTTGTATAACAAGCTATATGTTCCCCGCCAAGTTTACGCTCGTGTTCAGCAGCTGTGGTTTGATTTCAAGTACTTTTCGTTGTGTTTCAAACTCCCAGTCTGAATAGAATAGGTGTTCTATTTGTTTTGTTGAATTATGACCTTGAGGCATTAATTAAACAGTCTTTGGAGAACAAATGATAACTGCCATGTCAGAGAATGGCAGTTTAGTATCTATTCTTTACTCAGAAGTTCCTCAAATATCTAAGACATGATCCCCTTTCAAGGATTTCATAAAGTAAACTCTCTTTTACAATGTGAATCCTTTTGTTACAATTTGTGATCCATGCAATCAACAGCTATTTAACCAAGTCCATCAAGAGTTTATGCTGCTTTCCTGCGTCGTAGCCCAACTGCTGCTCTGTCTGCGTTTCTTACTTTTGTGATTGGTTGAGAGATTTATTTTGTGGACACACTCAAAAGACACGCTCTTTAGACAGAGCACACACCAGCCTCCCATACTGGCCTTGACGTTACCAAGCTGTTGAAACCAATAATGCCTCAGACAAAAACACCATCCCTTTAAGTAGCTGCGTGGTCTAAGAAGAAATAATGGCTTCATCCAAGTTTCTCCTCCACTTGTTGGCATCTTCAAAGGCCTTACTGTCATTGCTTCTGATGAACAGAAACGCGTATCAAGGATCCTTCTGATGAAAGATATTCACTAATTCTGCACTGTGAACGTTTCTTCTATGTTTTAAAGATCTAAACGTTTCTGTGATCTCGGCAGTATTTTGCGTGATCATGCCACTTTTACAAACAAGAGTTAATATGTGATAAAACACCAGAGAATGAATTAGCAAGGTTTTCATTAACTGATTGAAAATCTATGTATTATATTCTATTTTCAGGTGCTGGAGAGGCCATGATAGGCTGTGACGTTTAAATGTGAGATTTATCTCACACCTGTTCGCATCGCTAAAGATTAGCTATGGGAATATGCAGATCTCATTTCTGTTAGCATCTCCTCCACATATCAGCATTATGACAGCTTTGACCTCATCTGTGGAAGCTGAAATACAAAACAAAAAAGGGCCCCTTCTTCATGAGCGTGTCATATAAAAGGTAATAAGCAGGATGTCTTTGTACTCCCAGATGTCTTAAGGATTCATTTTGTTTTTCATTGTATTTTTACCTGCCTATCAGAAGCTTGCATTTAGGGTGGGAAGCAGCATTAAAACCTTCGTTACAAATCTGCAGCTTAAGGCCCTTCCATCAAGACATCAAATTCTTGCCTTTTTTTTGTTGTTGTTTTATGTGCGAGTAAGCTCAAAGAAAATGTATTTCTCCTATTTTTAGAAAGAAATATTATTCTTTTCTCTGATTGATCACCTCATACTTTAAAAAAAACAAAAAACCTTGGTTTCATTTTCCTTTCTTTTAAAGGTCAAAAAATATTTAACAATTCGTCCCGGACTTTATAATTCTCCTCCTGAGTTTAAAACAAATATCACTGCTGTTATGAGGCTTTCACATAATCATATTTTGGATTCACCTTACAAGTTCAGCTTGTGGGTGGAAGACAACATTCGTGAATATGCTGAGCAGTGTCATGTTAGGGTGAATTTAAGCTGTTTTACAGTTTTCCGTGGCATCCGAAACAGCATCGTGACAGGGGCAGATTATCATCCTTCTGCTGTCCTGGCTGAGGTTACATGTTAGTGTATCTACAGCCCTTTACCATGTCACTATTTGACATCATTAGCCAGATTAGAGCCAGTGAAGTGTCGGCTGATCCTTCCTCGTTACACGGGGATTTACTGTAGTCAGCCCCTCTGGATAACAACACTTTCAATCAGAGAAAACCAAGAGGACGAGCATCTGAACAAGCAAAAAACATGGATGACATGAAGGTGAGTGCAACAACACAGAGAGAAATGGAAAGAGGTGTTGGATCCAAAGGAAATGAGAGAAGGAGGCGAGGAGATCTAAAGAGAGGAGAACCTTGTGCGATGGGGGGGGGTTGAGCTAAGTGCCTGTCGTGAGGCAAGAGAAGAATCTGCCAGCAGTATTAACATGCCAGCGCAGCTTAAGCCAACAGTATGAAGAGAAAGATCTTAGATGCAGGAGATTTCCAAACACTGAAAGCATAAAAAAAAAAAAAAAATGTTTTTCCCATGATTATAAATGTGCAACGGTTTGCAAACACACATACCATCAGTGATGGTAATAAACTCAGTTGCTGCAGTTGTTGATGTGGTGTAATCCTGTCTACAAACACGAGGCGAGTCAAGGAAAAGGGGGATGCTGTCTGGCCCTGGGAGTTTCATTAGCAATGCGGCCCTGAGTGCGTTTGAACCCTCCAACAGTAGAGCTGGAATTAGAAGCTAAGCCAAAAAGACCTTGAATCACAGCCAGCCAAAGATGGGGGGAGCGTGTGCGAAAGTAAATCCTTGATCAATGCGGATGTCTCTGGGGTCTTCCGATTCCTCATGAATTTGGTCCAGAGTTGTTTGAAATCTTCTCACTCAGAAATGTTTTGTTGAGGGCCGCGGCTTGAACGGCGGCCAATCAACCCCGATCTCAAAGTGGATCAAGGCACGAGGGAACGTTGTGAAATCAATCTCCATGAACTTTTAAGATCTATTCACTCGGATTCTTAATTACACGCCGGAATTTTAAATAGAACGGAGGTTGTTAAAGCCCCCCTTCTGTTCACAATTTGAACTTTTCGGCTTCAGCAGCCCCTACTGGCAGTATTGGAAAAGAAACTACGGGAAGCGGCCATGCATGCTGATGAACACAGCCGATGATTATTGGGGCAGGGTTGCCTAAAATAACATCCAATCAGTAAATACCTTGTGTTTTCAATAACAGTACCCAACATCTACTTAAAAAAACAAGTACTTAAAAGCAGCTATTAAATATTTTGCTGATTTTTGCCTAAAATAATTAGTGTCAAAGTAAATGTGCAAGCTTTTGTTTAGTGTTAAGGTTTCATGTGTTATGTCTAAAACTACCTCTTAGTAAATAAAAGCTTTTTGACTAATAATTAGAGAAACAGATACATTCTGTTAAAACTGAGGTTGATTATAAAAAAAAAGAAAACCCATTGATAACCCAAGATAAATAGCCTTTCCCTTTAGCACTTCTATCTAACAGTCAGAAAATATGAGAATAAATGTTTGTAACTGGATGCTCTCGTTCTCGACAATGAGGTGTATGATGCTTCGAATAATTCAGCTTGAATAAGAAAAGACTCGACATGGGAGACATGTCATCAGTAAATGCTAACAACAGTCAGACATTCGTGTTGCTTATCTATTTATCCAAAAAAAACAAAAAAATACTTGAATTTCCCTCGGGATCAATAAAGTATCTATCTATCTATCTATCTATCTATCTATCTATCAGAACTCTACAGAGCTCTTGATTACCTTGCACACAATGACAACAAAGACGCATTCAATGTTTGACGTCAAGAAAGATGCCAAGGGGGCGCACGTGGAAAAGATTGGACCCCGCAAACACAATCCATCAAGGACGCAACAAGTTGTGATGGCGAAAACAAAAGCAAACCTCAGAGAGCTGAACATTTATTTGGAGAACGCATAGATGCTGAAAACTTTGAAATTCTGTTCTCAGACGCTGAAGGACAGATTCCAGCTCGAATCAATAACCCACGCTAAGTTCATGAATTTATCTGTGGCTGATTTATCGGATAAAGCTGATGTAAGGCAGCCTTTCACATGAAGGATGGGGAAAGTACACTGGTTTTTTTTATAATGTTGGTAGAATCAGTGTGTTTTTTTTATTTTTATCTTGCGGTACTTGTGTTAAGTCGATAGGATTAGCAAAGACTGAAGGGTTAAGTAAGTGCTCTTCATCCATGTGTGTGCACAAACTTTAGGCCACCCCTGTACGAGCAGGGCCACCCGAGGCCAAAAAGTCTGGACACGCCCCTGCATGTCATTGGTATTAACAAAAAAAAAAGTTATAGTCAAAGTGCACTTAAATACATAACAAAAAGTTCAATGTAAATATGAAGCTGACCCATCTGAGAGTCTTTTATATAATAATATTTTGTGATAATACTGGTTCATTTTCCCTGATTTTCACAGTGTTTGAGCAATCTAAAATTCTCTCTGTACTGTTTGTGCCCAAAATTACAGCCAGCCGTGTTATTTCCATCTTTGTAAATAAGCAGCCCGCAGCATCGCTCGGCTGTCCCAATGGCCTTGGTTGTCATGGAGGCTAACAACTCTCATTATGATCAAATGCAACAAAAAAGGAAGAAGATGAAACTCCACTGTGAGAGAAACTGTGCCAAAAGCAGAGGAGATCAATTAAGGTCAGGGTTTTCACACCACTGGTCTGCGGATTAGCTGATTGAAAAAAACAAAAAAACAAAAAGTGGCATCAGTGTGAAGTGGCAGTTAATCAGGAGAGCTTCAAAATGTTCCTGCAAACAGGCGGTACAAGGAAGGCAAAGGCAGACAGAGAGAGAGAGAGAGAGAGAGAGAGAGAGAGAGAGAGAGAGAGAGAGAGAGAGAGAGAGAAAGACTATTGCTACATATGAAGGAATGATTTTATGTGTAACAGTCATTTGCTAATTTTGCTATTTGCTTCTAAATTATTAGAAGTTGGTTTTGAAATTCTACATTGGATGTTCAGAAAATATGTGTGAGTACAATTTCCCTGTTTACAGTTTTTAATATACTAAATGTTTGGTTTTTTTTGTGTGTTGTTGTTTTAAAGATTCACCTATTTACTTAATGTAAAATCTTCCAAAACTGTAAAATCTTCCAAAACTTAATAGTCATGACTAAAAGTCAGTTTTATGGATAGTCTTTCTTACCATTTTAGAACATAAGCCTTGTGTGGTCAAACTCAGTCGGACTGTTATTTTTTCAGTATCACAGAGCTATTGTTTTAACTTGATTTACAGGCTGAAGGAGATATTGTAGACAAGCAGACCTGTCTTTCCAGTGTTTTTCATGGTGGTCTGGTTGGATGACTCAGCGGTAAACTTCTCGAGCACAAGCTCCTGATATTCCTCTGAAACCAGAGTTTGTTCATCTGCAATGTTCACAGGTGATTGGTTCTTCGCTCCACATTCTGGGTATGAGGCAACCCAGCCTCGAGGTCCATGGCTTCCTGCAGAAATGGGAAAAAAACAAAAAAAAAACAAGAGCTTATGAACAACATACTCATCCGCGGAAATCCCCTTTGTCTACGGATTCTGGCTATAACACAAACAGAGTTAGAAACACTGGGGAAATATTACTGCTACTGCAGAAGGCAGGGTTGTATTTTTATTTTTTTTTAAAGAGCCTGTAACAATAAATTATGAGTAAGAGGACAATGCTTCTGCTACTTTCATATTCATTTAGCTGAAGTGCCCTCCAAACCTCTACAACAGCTGGGAAAACGTGTAAACAAAATCAAAATGCATCATCTAGCCACAGGCCATTCCAGCATTAATTGTCCAACTCTGAATAAATATAAATATCCAAATGAGGCATATTCCTAAACTGCACCACTTACTGAAACTGAGCCTGAAATTGGTGCCAACATAATGTAGGTCTATGCCTCTGTTGTGTTTCAAAAACAAAATAAAATGGGCTTTTCAATAAAAAAATATAAAAAAATACTCCACTTAAACAATTCATGTGCAGTGTCACAAACGAACTTCCTGTAAAATCCCCATCCACTGTCTGCTCTTTTAATCCTCTATCCCCCTACAGTGGCGCCTCTACAAAGGAATAATCCACAACCGACAGGGGTCCCCTTGATCTCTTCTCGGGTACAATGGGCCAATGCAACAACAAAAGCCGAGGGATCAGGGGAACAAGGAAGCATGCATGGATTTTAACTTTTTTGGTTTAACACAATATTCATGATCCCATTCCCTGCAGATACTGGGCAACTTTGCTACTGGCTCATAAAACCAAAAAAAAAAAAAAAAAGATTTTTTTTTTTTTGATATGAAAACTCCTTTTCCCTGGAACACCCTGGATCAAGGGTGGCTTTATGTTGTGCTGTGTGTAAACACCTTGCAGCCAGACACACAGTACGTCAAAAAAAAAGAACGGCATAATTCAGGATTCATTTGAAAATATTCTTTGTTTAGCATGTCAAACGGAGGACATCATAACCGTGCACTGTGAGGTGTGCAGACGCATAAACAGGATGCGTTTCATTCCCCTCTTCTATGAATATGTCATTCGATTTGCACCGTGTACAATGTTCAGTGCTGGGAAATGTCTCCGATTTGACCGGTGCCTTAGATTGTCTTATAAACAGCACATGCAGGATTATGGATTGCATATAAATGTGGGATTGGATTAGAGCTGCATTCCTTACTTATGACTGTATTAGCAAGCAGGATTAAATTTGTCAGTCATGGACTTGACTTAGAACTACCAATATGTCTGTAGAAACAAATCTCAATTTTTCCCATCCCGGAACAGAGGCCATTATGAATGTAAGACTTTTATTATAAGGAGAGAGAAAGATGCTTGCCAATCATGTATGTTACTGCAGGGATTTATATTAAATTGAGCAATTCTTTATCATACTAAAGGAGAAAATGGTCTTTATGTACAATTTTTTTATGGTTAAGCCTTTAAGTAGTAAACATATTTGTCTATTAAATGCTCTTCCAATTTGTGCTTCCTGAAAAGTCTGACATTTATATATATATATATATATATATATATATATATATATATATATATATATATATAATTTATTATTTTTTACCATTATTTTTTTTTTTACCATTATTCATCCTTTTCGTCATTAAAAGGATTTAAATCAATAAGCTAATTTAATGCTTTGATTAAAAAATTAAAAGCTTCAAGCCAAAACAAAACATATTTTATATAAACAGCCAAAAAGATTAGTGTACTGTTAAAAAAAAGGTCTAATGTCACTGAGAATCAGCCTAAAACAAATGTGGAACTGATAAATGAGACCAAACTGAGTCTGAAACCTGACTGGCAGGGGGCAAAAGAGGACTGCATTAGGATTAATAACAACGACTAACAAATATCTGGTTATTTACAGTTTTGCTTCCGTTCCTGATGTTTGTTCATTGGTAAAAAATAATCAGGATATAAGTCCATATTATTATATAAAGTTTCAGGGCTCCATTTTTTTTTTTTTTTTAAATGCTTTGTATTTATATGTACACATGACAACAGCCTTCCTGTTTGTTGGTTTTTAAGTCCCATCAAATCTATTTCAGAATCCAGCTGATCCAGTATTGGATGAAGGTGTTTGTGAGACAAACCGTTTAGGTTTCTTTGCATCCACACGGTTGGACTGGACAAACACTGGAGCTCAGACTGCGACTGTGAAGGGTAAGCTGGATATTTATACCGTTTGAGGAAATATTGTTAATAAAGTTGTGCACACTTGAGGCAGTTGTACAATTGGTTATAACTCACTCCCGTCCCTTTTTTTTTTTTTTTTGTTTGGAGAAAATATACTGTATATTCTCTTTGGCAGAGCTGTCTGAAGTTGAATGCCTCCGGTTGCTTTGAACATTTACCATTCCCCTGACCCACACAGTGAGCTATATGGGCTACCACAAGAAGAAGAGAAAAAAAACACAGAACTATTCCAGTTCTCCAGTGGGCAATTTCAGGCCCCATTTTCTTGCTTTGCTGCCTTCTCCTCTTAAGTGAATTGTGGTAAACTACAAAAACCTTTTTCAGATGTTACTGAGATATTCAGCCCCACAAACGTGACTGACATATCTCACGAAAACAAGGAACCCCCACAGGTCGGCTGTGCAGAGACAGACTGGAGGTTGACTCAAAGCATAGAATAGTTTAATATAAATAATGTAGAAAAACACAAACAACAACACATGATGTAAAAAGCAAAAAAAGAAACAGTATACTGAAGCGAAGACATTTTCCAGGGTCAGTTTATTCAAAGTGATACAAGAGAAAAGTGTAATCGTTTGGCTAATTTTCTATTAAAACACAAATTACATCCTATTTACTGTGAGAGAGATAATTCTGCCTTTCAAGAAGAGAAAGGGA
Source organism: Symphodus melops (assembly GCF_947650265.1). Lineage (NCBI taxonomy): Eukaryota > Metazoa > Chordata > Actinopteri > Labriformes > Labridae > Symphodus > Symphodus melops. The sequence continues at coordinate 19,613,983 of NC_136694.1, forward strand.
GGAGCAGAGCTAAAATCAGATAAGTGAGGGGTGCACAGCAGTCGATTAATCTGTCTCATCGCCATCCATCAGAATGACTATAATCCTCACGCTTAAGCCTTCTCCACTGCAGCCCTGCCACTCTGCAAGGCCGAGGTGGACCAATTAAAATAAACTTAATGTTTTAATATGCTGAAGATTGATTTATTTAAACATTTACACGTCACGTGTGCAGCAGCGGCGAAAACACGCTCAGCTGCACGCCACTTTTATTCCAATGAAAATCTTTATGGGCGCTCTCAGGTAGTTTATGCGGCACGCTGGCAGCTTGATACGTTAGTGATGGACAAAGATGAGTGGAGTTAAAATGACGTGACAATCCACGTTCCAGGAATATGAGAAATTGCAGAAGCCATCAGTTAGGTTTGCGGCAGAGGAAACGCAGGTCCTCCGGAGCAGTTCTCCAGACCTCTGACTCCCTGCTGAAGTCTGGTTTATTCAGTGACTCAAAAACGATAGGAGTGATAAAAGATGGCGAATGATAGCCTGGCGGTTATGTTGCGCGCTCCGAATACAGAGGCTTTAGTCCTTATTGCAGCAGCCTTGGGTTCGAATCTGAGCTTGGCCCTTTGCGGCATGTCATCCCCCACTCTCTCCTCTCAGCATGTCCCGTCTCTCTGTATTCAGACAATCTAACCAATGAAGAAAACATGCCCCAAGAAAATACACAGTGTGTAAAAAAAGATGGCTTTTGAGTACTGTTTCAGAGCTCACACCTAATAAAATGTCAGTTTGAATTTTAAAAGTAGTTGTAATTGGACAGCATAAATGAAAAAAGTCCTCAGATTCCACTTTGAGCACCACTTCCACTTTCAGCCAGAAACCACTTTAGAGCAAAGACTGTTTTCATCATCTTAACGATAATCAAGTTTACAAGTCAATATAAAAATATTTCACCCTTATTTTCACGTACACCACAAAAAAAAAAGGAATAAAAAGAAAAATGGGATTTAGGTGAATCAAACAATAAATGGTTCAGGGTTTAATGCAAAGCGAGTAAAATATAAATGGAGGGAAACAAAACATCTGTAGTGGACAGCAGCTGGCTGTAACTGAATATAGGAGCTCTTAGATGTGGTAAAATATGGAACTATTTTTTTGAACAACGATAACCAATAAAGCTACAGTGTAGGTAGAAATACAGATTTGTATCTGTTTTGATTCAGAGATGATACACTTGGCAAATCATTCCTCTTATATCATTCAAAGTCTTCCAACAGGTTAGATAAAACATCATGACAACCTAAAAGGTGTTATAAACAAACATCACTGCTGTATAACAAGGCGCGTCAAACTATCTATAGTATGTGTTGAATCTGTAAAACAAGGTTTGTTTTTCTTTATGTCTGAGTCTTTAGATTGTCTTGTTACAGTCGTGGACTGCGTTACAGAAAGTCTGTTGTCTTTTTAGAGACCTTCAAATAACAGTTACCTTGAAATACATTTGACTTGCTTCTGCCGCTCTGTATTTACACTCCAGCTCCCCGGCACTCACGGAAAGTAGACAGGACTCAGATGGACAAAAGTGGCTCAATAAATAGTCGAGACTGATTCATCTGCTTGGCTGTTTGCAGGAGGACTGTTGACTGTACACATTTAGATGAATTCATACAGTACACAGTCCTCACCAGGCAAATAAATCAGCCAATGTGGCAGCGACACAACATACTTACAGCCATGTGAAATAAAGATATCAAGAAATGAATCTGGGGAAATGTTCAATCCATGACGGATTCCTGCAGAATTGATGCTGAAACGTCTGTAAGCTTTTATGAACCGCCTTCCTTTGAATGAATAATTGCCTCCTTCGAGGTGCTTTTAATGAGTCATGAAAGTTCATTTTCTTCTTCCAGGAAACGTTTCAACAGAATCAAATTTAGGTACTCGTAATATTGACTCTCAGTAAAAAAGAAAAAACCACCATCACCCTGAGGCTAAAATTAACAATAATAAATAAAAAGCACACCTTAAAAAAAAAAGGAACTACACCTTCCAGTAGGCCTTCACAAGATTTTAGAAATATGCACTGTGCCATGTTCAGTATTCTGAATACTGGATTATGTGCTCTGAACAATGTTCAGTATTGCAATGACAATATAAAGTGTGATAAATTAACACAAACTGAAATGTGCATGTCAGCGTTAACTCCGTTTGTATAACTATCTCTCTTCCTTCTGGATCAAAATGAATTGTGATAGAACTTGTTTCCAACACGTGATTGTCCCCGAGGAATCGCAGGGCAAGCTGACAGGCTAGCAATGAGCTTCATCCAACTGCATCGCTGTGGCGTGAAAACATGGCAGTTATACCCAGGCTATCATCCAATGGGGAAAACGTACACACAGCTGAATGATCATAGAAAATATTCTTTTCATGTATTTGGATACATTGAAACTTTCATGACGCGTTTAAAGCCAATACTCACGCCGCGAAGACGACGTAAACGAGGTTATTCACGCAGCTCTACATCTAATCGATGGAAGCAGAGGTTGTATGAAGACATACGACGTCCATGATGGGATTTTCGGCGTACGTCATAATCTTTTCTTTGAGTAATCTATCCTCTACGTCTTAATAAAGATGAAGGATGTTTATATTGTCCATGCTGTTCGGAAATCCCTCCCGTTGTGTTGGCTCGCATCACCGCAATGTGACACCACTGGCTGCTGTCTACTTGTTTTAAGTAAAACAGGCACATGTTTCTTTCAATAAGGCACTTTCAGTTCCAGGCGTCATCCCATTAACCTTGGGATAAACAGCCGTGCCTGTGCTGCCATGGCAATGCTGACAGAATGGAGATTGCCTTGTCATTTCCGTTGTGTCCCTCTGAGAGAAAAGCATCCGTGCTGTTTGCCGCCTGGCAGATCTCCCAGAATTGGCACTCTCGCAGTTGCACACACATACAGACGCGCACGCACTCACACACACACACAAAAAAAAAAAAGTACGCTGATCAGTCCATATGTATGAGTGACACTGACAACATAACATGACCGTCAGATATAGAGGCAGCCTCCACAGGAAGGAGGGTCAGGAAGACAGTAAAGTGAGATCCATGCTGGTGTTTGCTGCAGGATACTGTCAGGAGATCGGGGTGATATTTTGAACATTCCTGCCGTCAGGTTCGATCTGCACGAACACTCCAGATGGTGAAGACACAGGCAGGGCCAGCGAAGGGGAGAATCAAATGTCCAGGTGATGAGCTCGATGCTCGTAGGCCATAAAAGACCTTTTCAGTACGCTTGACACAGACGACGGACGACAGTTTCAAAGTCAGTGTGCAAACAAAACTGACAATACGGGAGGTTGCATTTATTTTTTGACGCGTGTCGATTTCGAACGGGATAAAAAACCCCTGACTCAGTGTGCAATGGCCTTAAAGAGCGACTTAGTCTTCTGACCTCGTGAAGACTGATGTCTAAAACAGAATTAGTAAAAAAAAATAAAAAAAAATGTCTTCTGTATGAACAGATCCGACCTGACCACAGAGTGAAGTGTAAAGTAAAGGGATCAAGCATGGAATCATAAGGGAAGCATAAATGTCTGACAGACGTGACAGAGAAATCCTTCTGAAAGTTGCTGCGATATTTCTGGACACACAAAGACCCCGTTTACACCTCATATGAGAATACTATCCGTCCATGGATTTGTAATTCAAGGTACCAAATATGCACGACGAAAGTCTGGATGTGATGTCTTAAATGAGCAGTGGAAATACCGATTGGATTTCCTTGTCCACTTTGCTCTCTGACAAGTGGAAAAGACATGAGAGCTGTGCCTCAGCCTCGCCTCCAGCTCTTTTCCAACATGAAAATACTTTGGACGGATATCCCTCCACCTCTTCTGAGAAGCAAGGACGTAAGACTCATTAAAGTGATGGACGCTGCACAAATGCGACGCGTAGAGAGCATCCTCGGTGTTTCTTTACAGAACAGACCCAGATTTCACCGGCGTCTACCTGCAAACTGCAGCATGACAAGCTCCTAAGAGCGGACAGACTTTCCCCCTTTCCTGCAGCATCGCTCGGTTCCACCGTGTCCTTCAGACCTCTTTACACGCTTCCTGGCAGCGCTGTGACCTAATGGCTGGGGTGTGATGAAGAGAAGGCAGAAGAGCTCAGTGCCGGGCTGAATCGACTGTGGGAAAAAAGAGAAGCAGACTCAAGTCTACTGAACGCTGCAGACGGCAAGCCTTAAACATTAAAGACACCGACTCCGAGCTGCAGCCGGTAGAATAAGCACCCGGGGATGGATGCGGCTTAAAAATTCACTCACCGGGCACATGGTTTCATAATTCTTTTTCAGTCCACTAAAACTAAGAGTCAGGCTCGGTCTAACACGTTGATTTCTCTGTCGAGAGGGATTTTAGGTTTCATTTGAAGATGTACAACAATGGGAGACTGCATGCAACTACATTCAGAGTGAGGAAAATCATCCTGGCAAAAATGGGGCAGCCAATTTTGGTGACTGACTGTTACCGAGTTTAAACGAGGCCATGCTGCCAAAAACGAGAAAATGCTACACCCAGAGTGCAATGTGCGACTTAATGACAGTTCAGGCGAGGACAGGGCCTCTCTTTTGCTTTCACAATGGTACAATTCAACAAGTGAAAGGCATTTTCATTTACGCAAATTGTGAGCCTTGAAAAGCGCAACAATCCCGAAGACGTCTTCTGTGGACTCACAAAAGGAGGCCTTCAGGTAAAAGGACAGGCTGTTCGTATGAAATGAGTCGTCAATGGCAACAATTAGCCTTCCTTCTCCCGTGTGTGTGTGATTCTGAATCCACTGGGAGTTGTAGTTTCAAAAGGAGTTTCTCGTCAGATTGCTTTAGTGGACGGTCTGCAAAATGACGCCTCAATTATCAATGAACCATGAAGGTAAAAACTATGACACCATCAGTGGGCGTCAGCCGGCTTCAAAGACAAGTCAGAGAATACGGGATGAAGAACAGTGACTTTTTTTTTTTCTAATTATAAAAGGGGGAAATAGTAAGGGCATATTGCAAAAATCTGGGAATAAATTCCTTAAAAATAATAGCGGCGTCTGCTTCAGAGCTTATAAATGTTCTTTTTTTTTTCTTCCACATGTCCATCCCCTTCTCAGTGGAATTCTGAAGGAGCAGGTACTCAATATATCAGCGCGTTTTTTTCTTTATGAAAAAAGAAAAAAAAGGCATGTGAGGGCACCGCGGGGGGACAGAGAGAGCGATGCATGAGTGAATCTTCAGTTACACATCACCACATTAAAGGTGCATTTATCTGACCTTGTCAGTTCTGTCAGGAAGCAAAGAGGGAAAAGGGTGGAAGTACAAAAACGTAGACATCTTTGTTCTCTTTTACTTGTGTCAAAGACAAAAGACAATCAATGACAATTGAGCCTGAGGAATTACGAACCACTTTAAAACATGGACGGCTAATCAGTGTTGATGGTAAACGTAGCCAATTCAAGCAATGGATTCCTCGGTGTCTGCCTCACTGATTGAGAAAGACGAGTTGCCTCCAGGTCACAGAAATGTTCTGGGAGTGCATATGGACATGTACCAGGATGTATTTAGATTCAGCAAGCTCTACATTACTTGAATAGGTTACTCAAAATCCTCTGAATTTATTGTGCGGGGAGCCCTTTAAAGTGTTTCTGAAGAATAATGGCACGTTTGTAATACATGCTGAGGAGATCTTCATTTCTTCCAAAATATCTCAATTAACTCCCGCCTCATTCCCAATATTAGAAAAGAGTACAGAAACTGTAATGATAGGTTTTGGATGGGTGATGCTTATAGCTTTAATCCATAAAAGCATTTGGATAATGATGTAAGAAGGGTAAGGGTGAAATACCGTGATTGTGGATATTAAAATCCTGAAAGGCTGTTGCTGTCTCTGGTCACACGCTTTCATCATTGGTCCCAGTAGGAGATTTTGCTTTGGATGATTTCCAAATAGAAGTGGTCTTCCTATGAGTTAAGGTCAACTTTAAAATGTTGGGATTGGAGAGATGAGCATAATGCTGAAATATTGACCAAAAAAAAAAAAAAACGTACACTATGACAAATCTTACCCATTTAAATCTGTCAAACTCCTCAACCTCGAGCCTTTGTAGACCTTTCACACCGCTAACATTTGATCAATAAGATAACGCTAACTTTCCTGAAAACCAACTACAGTATCAGCTTCCTTGAAGTTTGTGCAGACCACAGCTGTGACAGGTGATTAAAGGTGTAGCCGCTCGGGGAGATAGCTGATGGGAGCTTCGGATAAGAGAACTGCTTTCACCACACAAAGCTCGAGTGACGGAAAGTGAAGACGAGATCCAATGAATCATCAGATTCAATGGATCATAAATAATCCTCTGCTATCTCCAGCATCACGATCAACGCTTTTAAAATTGAACCTCCCTTTTCGCTGATGCTTTGTGTCAACATCTGACCCATGCTACATGAGTTCCATTTTTATTATATACACAGTATATGAAAGGAAAGCGGTTAGATTTTGGTGAAGGCTGATATGATGAGACACAATTTATGTTAACTGATTTTGGACTCATAAGATATCTGAGCTTGAGACTGCTTCCTGGGGTGGTCCAAAGTGGTACTTCACTTAGATATTAATCTGCTTTATTAGTCTGGAAGTGCTGCATTCATTCATCATCGCCGGCAACTATAACCCTCCAAGCAGGCTCAAGCTGTAATGTGCTGCTGCTGGAGATTGTAGGGGCCAAATTAATTTGTTGTCCAGCCTAAAACACACTTTATGCCCCGGCATTACACAACAGAGTGCGTCAGCTATAACTCAACTTTTTCTTTTTTTTCTTCTCAAAAGCCGTGCTCTCTACAAAACAGCCTGCTTTTCAGATAAGCTCTCACGACTTAGCAACAAAAAGAAAAAAGGATCAGACAGAGCGGTCATCTGAACACACCTCATAAAGCTGAACAGCACCAGGGAAAGTCTTTTGTACTTCTAGCGGTTTCTCTCGAGCATTTCACGGCCATCTAATGACCAATTAGCAGCACTGAAACCATATGTGCTAAAGAGAGGATTGGAGGTTGAACGTCTGATCTCCACAGGAGCTAATAATCACAAGCTAGAGTGAGATGAGGCCATAACATACGAGTTATAGTGAGGGGGGGGAGATCAGTGAAAGTCACAGGACAAGACCGTGTGTTTGTCGAGACCAAGAACTTTTCAAGATAAAAAGAGATAAAAGAAAAGGTTTGACCCCTCACAAGCGGTACACCACCACGTTTACCGCAGTACTATACCCACGGAGAAGACTGCTTAAAGCCAAACCCTTTGAAATGATGTTCGGCTCTTTTTTGTATGAAGATTGTTTCAAAGGGTCGGTCACTGCTGCAAATAAGCACAGAAAGTTTTTAAAAAGCGAAGTCTACATGCTGGAGAGATAATTCCTCTGTGCTCTGTTTTCATCAACAATCAAATCAAATACCAACTTCTCTTTCCTTTACCTTGAATTTGCAGTTTAAGAATAGAATGTCCTGGATTTAAGGAAGAAGACTCAAAAGTGTATGTAATCATTAAAGACACCAAGTAGACAGGAGCAGACACTTGGTTTCCTCCCCCATGAAGTTCTGCCAGAGTTTAATACAGCCATTTTCACCATTCCTCGTTCCAGCGGCTTGTTGCCTTCAGTCTGGTCCTCAGCGAGTGAAATACTAGCTTATTTGGACTCAGGTCAAATGACTTGGCCGGTCGAGATCTCTCCACTGCTTATTGATAGAAAGAGAATTCTGGTTTGTTCTTTAAGAGTAGGGCCGTAACGATTCACTCAACTCACGATACGATTCTCTCACGATTCATTTGAAGAGGATCTAGAGGTGATTGGAGCTTCTCATTGTGCTGCTGATTAAACGCTGCGTCGTGTTGCTTGTGCTGTTTGTGAAGTTCTCTTGTCTTGTTGGAATATTTGCACTCAGTTTTTTGGCTTTTCTTTTCTGTCTTGGGAAGCCCAAAATGCTTCCACTACCATGATAACGCCTGCTTATTACAATCAACCTCCTCTGCTCTACAAGCTGCCGATGCTTCACGATATTACTGGGACTTATTTGTCAGAGAACCGATTCGAACCTTGACACTTTTGAATCGATTTTTAGCCGCCTCACGATTAATCTTTACACTTCAGTCCTTGAATTGGTGGTTTGATTACAGAAAGAGCTACTTTCCATTAAGTACAGCGTTGACCCCCTCAAACACCTTTAAAGCTCCAAAGCCAGTGATTAAAGCTGATTGCAACTGTGAAAACCACCAAACCCAATGTACTGACCAACACAACCAAACCGTGGAGGAAAACCACACTGCCCTGATACTGTCAGACTGCACTTTAAAATGTGTATCTAATGCGCATCAGCTTTGATATGAGGTTACACAACACTTGCTTTGAGGCGTTATCTCAGCCCAGACATTTTACATTATGCAATTAACAGAGTGACCTCATACCTCCTCACTTACTCCACCCGGCCGTTTGAGATCCGGCCTTCACTTCCAGCACATGTCTACAGGAGAGGGTGGAGGACAAGACAAACAATCCAGCCGTCTCTGCATGTATATACAATGTGTTCCAGTACTTACTTGAAGGACAAAGGGCCCTTTTAGCTGCCCACTTCAAGTCCTTAAACAAACTGTTTCCATCTCCATTTACTCAGATAAATTGTGCCAAATTATATTTTGTTGATGACTTTCCTACATTATACAGCAATGTTGTGAACGATTTTTATATTTTTAAATTTTTTTGCATGGAGTATGAGAGGTTGGATAGGCCCGAAAGCAACACCTCTGGAATACACAATTCAAAATTAAACTGAGTGCCAGAAATAATGGTGTAATAGTGAGCTGCTCTATGGCTGTGTGTCACAGTAGGAGACCATACAGACCGTAACTTCAGGTGGTCCCGAGTTCTGAGAAGTAGGCATCTGATAAGAATGGCGCCACTGCCGTCCTCGAGCTGGAGCTCAATCTTTAATCAGGGGTCATTGTGTTCCACACAGTGGCCTCCGAACACATAAAAGCAGGTAGAGGAAGTGCTAAATCATACAGGCTATAGGGTCTAATTGGCCACCAGAATGGGCTTAAGCCAAAATATTGTTTTCCCTTGGCGCTATCTGCTTCCATCTCGTGGACTTTGATAGAAACTGTGGCTTCCTGTTCTTGGGTGTTGCCCACTGCAGAAGTACAACATCCCCTCGTCTGTAAAAATAATCTCCAGGACTTTGTGTGTTGAGAAGAGAAAAAAAAAAAAAAAGAAAAAAAAAAGAGGGACAGAAATACATTCTGTCCCATGAGGAGGAGCTTCCCCTCAAATTCAAAAGGGTAACAGCTTCCCCTTCACTTTGGCATGGGGCCAACTTCCCAACAACTGTTCAGAAACGTCACTTCTTTGAACGTCTGCAAACAATACTAAATAGAAACTTTAGACACTGTCCCAGATCCCAGCATATAGGATGGGAAAATTGTTTCACTAAAGAGTGGGACTATGAAAAAAAAAACGCACTCTACACTTTACTTTTCCTGAAAATAAATCGGTGTATGTATTCATACAGGAATGTAATGCATTTACTTTGGACTTCCCTTATGGCATTATTTGAGTGGTAAATGATTTGGAGTTGTAACGTGCAGCTGCTTGTGTTCTGATTTTCTAGACTTCAAAAAAAACATCCTCAAAAATAATTGATCTTTACTTTGAATGAAGCATGATGTGAGAGTAATGCTTGGAGTTCCTTGAGAATTCTTTAACTCATTTCAGAAAGTTTGGCTACAGGTTAGCGCGTGTGAGAGATGAAATGGGTCAGAATGAAAATCATCAGTATACTTTGCAACAAAGCATCATTGAAAATTTAAACAGGCCCGCACACAGCCTGAATAAGTCAATACTCTCAGGCCCCGTCGACTCATTTTGTGGAGCATATTGAATGCATGCAGTGTTACTGAACTAACTTGTGTTGCGTGCTGGAGGAGGACGAGATGTGCTCGGCTTGAGAGGCTGCACTAACATTCACAAAGTCATAACCTATTTAAACTTTCCAAAGAAGAAGGAAACAGGTGTGTGAATGATTATAGTCAACTGTTTGAGTACTAAAAAGTGGACAGCACTGTCTAAAAGGCAATTCAGCTTTATGTAACTGCTTATATTAGCATATTATTAGTATTTATTATTTACTTATTTGTACACTCTACTTCATCCTTACACCTCCTTCAATTAGAAAACTGAATATTCAAACGTCTTACTTCGACTACGGGTGGCAATTTACAGCAATCCCTGTACTCAATACCAGAACGTCCTGTTACTTGAATAATGGAGTCAACGGCAATTACTGAAGTACTCGAGTACCCATCGTACCCATCTACATGGAAAAAATAAGTTTGTTTAAAGTTGACACTTCGGTTGAAAAAACAAACAAAAAAGCTAAGTACAGATTTTTCCAAGTTCAGAAAAAAGCTGCAGTATTTGAAGCAGCAGACAGTCAGTAGAGCGATTGTGGAACGTTGCTATAGTCCAGTTCTGCTGAAGCGTTACGTAACAGGGTATACGTCCAAAAAAGGATTTCTAGATAATGACATACATGTGTTTATCACATCTCTGTGCTTTCACTTTTATCGACTGAGCTCACAACCTGTGAATCCAACCAGTTATCTATTTCGGTTTACTTCTTTTAATCATTCTCCGTCCAAAATATGCTTTACAAAAATAATCACCTCGTTTTGTTGAACATTGAATTACAGTCAACAAACATGTTCCACATGTCAACCCTGAGGATGCTTTTTCCCCAGATCAGATTTTGCCATTTATTTTCCAACAGAAAAATCTGCCAGGCCAAGGTCTGTTGTCAGCAGACAACTTTATAATTCATAATGTTTGCACAAGAGTGTGTTAGGCTTGAGATGTTCATGTTTAGCCCCTTCTAGTTCATCTATAATTCATTCCTGTTATTGAACACCTGGTGCCTACAAGTATTTCAAATGTTTTGTGTGATTCCATTTCAAGCGTGTTGTAAAAAAAATAAAGACAAATTTAATCATTTAAATAAACGTTTAATGAAGTGTTGACACAGACTCATCAGTCCGCCTTTGCTGACCCTGGTTCTTCTTCTGTGTCTGGGCCCTTATTTGAGGATTGCATCTGATTAAAGTTTGGAGACTGCTGGATAAATGGCATGTCTGTTGTTAAAAAAAAAAAAAAAAAAAAAGTAGTGTTTTAAGTTGAAAAATGCGTTCATTATTTTTGTGCATTCACCATGTCAAAGGAGAGCCTCCATCCAAACAAGCTCAACATCTCCAAAAGGAGACAAAGCCGGAAATGAAACAAAAAAAAAACCTGCACTTATGTAATCAAATGATCACACGGGGGTTTTTGAAATACTGAACAGTGATTGCATCAGGCCAAAAACAAGCTGCATAAATATTGATTATGTTATAAATTGACACGACTTTGAGGTTTGCGGTCCAGGTTACATTTCAAAAGTCTGTTCATGCAGTTCAGTGTGAACGAGGTCACAGCTATGTTTTTATATTGTTTAATCCTTTAGCATGAGTATAGAACCTTTGTGCACAGCAAAGAAAATGTGTCGATGCTTCAGTTGCACATGTATAATGAATCAAATATTAGATTGCCTACAGGAATAATTCATCTCTTGGGCTCTATAATTTTAGTTTGAGCAGGATTTCTACCTCTTTCTATTCTAACCACAGTTTAAACTTCTGACCTTTACAAAAAAAAAAGGTCACTCACAATAACTACTTCCTTTAAAGCTGTTCTCCTGGTTGACGAGAACATCAAATGTGCAGTTTTCAACAACAACAAAATGAAGTCCACTTAATCGTGAATAGTTTTAAAGTACATGTTCAATAACAAAGAGCGTACAGGTCACAGAACATTTACTGCCGTTTCAGCAACAAAGCTTATTTCCTCTGCACTGTTTTTTGTTCGTTTATTAAATTCAAGGCATGAGTTCAATTCATGAACCTACAAGTACAATCATTGGATGGAGCACATGTTCTTGCTTCTCCTCATTTAGCTCAGGACTACACGTCATCTAAGTCTCGCTAATGACCACGTTTGTGGAAAGTTCACGGAAAGTTTTCGCAACTCAAGTCGACTAAAGTTCTTTCCCTTTTAACTCCGTTGTTGCGTCTCGGAAACTTATGAAAGAGTAGCTGTCGTCTCTTGGGATTTGGCCTCTCTATGTATCAGTGCACATTGACACCAATCCAATACTGCATGGCTGCGAGGAAACCTCTTGCTAATTGTAAACAAGAGAGGGAGGTGAGCGTTCGGTGGAGCAGAGCACAGATCTCTGTCGAGCTGCAAAGTGAAACGCTGATTAGTGACGCTACATTAGTCCGCTTTTGTCCAAGGGCAACTGTTTCATATCAGCTAACATTCTGCAACACAGACGCCCACTTCAGCACTCACAAATGTCCCACAGCCGGTCCCGGTGATGGATGCGTCAATATCAAAAAGAGAAATTGCATTCATAGTTTCTTCCTATATTAAGGAATAATTAGTGAGCTCTTTTTAGGTGTTATACAAATCAGAAGACCCTTCAAATGGAGCTCAACTACCGAGGTTTAAGTAGATCACATACCGGACCGTGTGGGGTTATCTGCCCAGTATGTATTTATGTTAATATTAATATTGGTCCTCAGATGAAGTGGAGCGCAAAGCAAAAAAATATATAATCCAACTTTAATTTGTTACATCAGCGTTTCAATCTATTCCTATTGTTACGCTTCTTTTCAGCGAGAGCCCCTTATCTCACACGGAGCCATCACCTCTCTCTGAACTGTCGCAGCCTCATATTCCATTTGTGCAGCTTCATCCATTCGTTTAATTATCTCTTCTTTTGACTCTTGGACGTTCCACTAAGCCAGGACTTCTGCACCTGACTATTACAGAGGGCATGCCGGCGCCTACAACAGAGAGTGTTTGTTTTAGTCCTAAAGGCTATACGGGGGGGTGGGGGGGAGGCAGGGTCTCCAATATGTTTTCCATGTACCATGTGTGAATGAAATGGTTTGGACATGTGACAGCTTTTACACAGAACAGCTAACTAGCTCTGAATGATATTGGTTAAAATTAAAAAAAATAAAAAAACATTGCACTTATATATATTACACTTTAGGGAAATAAAAAAGGCCACAACATCAGATAAATGCAATAAAAATGTTGACTGATGAACACAGATAGACGATCAACAATTTGTTATGCTAGTAATCAAAGATCCATTTTTGACCTGTTGGTGTAGATAGAGTGAGAGGATCAGAGAAGTTATTAAGACTTATTGTCTTGACACCGTGGACACATCTGTACAAAAACGTCACGCCAAAGCATCAGAAAAACACATTTCAGTCTGGATTTGTTTGACATTAAAGAGACATTAAACAGAGAAAAAAAAAAATTTATATATATATATATATATCCAAAGACAACAGAAACAGTCGTCATGAAACAGTTGGCCATCAGATAGGTGGGCACCAGAGAAGGAGACAGGCAGGCAGCTGTCTCCGTGGGGGGGGGGGGGGGGGACACACATGGAGGCCTCTCACTTACCTGCCTGTCACAGTGTCAGCGTGACCCCCGCAGCATGTGGTCAGCAGGAAGCAGACCATTAGCCACAGTCGGTGGGTAGAGGTGAAAGATCTCCACCCACACAGTGAACCCTCCGATGACACCTTATCTGGGGTTTCAGTTTGTCGGCTTGGGCGTGTCTTTTTGCGTGGCCAGCACTTTTAGGTCTTACAATGCCAACTGTGTGCTGTAAAAATGTCCCAACAATCCTCTCGAAATCAGCCAAAATGTAAAAATAATCTCCTCTCAGGATGTCTCATAGTGTGATAGTCAGTTTAGTCATGACAAAAACACATTTATACAGGTTGACAGAGACTGTACAAAGATCTGTGTCCTCATATTGTCATGATCTGACAAAGCCAAGTGACCTGTTGTATTTCTCTACACACGGCGAGATGGACTCAAAATGAAAAGCTGTTACAATGATAATCAAGTGACGGCAGACGTGCATGGCTCCCTTTTCAAAGAAGGACTGATAGAAATAGACGCTTTGGTGTTGTTTAGTAAAAGTAGTGGAGAATCATTTTCTAATAAAAGCCCTCGCATACCGACGCCGTTCAAAACGAAGCGCATGAACCCACTCGATGGAGAGAAAAAACCTTGACCGCGCTCGACTGAACTCCTCAATTAACCGTCCCTTTCATGACCACTTTGTTTTTGTGCGGAGATAATAACACGCCGTGACGTTTGTATCGCAGCCCGAAGTTTGGATGATGGTGATTTTATCGAAAAGGTCACAGTCTCAACATTTAATAGGCGCCTGGACTCAACAAGTGAAGGCAGCCATTAGTGTATAGAGAGATGTTCTGCAGCAGACTTTTAGAGACCACCTCAACACAACCTTCTTGGCGGAGGTGAGCCTCACCTTCAGCCAAATTATCTTCCTGTTTTGCAGCTGTGCAATTTGGGCCAGACAAACTTGTGTTTGTTTTCCGCGGCAGACGAGGACAAATCGCCCCGATGGAGACGCCTCTTCTCCGTGCAGCTAAACCTTTGTGTCGGCTGTGTTTTCATTCTTCTCTTTTTCTTGTCTTTTTTTTTTTTTTGGGGGGGGGGGGGGGGGGGGTGTACAGCTACATGAGTGGGAGACTGTGTGCATATATTGTGAAACAGTGAGAAGACAAATCGAGTAAAGACGGCAGAGGTAAATGAAACAGTGGCGCTGACAGGGGAGCTGTGTGGGTTTCTTTAGCCTTAAATACCCTCAAACCTGCTAATCAGGACCACAACACACAACTAAGACACTAACTCGTTCTCCTTTTCTTTTCTTTTAAACCAAGCTCAATCCACCCTGCGTTTTTCTACCACTTTAGCATTTGCGTGCTAACACTTGCTATGAATTCAAATACAGCAGCCTTTAAAAAAGGATAAAAGCCAAGAAGAGAAAATTGATTCCAAGGGAAATCTGAACACTGCTGAAGATCTCTTTAATTCATTCCATAATTAAAGTGGCTGGAGGCCGGTCTCTGGTCGGCTAGTTTGGAAATAAAAATACAAAAAGTTGTTAAAGTTACATTTTCTAATTTTCAATCCCCTTCCACGGACTCCCTTTGTTGCACTTTTCTTACATCTTCCCCCTGCAGACACTTTATAAAAAAAGTAAAAGTCCAGCTTACAGGAACTACATGAAATTAAGTGAACCCCCCCCCCCAAGAACTGAAGAAGCAAAAAGGTAGTGATGTGCACATGAATGAGTGACAAAATGATCCCTCGCCCTCTGGCTTCAAAGTCTCCTCCTGCTGCTGCTTTTGGGCTAAAAATGTATTTGAAAAACGGAAAAATAACGAACAAAAAAGGCGCTATTTATATTCCAGACAACTGGACATGTTAGCACCTTCGCGATCCGGTTTGAAGCTTATTTTTACTCGTCTCAAAAGGCTCCATTTATAACTTGGAAACTGCGTAATGTGAACAGAAATGTGCGTGTACAAAGGGTTCAGACTATCACACGTTTTTTTTGGAAAGCAAAGAACAGCTTCTACCCCAATAATTTCATGATACATCTACATTATTTATCGGCCCTTGCAGGTATATGAGCTCCCACTTAAATGAGTAATGAGACTCTGCAAGACAAAGAATGACAAGCTTGAGTGATCTTCTCTCTGCCTGCTTCTGTGAGAATATGAGGGCGGCTCAACCTAAATTAACATAAATGTCTTTTGGGTTCGCGGGAAGAAAATGGCACGGGTTGTTTGGGCTTTCACGGTGAGAATTTGAGCCCCCCCCCCCATTTTTCCACTTCTTGAAGCTATCCAACAGACAGATATAAAAAAAAAATTATTTCAGACCAAATTTTCAGGCAGTTACATAAATCTAACCCAAGTATTTTGATCACACATTGTGTTCAGGGGGGGAACAAAAAAAACTCACCCTGTAGGCACCATTAGCTCCCAGAATCACACAGTACCCCGAGAAGAAGAAGAAAAAACACTCTGAGCTATAGCCCTCTCCCAGCAAAGCTCAACCCCTCTGCAGCCATTACTCTTCTATGTTGCAGTCGTTCTGCAAGCTAAGCAGGGACAACAATGGCTGCATGTTTACACAGCAAGTGACCTTATAATTTAGAATGGGGACAGGAATCGATGGTGGGCCGTGTGATTCAGTTGAACTAGAGACAGTAATGCAGGATACACGACGCGACGAGCCTGTGAGAGTCGCTGATCTGGAAGTGATGCAGTGAGTGTCTGCACAGGCGTCCATGCAGTTACAACTCAGCGGCCGGAAGCTCCGCTGTGAGTGCAGCTACTTCCTGCAAACGTACCTGGCAGTATTTGAACACGACCGCCAACGAAAGCGCCGCTTTACAATTCAAGTCTTCCCCACACTGTGCCATTTAGGCGACCATTACCGCTGTGCTCGCCCTCCCTGCAGCTATCTCCCCTCCCCTTCTGTCGGGGGGGGGGGGGGGGGGGGGGGGGGGGAACAACACACACACTCATTACCAAGTAAGTCATTATGATTATGAGTTTAAAAAAAAAAAAAAAAAAAATGTGCTGAGCTGCTAGCTAGCTCATTCCAGTTCATCAGCATAACCACATTACCCTCTACATATTGGAATCCCAGCAGGCCGAGCATGTCCACATCCATTACGTCGATACCTGAGCGACCAACGAGGAACTAATGTGCTGCCACCCGGCACGCCAACGCCATGTGACACCTGGAATTACATTGAATCAAGTTTACACAACGAACCAGTCGGCCCAGTGCATCAATCTGCTTTAAACGGGCTACAGGTGCAGATAAAGCTCTCTTGTTGGGAGAATTTGACGACTCAAACAATAACACACTCGGATAATGCATGCGCACTCTCAGAGAGGAGGAATCCCTAATCTATTTCCATTTACAATATATTTACCTCATCTGGAGAAAGGAAACAGATTGTCAGAAGCAGTGGGAAGTAAGATGATTTGGAGCTCAATTCGGCTAAATTGGTTGCTGCCAGCGTGATACATCACAGAGAATTAAGATGCCTCTCCCCCCTCAGCACAAAACTTCGGCAGCCATATTGGCACATCTGTCAAGGGCCCGCCCCTGACAGAGACGGATGGAACAATTCTGGCACAGGAAGGCTGATCCAAACAGCTAGCAATAACCAGGATGAGTAATGGAGTCAGCTTGGGCCCAAGCTAAATTCATTTTGAATAATTAGTGTTCCTGCACCTCTCATTTTCTCGCGAAAATGAGTGCAGGTTGATGCGACACATCAGCGAGACTGGAGGGATACAGATGATGTTGTGTTAAGCTTCCATCATCGCCGAGAATGTGGCTGTGACTACAAATGCACGGGGTGGAAAAGACGGATGAATCTCTCCCGTTTTCTCCCAGGGGGAAGAAATTAATCAAGTGGAGAAAAAGCGACGCGCTTTTTCACGAGAGGCAAAAAGAGAGAAACGCGTAGCAGCGCGAGCGCAACAAAGTTCGAGTGTTTGAATTGTGGTTGTGAATGAACGGCTTCTATTCTCAAATGAAGGGAGGAGAGGGGAAACAAGCCTTCCCCTCGATTGACACCTGTAGCAGAGCCCGTACAGAATACAGAGAGGTATAGTCGTAGTGTGGGAGGGGAGGTGGGAATCGGTTTACTGAAGTGCTGATTTTGAAGACAGCTGACGTGTGTTAACTGGCGAAGATGCACAATGCAGCCAGTGTGCAGGTTTGCATAAGAAAGGGGGGGGGGGGAAAAAGCACGTAGGTGTTTGAAAGCTTGTCATTAACTATCCGATGCCTTCAATTCCTGGAATCCTCAGAACGTCACTGCAACTGACAGATTATGTTTATTAATGTCTTTTTTTCCTGAAAAAAACATGATTCAATATTCCTTCTGAGAGACTACTGTGTTAAAACAGAGAATTCCAGATACGATGCATAAAAAGGGGGGCTTTAAAGCAAAGCCGCGCCGTTTCCTCGCTGCTTCAATGAACACACCTGATAAGGAACGTGGCATCTTGTGTGGTGAATGGTGATGAAATAACACAATGGACAGATGCTTGGCAGAGCGGGGCGAGCTGTTAGTTTTAAAGGGCTTCGCTGGACGAGTTTGTGAGTGGACGCTCGTGGGTAGAGGGGGGAAGGCTTTTACACCAAGAAGCGAGTGGCTCACCCACTGGAGCGTCGGGTCATTTTGAAACATACTGAAGTGAAGGATTGTGCTCAGGTAAAAAGCAAAAGAGCGCCTGGACTTAGAATGAAGATTATGTTTACAATCAGTCATAAAAAGCGTTTGTTCACGTTAGTTTGTTTTCCAATCCCTCAGACAAAGTGTAGAGTGTACGCTTGCCGCCATTGGACTGTATGATGATTGGAAATTAAATTTAGCAGCATGATGTTCAGCATTATTTCACTGTGGCAAATAATCTAATTGAACAACTTGTGTTTGGCGTTCATTGGACAGCCAAATACAACGCATCATGATTCATGATACAAAAACAAAAGCCCTCAATAGCTTTAATATTCAGAATTGAATTGTCTAAAAACAATCAGGAGCAAAACATCGTTATTTACAACAAATCAGATTTCATCAGCGGGAGCTGGGTGAGAGCTTAAACGCTTTTTTTTTTGTTTTTTTGAAGATTACCTCCATTTTTCTCTGATGAAAAAAAAAAAAAAAAACCTCACAGGATGGTAAGACCTTAGAGCGCCATTATCCCCGAGGAGTGTGTCCCTTAGGTGCCCCGTATAGAAGGCCCCAACACTTCACCCTCCATGGAAACCCTGTGTGCAGCTGTGTAGTCAGGATCTTTGCTTTAAAGTCAAGTACTTCTCATACACGGAGGTCTACAGGGAGCAATCCTACCCTAGATTCATTACCTCCAAGAGGCAGAGCTCCTTCTGCCAGGCACCATGACAACATGGCATTGCTCTTTTCCCTCCAGTGTTTGCAGAGAGAGAGAGAGAGAGAGAGAAAAGGGGGGGGGGACAGGCCATGAGAGACAAAGTGCACTGCCTTCTCAACAGCCAGCCAATATTATGTCGTATGAATCATAGTGTTTATCATGTCAAACCAAATAACCAATGTGGAGGCATACTCTTATTCTGAAATCCACCCAAAAAACAGTCACGAAAAAACAGAGCACTCCATGTCTTAGCAAACATTTATCACTCAGAGATTCATTTACCAACCAAGGAATGATGTTTAATTAATGCGTTTGTCTCAAAAAGCCAGAATGAAGAGTTTAAGGTACATTTCACCGAATAATGAAACAAATGATGTGATGGATGTGAAGACAGAAAAACAAGACAGGAAGCTGCAGAGAGGGATAGAAACAAGGGGCCAAAACAAACAGCCCTGGCAATCACCCACAGTGAGTTACCTAATCTTGTTCTGTATCCTCTAAAGTACTAATTAAGTTGGATCAACATAGCAATTGATTGAAAATGACACTTCATTCACTTCATTATGTGAGACATGAGTGGAAAGATTGCTAATGATCACAGGCAATTTCGGTGAAGTGGAATGGGAAAAAAAAAAAAAAAAGACTGACTGAGGGGGGGAGGGAATATAAGCGGTACGTATCAGGAGATCGCAGGCTCTTTCAGCAGCAACAAACAGCTTGTCAGGGTGGCTCCAATCCAAACATACACCACTGCTGGATGCAAACACAGAGATGGAGCTCTATCTGTACAGAGCAGAGGGGATGGAGAGAGTGGAACGTTGACCAAAAAAAAAAAAATCACCCACGTGTCATGTGTGTCACTAGTGTTTGTGAAGGTAGAGTATCTGCTGAACGTACAGAGCTAGACGAGGGACAAAACATTCAAAGATAGATCAAAAACTAAATCTGAATGAAAAAAAAAAATTAACAAGTTTTTTTTTTATTAAACGATGCAATCACGAAGATTCTTGAAAATAAATGACTCGTTTTCTTTCCCCCTTTCCATAAGCGTTTTCAAGTTTTTGTCTGCTTTGTTCCCCCCCCCCCCGTCTTTTTTTTGTTTTTCATTTTACACACTGTTAGAGGGGATCAAGCGTAATGCCTCTGCAAATGCACATTAGGGTGCTCCAACTGTTGTGCTGTAATTAAACTCGAACAATGAATCAACAAGAGTGCAATCAAATGCTAACTACCGTCTATATGTGAGGCCAAGAAACCTAGAGATTTAAAAATAAATACAAAAAGGTAAAAAAATAGGGAACCGGTAAAACTAAGAGAGAAAATGAGAATAAAATGAGAGATAAAAAGAAGGGAAATGATTCATAGCCCTCTACCAGTTGGAATCTTATGGTGGGTGTGATATCCCTCGTATGAAAAAGGCCACACACACACACACACACACTCTAAATAACTTTTAATCAGATTGCAGCGTGTAGGTTTGAGGCTTCCTACACCGAGGTTCATAACCGAAGCACAGGAAGGTGTCACTGCACTGTGTGCCTCTTTCCTCTGCACCTGGATGTATTCAAATACAATAACTTACTGTGGTGCTGTCACCTGTCACGAGATAACCATAGAATACACTCTGATACTGGTGGCTATCACATTGGAATACAAAGTAAAAACACCAAACACTTTGTCATTACAAGGGCCTTCAGCCTCGACGTGACTGATCATTTCAATCCCAGGAACCAGAGTTAGCGTAGCAGGGTATGAACGCGTTCCAACAATTCTCAACATTTCTCTTCAATGTTCATGCTTATACAGAATTATCAGCCATTTTTTTTAGGTGCTTGCCTTTTGGCCAACATTCTTAGGCTGATTACAAGGTTGTTGTTTTTTTTTTTTTTTTTTTTTTTTTTTTGTCTCAGCCTCTCCTCAGCAGAGCAGGTGTGGTTCAAATTAAAGTTTTGTGTACAGTCTTCAGAGGCTGAGAGCAAAGAATCCCCTCATTTTAGCCAACTTAATGGGGGGGGGGCACCCTACTTTGAACCTAGTAGTTTTTTGTCATGTCTAGCTAACGAAAGGTGTTCTGGAAAAAACAAAAATTGCATTGTACAAAAACAGAATGGAAAAGTTTTGTATGTAGCAGCCAGGTTGGGTATAGTGGTTAGTAAATGTCTAAATGTAGCGGCGATGGTCTGGTGACAACAACGCAGCCTATAAACAATAGGTTGTGCAGTCCTTCATATGATGTGCGTCGAGCTCATAGAGCAGAAACCTGGCTCTTACCCTTTAGCTTTAGGCTAACCCTACTGTGACGGGTTGTTTTTTTTCCCCCTCACACTCACTCGCACAGAGCAAATGCCCTTAATAACCATTTAGCTGCTGAGGCACGCTCGTCTGTGCCCCATTCACAGCCTTAGCCACTAATTACCTTTCCAAAGCCGTGGACATTTGTGTTCCCTCAATGCTTCCCTTTTTCTTCATACAATCAGCCAGCTGCCTTCTCTGAATTGGTGCTCTGCACAGGACTGAAATGAATGTCCAAAATCAGCCCATGTCGGCCAGTCTCCCGACCCCATTTTTTTTTGTAAACACTATATTATTTACAGCAATAAAATAAAAAAAATAAAAACATTAAGAGATCCAATATTTACCCGCCTGCCTCTCGCTTACGATGCATGAAACTTTTTGCAAACACAACCATCTGCCAAACAAAAGACGATGTGGCTACGAGCGATTTTCCTCACAGCAGCAAGCAAAGGACAAACTATTCCTTCAGCATATCATTTTCACTCTTGTGAGTCACAGTGTGAGCGAAGGGACCGAGTCAGTTATTTTCTTTAACGGATGTTTTTTGGAACCTGTAAATATACCATTTTACTGACTGCTCCCCACTTCCTGAGCTCTTCCAATGAAGAGGCCTCGATCAGAGCATGTGATTGTTAAAAACTGTAAAAGACCTATTTTAAATAGACAAAGTTATTGCTATGATACATCCAAAAATATTTCCAAATTTATGATGCTCAGTTATTTTTATTTTTTTTTGCTGACTTTCTCAAGGTTAGAACTTACCTGCTGCAACTTCAAGACTTCACAGAACACAGTTTACACATCAATTCACCACTTTCACGTGCAAGAAAAAAGAAAGAAAAACCAACTTCACAGCCAAAATGCACCAACATGCAAACACTTTCTTCTCAGAGAATATTAACAGTGGTAAAAGCGCACAGGCTGACTCATCCATTAGAGCACACATCCCACTGTTCACCCTTGGCCACCATATCCGCCCATCTCATCACTTCGTTGAGGTAGATTAGAGAGGGAGGCAAACCCAAAATCCCAGAAGGATTTAAAAAAAAAAAAAAGCTTGAATATTATCAATAACAGAGACACAGTTTGGAAAATTCCTCTCAAGGACAACTGTTAATACCGTATATGCAACAGCTCCACGTGACGCTTCAGTCCTCGTGCATTTCAATCCACACACTTAGTATGCCTTAAATCAAACGTGAAGATAAATTCATTGAAATCGAGTGGACTCATCACAGCAACAACAAAATCTGAACATCCACTCAATTAGCTGTCAGTCAAAGTCAGCCTTATCTTCTCTCCAGAGCATTAGTTTAATTAGAGTTATCAAGAGCTATGAAAACACACAGTATGGGGACACGGCTGTGTGAATACTAAATACCTCATCCGGATTTTTTTTCCCCCCTGCATACCGAGGAGAGTATCACAGAACAAAACAGAAGAGAAGAATAGAAAACAAATGTATAAAGCTGAAGTGGGTAAGTCAGAGAATTGTGTTTCCTCTTCTGCTAAAGAGTCGGGGTGGGCGCTCAGGTGAGAGCTCACCTGAATAGGACCAGTAGGGTTCACCCGCTGCCCTCCTCTCCCTCAGTGCTCCTGTGCTCCTGTGGTGGTGCCCGTCTCCGGCATGGTGAGGCAGGCCAGCCGATGCGACTGTGGGACACAGATTAGGAGGTTAGAAAGGTTTATTCAATACTGTGTTGGCAAAAAAAAAAATCAAAAAAAAAAATCACTGAATTCAACATGCGACAGCAAAGAGATATGCATCGAGAAGTTATCTTTTTTCTTTTTTTTTTTATAAAGGCCTCCCTAGAAGATCCGTCTGTGCTCTGCAGGACCGTTAGAATTTACATCTGATAAGTATTTTTATTTGAAATTCAAAAGATTTGCCTCGATGTGCTGGGCGGCAGTAGCTAAGTGCAGTCCCAGTGCGGCTCAAATCTGGATATTGGCTCAGTAGATGGAAAGGTGCAAGTTCACTTCCTGAGCACTGCTGAGGTGCCCTTGAGCAAAGCACCCCACCCCGACGCCCAACTATAGTTGAGAAGTGCTTGTTGTGGGCAGCACCCTCACTGTCGTCTCTCCATCAGTGATCCTGTTTGTACATGAGTGTATTTTAGCGTGTGTGTGTGTGTGTGTGTGTGTGTGTGTGTGTGTGTGTGTGTGTGTATCATGTCAGACATCAGAGTGTAACATTGAATTTCCCCGGTGAGGATGAATATCTTCTAAAGGATTAAGTCCTGGTTGATGGATGTGTTATGTCACTAACCTTCAGCTGTGGAGAGGTGATGTCATTCAAGTTCAACACTGTACAAGATATTTAAAGAACGATTGTATGTGTGCGTGATGTGATGCCTTGCACTGAAACAGAGATGAAGCACTGAGCACCAGTTTGTTATCATGAGTGAACACTGAGTCTTTGTGCGTCAAATGTTCAATCATAACGTGCCAAAAGAAAACCCTGCATACATTGGTGTGCTCATTGCCCTGACATAAATGAAAAGGTGCTGGCTAAGCTATTCTATAATAGTATGAACAGAATGAGTCGTTTGCTTTTAAATAAAGAAACGTGTTACAGGATTTAGTCAAAGTGGCTGAAATCTCCCACAATCCCGCTCCTCTCTGGAACCCAACAGTAACATACAATTCAACTAGTTAGACGCACCTGCTTCATGTCTTTCTACACACCATACAATTATGACTAATGTTGGTTTCCCTGAAAGCTCTAGTCACAAAAAAAAAAACGCTTTCAGCCATGGTGTCATCATTTGATACAAAGCCTTAATGGGCTGTAATGATCACCACCATCAGGGATCAGTGGCACAATAAAGGAGGAGCTTCTCCTGCAAGCCATATGAGTCTTGCTCTCTTTTCGTTTTTATCAATCAAATCCCAGCAGCAGGTGGCCTTTAAACGAAAACATTAAGTCCATTGGATTGTCAAAGCTCCGACGTTGAAACTTCATTTCGTTCAATACAGACAGACATGTTTCCCAGGCTAGTAAAAAAAAAAGGAAATAAAATCAGACCTATATCTTCCGGCTGTGAATGTGTCTTTTAGCTTCTCGGGGCAAAAAGCCTAAAAGAAATCAAACGTTGTCAACAGGATTACAGTGAGTCCTGGAGGCGCAAATCGTTCCACACAAAGTGTAAAGTACACTTTCCTACAGTGTAAGAGAGTGTGTGTGTGCAATCAAATTTATCGGAGAAAAAAATACTCCCTGTGCCAGTAGAGAGGAAAATATGTAGCTGAAACCATTGTCAAACACACACACACACAAAAAAAAAAAGTGTGGTGCTCTGTGTCGCTTGAAGCAGTCAAAAAAAAACACTTTGCCACTCAAAACCTGGGGATGTATTAGCCAATGTTGGTTCTCTGTTGCTAGAAGGATGCAAACTTTAGCGTATGCAGATTGTTTCAGTGTAAACTGGAACAACAGGACAGACTAAAACAATAGCAGAGCTGAGCTGAGGAAAAGATGCCGCTACTCACAAAACCGTCTCTGAATCAGAGCTGGTGACACGTGTGAAGGAACGCTGCGTCATCATGTGTTCACTGAGGAAACACTCGAATACATCCTTAATGGATTGTGTTGGTTGGTTTAGAAAATCCATTGAATAATATGACTGTGGGATTAATCCCAGCACTACGTCCAAAAATGTATTAGCAAGTTAGCCAGCGCACATCCAGCGTTTTCACATCATGTGAATACAGCACAAAGCGGTGCAAAACTTGCAGAGGTGGTGAAGGGGAATAAATCAGTGTTTCACCTTCACATATCAAAAGTTGTTATTCTCTTCCTTTTTTTGCTTTTAAAATTATTTAAACTCATAAAAAGCCTAAATGAGCCATAAAGTGTTTCTGCCTGATGGAAGGAGAATATCAGATCCATAAGCCGCGCTGACGCCAGTGTTAGCCTAACATGTTGTTCAATGCGCAGCCTGTGCTAACTTTTGAAACTTTTTTTTTTATGCAAAGGTATCAGAGAGGTTCTCCTTTTGAGCTGATCAATATCAGTTCGGAAAAAAAAGGTTACAGAAAAAAAAAAACTAACCTTGATGAACAACCTTTATTCATACACTTTTTTGTAACACTTTTATCAACTCCATCTACGGTTCATATAATAGGAGTCCCCATACTGTTAGTCTATAATTGTGTTACCATGACAACTGCTGTACATCACACCTCTTACAATGAGGCTGAAAGGTAACTTTAGAGCAGATTAGAACTGCCCTGACCAATGAAGGGGACACACACACACACACACAAAACAAGCTCAGCTCTTACTAATGGTTGCATCATTAGCGGTGATTAATTAAACTAAGCACTGCATCAAGCCGAGTCTTTCCTTGCACTTAGAGTCAGCACATTAACCGTCTCCAAAAATGGCTGTCTTCACTATAGTACGAGCAGCTCACACAGCATTTTCCATGTCGAGATCCGTGCTTGGAAGATCCCAAGAGAAGCAATGTGGGTGAAGTTATAAATGGCGGCTTTGTTATCATCAGATGTATTGATTCAGCGTGGGGAAACACAGGTTAAGTGTGAAAGAGAGAGGTAGGGAGTCTCTGTGCCAGAGACTTTTGAGCGCATTTGAAGGCAGGTTGTGAAACAGGAGGGCTACACCATCTTTGATCAGAGAGCATAGGAGACAGCACCATGTCAACAGTTTACACTCATCCATGTCAGCCGTCCCCTGTGGGCAAAGGGATTAAAGCCACGGCGTCTCCGATGGAGCCGAGCAGACATCACAGTCGGTGCCGGGGCCTGAAGGAGACGGAGGCGAGCCGCGCTGCACTCGCAACATTCGTACGGCTAAAAATCAAGCAAACAGAAGCCAATGGTAACAGTTGTGTCGGTTAACCAGCCATTTTTAATAAGATGTTCTATGCAGAGAGGGTGGCCTGAAAGCTTCCCCCCCCCCCCCCCCCCGTTTGTTCAGCATTGTGAAAATGTGCATAATTTTGAGTCCGGTTTTTAGAAGGCGCGGGGGAATTGTAATGCTTCAAAACGCCTACTGAACAACACCTTGTACAATGCCTAGACATACAAAATCATCTTCCTTTTTCATTGCCCCGAGGGCAGTTAAATCATCCACACCACCATTAAAGCCCTGCTATTTGTTCCATAATATGAGACTCAACAACAAGCCCAGGAACCCCTGAGAGCCCTTGGAGGAAAAAAAACAAAAAAAAAACACAGCAGCCTAACAACAACCACGGGAGTGTTCACCTTACGTTAGTCATCAGGGGAACAGAGTTAAATATCAGCGTTAGCATCAGGTATGTAGAGGACAGCCAGGCGGGGCGCGTCCTGGTCACCTGGGTGATTATTTCAGGATGGATTGAGCTTTGTAAAATCACCCTGAGTCACTTATCCATGTAGTTTAAGTAAACAAACAAGTGCAGAGAGATTGTGAATGTGAGGAGGTGAACGCTACTGCCTGGGTGAGTCAAGAAGTGCAACGCAGTGACAGAAAAACAACAAATTAAAAACACGAAAATGACTCGGGATTTACAAAAAAAAAAAAAAAAAAAAAACTGCTCAAAGCAGAACACCAGATTTCTCTTTTGTTTTCAGGAAAAAAAAAAAAAAAAGACTAAACGGTCTAACACCAAGAAAAAGAACACAGGCCTCTCTGTCTCCTGACGTCTATTTGTGTGTAAAGTCCTGGAGGCTCCGTCACGTGTGGACATACTGCTCTCGTGATCCTCAGTTACTGTATGTTATAGCACCAGTTTCTTATTTGCTGCTACAAGATAAAAACTAACCACTGGTCTGTCTCTCAAATGACGACATTAAGAAAGAAACAGGAACAAATGTTAAAAGCCTCAATAAATGCCTGAAAAGGAGTTTGGCACTAGTTTCAGCCAACATGACTCAGCAAAAGGAGAGAGTCAAGCTGTTTGGGACTTTTTTCAGCCACAAGCGTTGCTGGGTAATTAGAGAAACAGGATGGTATAAGTGGAATTGAATTAAACACAAACTTCAGTGCCTGTGGAAACAGTGATGGAGGAGGAAGAAATGTGGCTCACTGATGACTTTCTTTTCTGCTTTTGGGAAACGAATAGATGTCTAAAATGTGTTTGGCAAGTTGAGGAAACGCAGTTAGCAGTACTACTTATTGTGTGTTTTTGTGTTCAGGGGGGTGAGGCGGGTTTCGTTGGCCAAAGGCAAAATATAGGATGTGGAAAAAAATCGAATCCTTCAGACGACACTATAAAAGTCATTATTACCAGGTAGATGAGATAGGATTCACTCCGTGATCAAGCCAAATTAGTGCAGTTCAGTTTGAGTTTCTTTGCACATTGTTGAAAGACAGTTAATAAAAAAAGGAGAACATCAGCGGTCATAAGAAGGGCGAGGAGTCTTTGGGTGTCTCAAGATTGGATTTTAATTCTTGGGGTAACGATTTGGTTTTCAATTCAAAACTATTCTGGATTTATGGATTCAAAGTTATGTTAGTTAGTTAGTCCATGAACTTCAGGATCTACTTCAGTTCACTGAGTCTGGCTGAATGGCTTGTTGCTCTATCTAGCAGTCTACAGAGTTAAGGAGCTAGCTTTAGCACCGAGCAGGAAGTGGCCCCCCCAAAAAACGCACGCACACACGTCATTTTTTGTGCATTTATTTATCCATTATGAGACTGTTCTGGCTCCATAGTCCTTACACATCAGCATGCCTCACATTATACCGTTACACACGCGCCGCACGCACGCACACTGCAAGGAAAAGGATTCAGAGCGCTTTCACTCTGGACATGTCCTTCAAACAGAGGACGAGTGAAGGCAGATCTTTAATTAGACAAACAATAATCACAGCTTTACATTGTTCTGCCTGAAGACTGAAGTCAGCTGGGTTTTTACAAACATTACGAGTACATACAGGGCGCACTCTTGATGCTAAATTGCTATGCATATAGGTAACAAATATGCATACTGGGGTAAACAGCTGCTGCCTGTACAAGCTCATTTGCAATGCATGGAGTCAACCGTCACATGTGCGGACATCTGCTGCTTAGCTTTGTGTTTTGGTGAATCACAAACACACACGTATTGATGATGAACACACCTTTCTTATGTTCCTGGTTTATTACAGACACCAAATACCAGCTAAAATCTGCAGGACTGAGCCTTAAACAGTTTGGTGGTGTTACTAGGCAGAGTGTTTTGTTTTAAAAGGAAGGAGGTCGGGGATTCCTCTGTGAAGCAGAACATGGAGAAAGGGCTCGTTTCTGATTCCTCACCAAAGTGGGCGACGTGGGCTGGATTTCCCTGGAAGTGTTTTGAGTCACGCTAAGGAGACCTCGGGAACACGAGAAGTGCCAAGATCAGCCAAACATAGAGTTCGTAGAGAGGAGGGGTGAAATATCAAGCTTAGAAATTACAAAACAACTCAAATCCCAGCGCTAATATTCTGGCCTACACAGCTAAAAGCTAACCTGCTGTTTCAGCAAAGAAGCATCAGCACCCCGGGGCCACAGATATGTAGCCATATTACGAGAAAATTAAGCCCATTAGACTTGATTTTACATTCCTACTTGACTGACTAAAATGCAAAACATAACTCAAATAAAAGAAAATGACAGGAAACAGATCAAAAATGTCCCTGTAGATCTCGCCTTGGTCTTCTTCACTTTGCCTTTTGCTTGTGAGCATGTTCTGACCCGTCTTGATTTTTGCTCATCATGTTAATTGACATGAAGAGCTGAGGTCATTTCTTTGTTTGCTTGGTTTTTTTTTCCCCCCATGCAGCTCGAAAGTCTGGAAACCAGCCTGAAGAGTGAAGTTCACTTTTTCCCCAATCGGTTGAGAATTCATGTACTTATTTTATTTTATTTATATTTTTTGTGCGGTGCAGCCTTGGACATCCTCTCCAACTAAAGAAGCTTTTTTGTTTGTCTTTCATTTTCGGGACAAAGCAAGCAGAACTGGAGGCGCACGCCACTTTCTCATTACGCAACACTTTCCTCCAGATAAGTGGATAAGGCTGTCTCATAATCCAAATTAACAATGTCGCCACACTTTCAAAGCCAGCTCTAAAACACATTAACGGGCACACTCCTCCTCTATACAGAACATACTGTTTAAATTCATCTCACTTCAAGCTATAAGACTGGAAAAGTCGGAGGTGACGAGGCCTGAGCGCCACAGTGGGCCGTGTGTTACACGCTACTTCAACCTTTTACTACGAGAAATAAGGGAGAAACAAGAGACATCAAATGTCAGACTCTGATAGAGCGTGTAGGCGAAAAGGTCCAGATGAAAAGTCCCCGGAGGATTATGTCTTTCTTAAATAGAAAAAAAAAAAAAAAAAAGACAGTATGGGAAAAAGAAAAAAAGAAAAAACACATCCTGGCATTTATGCTCTCTCCAAAAGAAGCCGGTTCAGAACGATTGTTCTATTGTCTGACCGAAGCTGCCTCTTTCATGAATTCAAACGGCATGACTTCCCGTGGAGAAGTCAATGTTTAACATAACCGCTTACATCCAGGCGCATTTCACAATGGATCACTTCTCCTCAGAATGAATGCAGTAAATCTGTTTTGTGTCAATCTAATGGGGAGTGTGTTTCTATGGCGATGTTGCTACAGTGATTTAAGTGCATAAATAGCCAGAGCTCCGACTGATTGAGTGCATCAGGGGCTCTGATGAACACCCATTAACAAGATTAAAGAAATCCAGGACCGCTGACCTCTTCGCTATAGTGCGTTCCCCTAACAGACTACGATAAACAATCCTCAAACGCGTCTTCACACATCGAGGCAGAGACTGTACACTAAAGCTCTTGACAGTGGCGGGGAAATTTAGTGTGTAAAGAGAGGTTTTCAATTTTCAATATGTGGCGAATGGATGGTGTAAGTGCCAAGAGCTTATGAGGTCATTCCTCAGGACGCGGTGTGCAGTCCTGCATGAATTGTCTCGTTATTGATCCTCAGATAAATTCAGCTGCCTCTGGTGGAGGGCATTACACTCCTCCTCGCACATTACTGCCGTTCATGAATGGGCATGGTTGATTACTGGGAATGTAAATGGGTGCGTTTTAAACCCAACAAGTCAGGCAGGACTATGACACAGCAAGGCAGGTGATTTAATCCCAGCTGGGGACACAGAGTGGAAATGTACCGTATTCTGTGGCAGCGGCAAACAATAAAAAGAAAGGAAAAGGGGGGGGAGGGGGGGGAGGGGGGGGGGTGATGTACAGAAAAGCATCAACAAAAGGCTTGTAGCAAAAAATACTAAGAAAAGGCAAAAGTATAAAGAAAGTACAAGGAATCCATCCAGGAGCTTTGAAAGTGTGCTTTAGAAGGGAAGGCCTGCCTTGTATTGATGAAAAGCAGCTCAACTGGAGCTTGCCGTCCAAGTGACTCAAAGTTGTCCATAAATAATAGCACAGCGCTAGGTCTTAGCATGCAGCGTTTCTTAACATGGCTCTTTACTCCTGCCTGGGGGCCTTACAAGCAGTCAGACCTCCTCCTTTCCCTTTTTTTTTTTTTTTTTTTTTTTAAATGCTTTTTGATGTTCGGCTCTAATCAATACCTGAAGGCTGAATTTAGAAAAACGATAAATAAAAGCATGAAGAGCAGAGCAATGTGCCTGATACACCTGTGGAACAGACCGTCCTGCTGCCTCACTAGTATGGAAGGTTTACTGCATGCACTTTATTGTCCTCAGAAGAACTTACAAGGACACATGTGCAACTCTGCTTTGATAACGGGAGGTGATATGTTATATTAATGATATATTAAATTATGTTGCAGACAAGTTCTCAATGTTATTTATTCATCATTGTTCTACTTTTGATTTCTTTGTAAAACTTAATTTCGGCTACAACAAAAAAATAAACGTCTTGCAGCTGTGATGTTCATTTATAGTCTCCTTGTCTGTGCTTTCATTTAAGACAATCTGTTCTTTGATATTACAATAAATTAACTAAACATTAAATTACAAATTACAATAAAGAATATGGGCTCCATCTGATCGTTTTGCTATAAGCTTACGATATTATTTAGTAGATAAAAATAATCTACATAAAGACTTTTGCAGAATGTAGCCTATCACGTACATTAATAATAAGCCGTTCCCCCAGGATGCCGCTGAGAAACCATGGTAACACACACTTCCTGTTTCCACCTGAGAGAGTGAAGTTTGTCCCAATGCCTGCTGCTGTATTTCTACCCTACACCTGGATGGAGGGGACTTCATTCAGCTGCGAGTGTGACTTCACGGAGGGGGAGCGTGTAGGGGCTGGTTTGAAAAAGGCCCCTTTAGTGTCCATTACATGCCGTCAGGTCTATGCAAAGTAGCCAGCTAACCAGTTGCTTTGAATTCAAGAAAATTACACGACCAACAAACTGTCAGTCTCGTCTCCTGTAGTTCATCTCATTCTCTCTGGTGTCATTTCTGGCGACTCAAATTACAGTAATTGCTCAAACTGATTGTACAAGCTTCCCAGTTTACAATCATGACTGGCTCTGAAGTTTCACAACTGTGATTGAAACAGTAAGAGCACACTCCTGCTGATTTACTTCAGAGCTAGTGTTGTGCAAGAAATCGATTGGCATGTCACGATAAGATGGTCGCTAATTAGCCATGAGGGATTCCAAGACTTCTACGGTAGTCATCTTCGATGCCAACATTAAACTCATGACAAACGAGGACATCTGCTCAGATCGCAGAAAAGTGGGCAGTCTATTTTGGTCTTTTCCACAGTGAACATGTTCTTAGACCGCCAAACAGTACGTCATCACATTTACTGATGTCACTTTGGCTCTGGTTCCATCACCCATACATGTCGTCAAAACTTACAGAAAAGAAAAAAAGGATCCAAGGCTGATCTTCAGCACACGTACGTCAGGAGGAGCAAACAAAGGTAGAATGAAGACGTTTGGGTGGAGTGGTACTTGGCCGAGACTCAAGGTAATGATTCTAAAATCGAGCAGCAACACCGCTCTTCTCCCCCCGACACACGCTGGTCCAAGAAAGTACACGACTATGAGCACCAGACTCATAAGGGAGCTTTCGTTTGTGTCAAAACAATTAGGCAATTATTATTAGGAAATGATGTTTCAACTAAGGCGTGGCTAATGTAAAGAAAACCTTCATAAGATTAATCTGAAGGTGAACTTTTTTTAAATAAAGACATTCTGCTAAACGGTTGTAGAAATTACCTGGAGCTTTGATTTTAGTTCATAGACTAAAACATTTGACTATATTTTGCCAACTCAATTAGTTAAAACAGCTATTGCATTCAATTCAGTTCAGTTTATTTAGGAAGGCGAGAGTGCAATTTAATAAAACATGGGTAAAAAATGCCAGAAAACGCTCATTTTCATCTGTAGTCCCCTGGCCCTGATGTTAAAGAGGCTTTTTTTTTTTAATTCAAATAAACGTGGAGAGAGAAAAAAAAAAAAAAAAGGAACAACATAAAGAGAAGAGAACTTACAAGACAGCACAGTTTACAAGGTAAAACAACAGATCAGAAACACTGATCTGAACAATAAAAAATGCAATAAAATACGTACATTCAGATTGCAAATTAAAAGCACATCCAAATTATTTCAATGACCACTTATTTAGTGGATAGGAAACAATTTGCGTTTAGTTGTCTGATATGTTCTGGGGTCTTGAGCTTCTGATAGGTGGAGAATTTTTATTTTTGCCTGGTTTCTTGTTATTCCGGGATAAAGCTCACATTACAAAGACTAACAATATACTAAAGGGTTAATGAAGTTTACATTGTGGCGAGCAGAGGAAGGCAGCAATGACCAGGGTTATTGACAAGCTTTATTTCCGTCTTGGTTTAGGGCATTGGGAAATAATAGCACCTGGGAGTGATGGAGATTGTGGTGAGCTTGTCGAGGCGTCTGAAGGTTATACAGATGGAAAGAACACTCTGACCTACTTGAGGTTCCCTGAGATTCCCTGTTTTACTGTTTGTTGGAGCTGTTGTAACACCCACATTTCCCCCATTGGGGGATCACTAAAGATCATCCTTATCCTCCTTAGGTAGTGTTGGTCCTCCAGGATCAGTTACATAGACGCTTCATAGGTATAAAGTCAAAATGATCTTTTCTTATTATAACAAGGGTTTGATTTGTGTAATGACAAGAAACCAAAAGAATACTCTTTAGTAATTAGTCAAAAATGAAAATAAAATCCTCAAACCATCTTCTAAAGAACCTTTGGATGATTGGACAGTGCAGCACTGATATTTATTATCTTCAAGGTTTTAACTTTCATTCACTTAGATTCCACAGCTGCCTCCTTCAAACCTTTTTAACCGAGCTATGAAAAGAATATTTTCATCAGTATTTCTTTCATGAGGTACAGATCTACTATCAGATGATTCACTGATAGTGGTTTAGTTCAGGTCAATTTAACCATAAGCAACCAAAAAGAAAAAAAAGAAAAAGAAACAAAAGTATTGTTCTGCACTTAACGTCTATCACGCACAGAGCATTCTTCAACTCAAGGGTTTAAGGTAGACAACTGGTAATGACTGCCATTATCAGCTGATTTATTTTAGAGTAATTGTTGCAAATTTGCCAAAAAAAAAAAAAGGCAGAAATCACATCAAATTAAGACAGGCGTGATAACACGTCACCGCAAAAATGTTAAGTCCACATCCTGTGAATCCTCTTTGCCCATAAAGGACACTCAACTCTGTCCAATCACAGAGCAATTATAATATTCACAGGCTTGAAGTCAAGATTAACCCCGCTCATATCTCACAGCAACAACTTTGATTTGATCAAGATGGCACCGGGTATTATCGCTTGTGCTGTTAAGGCGCGCTCGCAGCATTTGAATGTCGACATCACAGTGACACAGAGAAGCGTCTGGAGAGCGGCGAGGCTGCTGGAGCAGGCTGGCTGCTTGCTTCCACCTGCCTCCACTCTGCCTGCTAAGTGTGGGGACAGATGATCTGGAGAATCCCAGAGTGATTAGTGGTTACCTGGGGACGGCTCTCCTCGGCTGCTGGGGTAAACACTCATTGGGTTGCGAGTTTTTATGGATTAGCTGTGACAAAAACATACAGCAGCTGTCACACCTTCAGCTCGCAGCGTATGACCGATAAGCAGACGAGCGGGAATTTGTACGACAGCATGGTTCAAATTGCCGAGGGATCAACGGGAAGGTGTTTTTTTTTTTTTTTTTGGTTTAACAAATTCAACTGTTGTCTGCATTGTGGTACAAATCTTTTCACTAACGTAGAAGAAAGTCTTCTTTTGAGAGGAAGTCTGCGACTCTGTATTCGGAAACATTTGAATGTCAAAAAGCCATGACTGTGTCATTTAAATCTCTCGTTAATTAGGGTTCCACAAACCAGGAGGGTCGGAATGTTTGTGTTGAAGAACAGAAGCATTTGCATGTCCCAAAGGGGAGCGTGTCAACAGGATCGATAGGGTCGTCTCTTAACTTCTGCTCTGCCTCCAAAAACTATCCAACTCAGCACATCTTCTCCCTTGGAATCCTCTGAAACTAACTAGCACCATGTTTAAACTCAAGCTGCCTCTGTTATTTTTACAATAACACAGACTCCTTTAGAGTGGCCAAACATAAAGCTTTGGGATACAATAGACTATATAAAGCACCTCGAAAAAGGGCCTTACATCGCCAGAGAGGCTTTGTGGTCTTTTTCGTATCATGATTAAATACCAATGACCCCGTTCCTTTCTTGTTCTGGAGATTTATCTAGGAACAGAGAAAGCTCCCAGAGAAACACTTGGAGGTGTGTGAGAGAGAAACAAACATCAGTCTCGTTTTAAGCCCAGAAGACAGAGCCCGGGGCTGATCTCTCAGGGTGTTAGCTCAAAGAAAGAGAGGGGGGGGGGGGGGTGTTTATTCAGCTAAGTATTAATGAAATGGTTGAAGCAGTTGAGTAGGAAATGAACTTGGAGAGCCAAACTGTGTGATTGTAACCACACTGTCATACACATGATAAATGACCCTTCATTTATGATTCCGTTTTTCAGTGTGATATATTGACAAGTACACCAATAAATACGAAGAATGTTGCTCTAAATCAACAAATTATGATGCAATACGTTAAAGCAAGCCAAAAGCAAAGAGCAATCCACCACTTTCTGAAGAACCCTCCTGTCCAGACTGCTTTTCAGTCAACATGGACTTGGTTGGACCAATCAGATCCGTTTCTTCAACATGGCTGGTTCAGTCTTTTAACTTTTCAAAAAAGCGGCATCATTGAGCCCTTTTCTTAGAAAATAAAATTTCACTGGTTTTAAACCGTCATTAATGGTTCTTGCAAGTGTTGGCGACTAACAGAATCGGATGTCTGTGTGCTAAGTTTAACCAAATGAGTTGAGTGTTGGTGCTAGCTTCCTAGCAGCCTCCGGCTACATCACATGCCTCATTGTTCTAATGTGTTTTGTCCTAAGTCAGGCTGTCAGAGTTAACACGTTAATTGATTCACTACAATTTTTTTTTAATAGCATTAATCGGGGGCCATATTGTCCCTTTCCGCGCACTGTAGTTAGCATCTTCCTGCTCTTGAAGTAATGTAAGAAAACGACCCCGTGGGGCTTTTGATTGGCAGTCTCTTAATTTAAGTCCCAGACCTAATCAGTTAACCATTTAAACGCAGGTCACTGTTTGACAGCACTCGTCCTAA
Source organism: Symphodus melops (assembly GCF_947650265.1). NCBI lineage: Eukaryota > Metazoa > Chordata > Actinopteri > Labriformes > Labridae > Symphodus > Symphodus melops. Next base: position 19,649,854 of record NC_136694.1, read on the forward strand.
ACCACAGCCGTCTGCATCTCTGAATAGTAAAAATGAATCAAATGACTTTATATGTTGCATTTGAATTATAGCATTTTCAGACCAACCTGTCACACTTCCTTATAACAAACAAGTCAGGTGGCCGAAAAGCTTCGATAGATTTTTCAAATTTCGTACATACTACTGCATTTCAACTGAATGTTAAACATATTTTATGTTGGAACAGAATGATATTTTGAACAACAAGTCTTTCCCGCCTTATGTCGAGACATTTCTTTGACGCTATACAAAACATTCATGTTTGAAGCTCTTTCTGAAAAGACACAAACACAGGTTAAGCTTCCACTTGCATAAAGACAGCCCATGGGTGTTTTTTTTTTTTTTTTTTTATTTAAAAATGTGAAAACACAACAACAAATGCCAAGGATCCAAGGACTGGCAGGTTTGCAAGGCACAGGCTCAATTACAGTGAAGCATATTGTTGCTGTTCCATTCGCACAAAGCACTTGTCTGTCCTGACAGTGATAACTGCTATACACAGTGACTAGCACTGTAGAGTTTCAAGAGCTGAGTAATGACTGCATTATATAAAGACTGTGGTGACTGTGGTTTGAACCCAAGACTGACCTAAATGCATAGTAACAACAGTATGCCATGCCTTCCATATTCTCATGTAGACATACACTATGGGCTTTTTCTACAGCTGCTCAGAATAACAGAGTATAATTTATACAAAGGTTAAAATTCCATTCATCACATGCGACTCGACTCTTATTTAACAAGCTGGTTTTGCATTCTGCACAGCACCTTGAGCTTGATAAAACGTGCGCGGCCTAATCCTATATCATCTGTGATTGTCGCCATAATTCACCGCAGAGAAAATGAGCCTCGTGGATGAGCACGGCCCTATTCTTGAGTTTGTTTCCCCTCGACTCTGATGAAGTCGGTCCTGGATGAGGAACACAATGAACACATAGCAAAACACATGCTCTGTTGACCCACAATAGCACAATGCAGGAGGAAGGAGCCTGGAGCGCTCATTGTTTCTGACCGTCCACATGGCAGCGTTGACTGACGGCTCGGCTGTAAGCAAAGCCGACACTGTATCACATCCCGGCGAGATTGTTTCAGGGGGGAAAGGAGGACACGGCTACTGACTGAAGGACACAGGACATTTATTGATATGGCCAAGTCCTTGAGTGCGGCAGTATATGTCCTTCAGTGACAGAGCCGTATTGCCTGGACATTAATCACTATTGTCATGGAGCACAGGAAATAAGTCCACTAGTTTCCCCTAGCAGCATTTGTCTTTCCTTGTGTGTGTGTGTGTGTGTGTGTGTGTGTGTGTGTGTGTGTGTGTGTGTGTGTGTGTGTGTGTGTGTGTGTGTGTGTGTGTGTGTGTGTGTGTGCGCGTGTGTGTGTGTGTGTGTTTTTGGTTGGATGTTGCAGGGACCGTTGAAATGATTCGTACTGAACTAGATGTGAGTCACTCTAAATGATTAAAATGCTGGTGTGACCAGCTCGGAGTAACTTGGCTGAAGGAGAGTGAACTCGAGCGATTAATAACTGATTGCCTTGATTAACGCAAGTCCTACAAATAAACACTTGAATCACAAAGACAGATGACTACAATAACACCATCAAGGAAAGCACTGTTTCAAGTCGAGTGCACATCAACGGTAATAGTCGACTGAAGTCTTGTTGACCTGCATCTGTAATGCCCACGAGAATCCTGTTCAGTCATTGGACCAGCATGATGCTGGCTCATTTAGCGTCAACCATCTGCGGGGGGGTGGCGCCTTGAGGGCGGGGCTTCGGTGTCTCCAGTCTACCTGACGACAAGTTACGAGACGAGTGTTTTTCAACGGTTTTACAAACTATTATTCTGTGCCCGCCTGTCAGTCAGGTCAGTTACCTACCTTATTGTGAATATTGTTTATCAGTCAGAAAATTCTAAACGGATGACTTCTCACACCATCCACCCCGACCCTGCTGTAATAATTTATTTATTTTTTACTCGGGTGTGCGCCAAGCGGACACGCCATGCACCGCACGATATTGAACTTCGGCATCGGCCTTGTCTTTTAGCGGTGGAGGTTGCCGCTTGATTTGAACAACATCTTGCTTACGTGAATTAATTTGATCTAAACTGTCCTCCGTCATCAACAACCGTCTTTTGTCTTTCAACTCAGCTAATGGAGCCGTGTCTGGAGAAAAACTTACATCTCACCTTCAGCTTTATCTTCTACTCATCAATTCATCTTTTCATTGCGACTGTGTGGAGGAGCTAAATGTTAAGCTAGATTAAAAGAAATTGTTTATGTAAAAAAATGTTTCTGTCTGTTATGAAAGCGTTACTGGAAAAAACAGACTGCTCGAAACAACAGTCCACAAAACATTTTCTGTACTTCTTAAGGGGGTTTTTGCCCTCTGGGTAGTATTTTGATTTTCTTCACTTCTTTCAGATCTGAGATGTTAAAGTCTCCATGTTTAGATTCTGACCACTGGAACCAGTAGAGATACTGGTACAGTTTAAGCGCTAATAAGCCATGAGAAATTATTAGCTGTTCATTATTTGAAAATACTTCAAACAGTGCATTAATTCCCAGACTTCTGATTTGGTTTTGGTGGATACATATGCACCTACGCTGGTCTGAGAGTAAGAAGATTCACTTAGAACTGAAAAGTTTTTTTTTTTATTTTTTTTTTTTTAAACCTGTTCTTTGTAGCGCTGGAAAAATTAAGACTAAAAGTGCAATCACGAATCCACTGAAAAACATTTCTGCGACATGTAAAACTACCTAATTTGAAGGAATAGTATTAACAGTCCAGAGTTTTTGACACATTTTTCCTTTCATTTGACTAGAAAAACAAAAACAACTTTGATTTCTTTCGCAGTAACTGCCAGCGTGCTGCACTTTCATCATTTTAGATCATGAAAAAACACAATGAGCAAATTCATTTGATTTCTTCCAACTTTTAAAGAGTTTTTGGTGTCAGCGCACAAAACAACAGTTTATCAAGTGTGTCGTAGAGGATGAAGAATGTCTTAAAAGAAAAAAAAAAGAGCTTCATACAAGCGGAAACATTAATGGCTTCTTTCAGGGGGCATGGAGGCTACTGGTCAATAACGTCAAGTAAGGAACGAGAAAAAGCCTCAAATATTTTGGAAAAAAAGTGATTTGACGACCCCCTAAAGTCGGAGAGTAACTCAAGGTTATAAATGTTTATTTTGCTCAGCATCATCTTCAGTTGGGAAATGAGCAACTCAGAAAACATTTCCCATCAGTAAAGATTTGTGAAGAAAACCTTAAACTTAAAACGAATTATTCATTACAGGTACTCACATCCAACCTTGTATGGTGGGAGTGTTTATTAAAGCTAACCTCATTTTCCAAGCTGCATTACAGTTTAAAATGACCTTGTATGTAATTTCCTACATTTATCAGAACTATTGTTACTTTTAGAGCCATGATGGGGCGTATGATTATTGTGGAATTAATGCATAATTGAATCATTTTACAGGCTATTTTCTGCACCACAAACAACGAGGATACTTGTCTTAAAACCGAGAGTTGATTCTCCATTCTGCATTATAGTCGTTCAAACGACGTCACGAACAATAAAACTGCATCGTTGTCCAAAAGTGTATCCAGTCCAATTAGATGGACCGATAAGCTAATAAGCCAAGGATGAGCTCTCATAGCAAAAGGATAAAAAGGGAATTATCTCCACATGAGTGAAAATTGATTACAGTTGCAGAGTTTCCCCGTTGGACCATTTAGTAGGTGGCGCAGGCAGCTGGTGCGGAGACAACAGATAACAGCGTGCTCAGTCCGTCCATGATGGAAAAAACGAGCATACGTTACTGATGCTATTTTTAAAACCAGGAGAAAGTTACTTTTGAAATCTCCTGTCAGTCTCGGTACCATACATATCGAACCAATTATCCAGAGAAGGTATGGAGACGAACCTTGATGATAATGATGCTGTTGCCAACATCAGTGCTGTCCAGGCAGCTGGCATCCTGCTGTCACAGCAGTACAGCAACACCTCATTAACAACATTAATAACATGTCTGCTCCCTAATATCCCACTTGCACAAAGAGACATGGTTTTATTTTACACAGCGACCGAAAATGCCCATCTTTGTTAAACAGTATTAATTATTATATGCAAATTATAATTTAGTTATTATCTTCTCGCCTCTCAATGCCTTTTTTAACATGTCAATGTTCACATAATATGAAATCATTTCTTCACGACGGATGCAATCAGGAGATTTCTGTAAAAAGGAGTAACTGTGATTCTATGATGCAGCAAACCACGCCAAACTTAGAAACAAGATGTATTATTGCAGAATTGTTCACCGCAAGATTAATACACAAAGTGAGTTTTCTGGGGAAATCCAAAGAATGGACATGCGAGTCAGCTGCTGACAGACTTTAATTTTACGCTTTTGTTTATTGATTCTTCAAAAGCTGTTTTGAATCTGGTGTACATGGTTTGCAAAAAAAATAAAAAATAAATAAATAACCCCCTCGTCCTTACAAATCTTTTTTTTCTCCATGTGAACCCAAGCCTCTGTTTAGTTTTTTAGAGATTGAGGCCACATGCCACCCCCCCTCCAGAAAAAAAAGGTTGGTGAATACAATTGCGTGACAGTGCACAAGTAAAATTGGATTTATCCTCCACCAATGTCTGGCTGGTGTGCCAGTGTGGATTTCTTCTCCGCTGCGTGTCAAGAGGTCTGCAGAGACATGCCATGCGAGAAACTCGGGCTCTGTCAGAGGGACTTGGAGGCTACTGGTCAATAACACTGCAAAGTAAGGACGTGGAAGCACAGAAAGTGGGGGATTTAGGGGCTGAGGGGGTGACTCAGAGAGGAACCATGCTTCTCTGTTACATCACAGCTCTACAGGGGGTGATTTGTGCCACAGAGTGAAAACATTGTATTTAGATTAATGGGCTTTTTCAAAATGAGCTAATTGATTTGACATACTCAATGAGGCCTTAATCTATAAACATAGGAATAATCACAAATGTCCATTAATATTTTTTAAATATAAAACGATATAAGCATGCATTCAGCATCAAGGCACATTTCAGAGTCAAACCCTTGTAAGTGTGTCAAACCACAAAGGCTTGATGCTGAATACATAATTGTTTGTTCAAATCTACAACATAAAGGTGATAAAATAGGCATTTAAAATGTTAAAAGTGCCTTCGATTTTTTCTTGTGATATCAGGCAAGCATGTAACCTATCAAAAAAAAAGGAACTTAAAACCAACACATTTACTGAGTCCCTCTTTACATATTTATTTATTTTTGTAGTTTAGCCTGTAGGAGGCACAGAATCCGATGGGTGGCAGATTATGGTGGGACAAATACAGGAATGAATCCTAAAACCTGGAAGTGAGTTAGCAGTTTCGTGCCATGGGTTCCTAACTCTAAAAGTCAATGGGGATTTTGAATGGGTTTGTGTTAAGACGCCTGAAAGAAGGTCTGTGGTTAACACAAGCTTCAGAGATGTTGACGATATGTTAGACGAGATAAGCTGCGTTAGGTAAAACCCCCACTTGCGAATTTTAAAGATTTTTACACGTACTTAAAACGTTGGTTGCGAACAAGTGGCTCAACAAGACTAGAGTGTTTGTCGAAGAGATTGAACGTCATCACGCCGGGAACTCCTCACAGCTCTTGTAAATATTAGGTTAATAAACAACTTATTAAGCTAACGTTTCACTAGCTTGGCAAAACTGCTGAATAGATCTATTGAAGCATAACGGTTTTGACGTCAAACTCAACAGACTGGTCGAGATCAGTTGTAGCACAACGTTAGCTTTTTACTTCTCTCAGCTGCATGAACGCTTCAAACTTCATATAAGTGGCGTCCATCTGTAAAGCTTATCCAGCTAAACTAAACAGCTACGCATCATAAGCACGTGTTTGCCACAGAGCTTATTTTTACAGACGAATTCTCGTTAAACCCATGGCAAAGCTTCCTTCGGAGTTGGCTTACAAAAATATGTCATCACTATTCTAGTCTATAATAATACCACCTGATAAACATAGCGTTAGCCTACATATGGACTGTTACCATTTTTACATTCCTTCATAAACTGAGTACAGCACACTGTAAAATGCTCACCTGCTTGTAAATCTAACCCATTCATACATGTACGCTGAATGATGGGAGGAGAGTGGGGGTTCAGTATTTTCCCCTTTCTTAACATGCAAACTGAAGGAGCGAGGCATTAAACACCTCTCATACATGGCAACTTCATCTACGAACCAACGAAAGCTAACTATCGCCCTCATCCTCTCTCCTACCTACGCACATGACAGCAAGCAGACACTTCAATTATCCCCCATATAAACCAAGAAAACCAACTATAGTAAGCCTATCATAAACTTTAGACACCATAGAAACACCACAACACGACTACAGAGTAAACAAGCTTTCAAAGGCTGGTATTTCCACAGGAGGTAAAGTACATTTCTATCACAGTAAGGATATCAAATCTCCTGACTTCCTTTTATAAGGACATTATCGAGGCAACATAAGCCTGTATTGATGAATTCATGAGACTGGGAGCATCGTGTCGTGGGGGAAACCAATGTCCAGTGCCAACATGGTAACACCGGGGTCAAAGGAGGAGTTGAAGGACCAGGAAAGAGACTGAATATTTAGTCCTAACGTTGAAACATGAGATAGTCTGTGCCATAGTCCCGCTGCCTAATTATTAACATACAAGCACTTAAAATCAAAGCGGCTAAACGTATCAGCGTTAACCGTTATTTAAGTCGTCTTGGCCCCCACTTAACCGTGAAGTGGAACCCGTGCTAATGTTCCTTTTTGAAAATAAACAGTTTATTCGACAACAAAAGTCGTCCTTCATTACAGAAAGCACACTAAACACTCAAGTGGTAGATGTAGGACGACGTTAGTGATAGCCGACTCGTGTTGTAAGTACTTACCGGGATGACAGTCTTTGTGTTTGGGCAAGGTTAAAAACATTAAGGATAAAATCCACCAGTAACTCGATTCCCGTATTCTCCGCATGTTAGGCTACTCATCGAGAGTACCAAGAAGGCAATGAGGGTGACAAAGTTTTTGAGTCTTTTTTCTCTTCTTTAAAAACAAAAAAAATCACTCACACACACACACACACACACACACAAGACCCGAGCTGAAAACCAAGTTGGCACTGCAGCCAGGCAGAGAGCATCAAAGTAAAAAAGGAAGAAAAAAAAGGTTAGCGGGTTTGTTTGGCGACAGATAGAGTCACTGCTTTTCAAAAAAGAGAGATTTATTCGCCTCCAGACCCAGCAGGGGCTGTTTTCTGCTTCGAGGAAAAGCACGTTACGCCGTGCAGGAACAGTTGAAAATCTGTCGGACTACGCCGTGCCTGTAGCGGGCTTCCAGATAGCGACATTCCCGAAGTGTGCAGGGGTCAATCGGCAATCAATCGCTGCCTTTAACAACAGGGGGGCAAAAGTGGTCGAATACCATTGATTACACGTGCTCGTTATTAACTGATTATCCACGGCGGCAGGGTGACGAAAGGCAATGCACAATGCGAAGAAAAGTGGCCCCCATTCTTCCATCCAGGAAGTAGACTAGCGGTCAGGCATGCACGGATCTCTGGCTGCTGGTCCCATCCTACCGGACAGGCTGCGCGTGAGAGGGAGCCAGCAGCGCGGGGCGGGAGCAGCAGAGGAGGGAGGGGAGGCGGTTCTTCTTCTTCTTGCTGAATGCAAAATGACTCGGAATGGACCCAGAGGCTGCTTTTTTTTTTCTTTCCGTGTGCCTGTCTTTACGGTGCTATGGGATAAGAGGAGAAGCCAACAGCAATCAGTGGCTCATGTCAGATTGTAAAGTCACCACTAAGTAGCCTAAACAGACTGGATTCTTCTGCGGCTGTTGCCTCTTTTTAAATGTTGCATCAAACATGTTGCATCAAACATGATGAAACACTGTTAGAATATTATCGAGCTGCAAGACCAGTTCAGAAAAAAGACAGTGGATGGAAGCATGCTTTAAACAGGAAACAGCATGAAATACTCTCCTGATTTAGACCACCTTCCTGTCATTTCAGGGTTTTGTTGCTTCCTCCCAGGCCCCATTATTAAAATGACCCTCCTGTGGCAACACAGTAATGTCCCTTTGCCTCCTGCTGGCAGAACTGTGAATGGAATACTTTAGCAGTAATCAGCAGCGGGAATATCATCATGTACTAGTGTGCACTGATTGGAGAATTATGCATCCACCGGTGACACTCCCTTAGGTAAATGTGGAGTCAGTAGTGTTCTCGCAGAACTATCCAGCTGGACATTTAATTTGAGGAATCTGATTAAATTTCTCATTTAATTACACAGTTCTCTGCAGGGCCATTGAAGACAGTCACAAGGGCCCTTTGCTTTTAATGTGGGCCATCTGCTTCCTCTCCAAAATGCCTACCTTTTCAAAGCCCCCTCAGCCTCCTGGGCATCCTCATTCGGTCCTCCAGGCTAAACTACCTCCACACACACTCTGTAAAACATTAACTATGAGTTACACTCCATATCTGACTGTATTCTGACTGATCAACTTCAATTAACCTGAACAGAAGTTTGGAATACTTCCAAGATATGTTTGCGGTCTTGATCTGTCAGGTGACATATGATTGGATGTCTTTTAATCATGCAGGCCCCAAAAATCTCTTTGCATTAAACCGGGTTTTCAAAACAAAACACAACACCATCTCAAACACACTAATATTTTAGATCTGCAGGAGTAAGACTTTTGAAACATTAATCAATCAGATGGAGCCTCAATAAATAGTTTTGACACTAAAGTTAAAGTTTTATACATTTCACTTGAAACATTGACTTGCTGCAATGGTTGGACAAAAGTAGCATTAAGTAGGAAATTTAAACAGAATTATGCTTTACTGTAATCTCTCATAAAAAACAAATACAAGATTTATAAATACTGAAATTAATCACACGTTTCAGCCATCATTTTTCAATAGCCTCTTAACCAGTAGGTATTATTTCAAATGTATCATATTAATCATTAATACTGTATAACATATAACAGTGTCATTTAATACAGGATTTTGTTTTTTTCATCACTGCATTATTATCTTTACCGTTCGCGCTTAAAGTTTTCAATACAATATCTGGACAATATTTTCAAGAACACAAGACTTAAGTCACAAGTCATTTTGTCCTTTATCTTGTAAAACAGAAAATAAACTATCTTTTGTTATGGACTGTTGCTCAGACGAAAAAGAAAAAACCATGTCGAAATGACACCTTTAATACACATTGTCACAAGTTGATGGCACTCCAAACAGTTGAGTGAGAATTTTAGAAACCAATCCACAGTGTAGTCAACAATACAAATAATCAAAGCTGCTCCACAATGCAAAATTGCACTAATGTTGCACATTAGTGCCCTATACTTCCCTTTATACAAATGAACTTTCTTTTTACAGAAAGGCAACACCTCTCACCACAGGCCAGATAGTATCTCCTCCGACAAGGCCTGCTTCCACAAAAGCTTCTTTCCTCCCGCTGTTTGACCTGTAGCACATCAGTGGGATGAAAATATCCAAACCCACACCTCACCTACATGATGGACAATTAACTTCTCTACAGTAACAAACAACGAGCAAAAACAATTATGAAAAGGTGCAATAACATCATTTGCAGTAACAGCTGTAAATAAAATGTTCATGAGCAATAAAAAGTGTGTTAACTTTCCATGTGCAAACAATAGATCTAAAAATAGATGTCTGGGTGAGTTTTGTGATTCTCAGCAGAATATTTATGATTTTAATACAATTATAAGGCATCTTTTATTGATCAGAATTATTGGGCAACTAAATTGCAAAAGGAATATTTGCCAAATCACTCTAATGGTGACAAATAAGAAACGCAAAATGTGAATTAAAAAAAACATTTCTGTATTCCCAGAAGTATTCAGTGACAAATGTAGCCACCCTTTTTTTCAGCTACGCTGTCATGAGCCTTCCATACATCGAATCAGTTATTGATCTGTTCACCATCCACTTCCATTGAAGCAGAAACCACAGCCTCTCACATGCTGTTTTAAACGTACGTTGTCTTTCTTCACTGTAAATCTCACATTTTAGAAGGGCACACAAGTTATTAGTAGGATTTATGTCAGGTAAGGAAGCAGGGGCAGCTTATAATGCAGTCTTATTGGACGCCTTTGCTGGCTTACCCAGCAGTGGAGTACTTGGGTGCATGTGATGGAGCATTGTCCGACATGAAGATCATGGTCGTCTTGACTGCTGACTGAAGAATCTCCTGAAGAACTGGCAGAAAGTTAAAGATTTCATTTTCATTTTCCTCCACCTTTCTGGTGTCTGACTGTGTCCTCATTGCCTAATTGTGCAGGCAATCTCCTTTTAGTCTCTTTGTATATACTTAGAGTGTGTTTATACAGTATGGTATATTTTGCATTTTCATAATAAATATTTCATTTATTTTCTTATTTTCCAGATTCCAGATTTTATAAAGCTGACTTGCTTTGTTCCTGTGCAAATTGCAATAAAGGTCTACTCTTCTAGAATGAAAATAAAAACAAAGAGCACTTTTTTTTTTTAAAGTTATAGACATTCTAAAATTAAGAGGCCATTGTAACATTTGTGGTAATAATTAAAGCAGTTAGCCTGAAGGCTCTTCAAAGCCGAGGCTGTGATTTATTCTGTCTTTAGTCAAATATTGCCTCGCAGCTGTTTAGAAATTAACCATGACATGATCGGGGCTTACAGCTTTAATAAAAACAATGAAAATGTTGAACAATTAATGGTATTTAAAAAAGAACACAATACAGACATCTGACATGATGTTTTTCATAGTGATAAATCTCAGCTTGAGAAGCAAAAATCCAAATCAGGAGTTCTTCATTAGATGAGTGTTTGTGCTTGTACATTAATTTGGTTGTTACAGCTCAGTGCCGGTCGAAAACTCAATTTTCTCCTGAACAGTAACACCTATTAACGTCCCTGCATGCACGGCTTCTTAAAATGTGAAGTATGTGAAAAGTGATATTAATTATACAGGTAACAGTTCTGCATTAATGACATCTAAACCTGGAAGTCGAATCAAATAGCACCCACGTGAAACTGCAATAATTTGGTTAGAAGTCATGCAGAGTAGAAGTTTCATCTCACTTTTTAAAGTTACAAACACAAAAAGCAATTACAGAAAATTATTTTTATTCTGTCTCAAAGCACCATGAGCTTCGAGACAGAAAAAAAAATAAAATAATAATAATTCCCAAAGATCTCCTCTCCAATCTGTGTGTGTGTGTGTGTGTGTGTGTGTGTGTGTGTGTGTGTTGTGGTGGAGGGGTATTTTAGAGAAACAGGACAGTTCATGAGTCAAAAACTGCTGAGAGAGGAAAAGCCTTTTGGGAAATGACATGTGGCAAAAGAGCCACAGGTCAGATTCAAACCTAAACTGCCTACTTTTCTGAGGACTGTAGGCTCTGTACATGGGGCTCCCAAAAAAAAAACTCCACTACTCTTGACACTTTTTCAGGCATTTGCAACGTGTGCTGCTGTGACATTTGACATTCTTATCTACTTCACCCTTCGGGACCCTGAAGGCATCCTCACACTTTTTCCAACACTTAAACTGTGCCTTAGATTAAAAAAGAAAAGAAAAGTGGAGATATCCATTATTAATGTGAGTCCAGCCATGACACCAGCATCGTCCCTCAGGCTTCTCCTTCCTCTTTGCCCTTAAGTGGTTTGAGAATCACACTTGTATTATTTTTTTTCAAACATTTCACATGTTGACAGTTGGTACATAATGTAAGACCGCGTGCATCAATTATGTAATGCAATTCAGGCTATGACCATATATATTTAATGTGATTCTCAGTCTCTTACATAATTTAATCAAAAGCTATTTTTACCATTATTACTCTCCCGAAATAGTTTTATCTTTTGTTGCTCCGTCCTATACAGTTGTTTTGTAACTACAGAGTTTTGAATCAAATATTTAAGGATAAATCGAAGTCCCTCTTTACCCAGTGGATAAACCTGGGACCTGATCAGACAGTCAGTGGTCCGTTCAAATTATATCACAAGTTAGACATAGCAATCACAGATATCATTTATCAATTAAAGAAACTGTCAGAGTTGTTTTTAGACAGTGAAGCCTCGGATAGGATAAGTTAAAATACCTGATCAGACTAGACAGACGTTTACTCTCAGAAAGGTTAGAAGTGCGTTAACTCGTTTCTTTTTTGTACGGTAAAAAGTGCCAAGCTACAGCTAAGACATAGATTAATGATAAGAGCTGGGGGCAAAATACAAACAAGTTAAAGGAATTATCTGTGTATACTTGGTTCTTCACAAAAGGAAATTTGTTGTGGTGAGAAAAAAAGTAAATTTGTTGCATAACCAGACCAAAGATTTTGTGTCTTAAATGATGAAGATAGTTATTTTTTTAGACAATAAAGAAAACAATATGAGGGACTTTGGCATTTTATGCCAATACTGTCATCGTTAAACCGTTTTACTGATGTAACAAATATGTACGGTAGGCTAGCTGAAAACCAATTTAAATGCATTTCTGATGCACCTATAGCAATTACTGGTCCCATTATATTTCATTATGCCTCAACAGGCAACCTAATCCATAACAAAGCATAAAATTTCTGTTATAATTTATCTGTGATGTAATATACATGGATGATGTGGAAACCAATATGATGCGTTCAGGTGCTGTGAAATGTCAGCAGACAAACCAGCTTTCTGCCCATCTGTTCTGTCAGTGGATAAGCAAATGAATAGATGTTGCATTCTTAAGTTAAAATCTGATTGCAGCCAGATAAATCCTGTATATCTAATGTCATTCTTCCTCTCACTAATTCTGGATTTGAACTTTGAAACTGTGTGCACAGTTTCTTTGAAGCAGATGGGAACATCAGCGAACAGAGGAATTTAACTCCTATTATATGCTGATAGTAATATTTATTGTCATCCTCAGTGTGACAGCTTGTTCTGGAAATCAGTGTACACACACAAAACACCCGAACCAGCACCTTTTGATTTATCAGTGTTAACTGTACAACTCAAGTTTCCTATTTAAACTAAACCATCTTCACATCATACTGCTATATCCAAATTACTTCCTTCATCAACATAAGTGATACTGTAAGTCAGACTTTCACATTCAGTGAAGATTTGCCATGATGTCATATGTAGTTGCAGTTGACCTAATTATGCAGGATGGAGAATAATTCTGGAGGTGGAGATAATGAGAGAAACATGGAAAGTTTCAGATTTGGATGGCCAGTCTTGTGTAAAGGAGTATAAGAAAAAAAGAGAAAAAGAGAGTTATGACTTGGATGATTTGAGGCTGTAGTAGTTACTATTTGAAGCCAGTAGAGGGTGTCTGCAAAATTCATGTTGCCATTAATCACTTGCAGTTGTTCAAACCACCTAGGACTATCAGTGACGCCCGTGTAGAATATAATAGATTAATTTGTCACAGAAGGGCCAACGAATCGCTGCAAAGAAATTGGATAGATGATTTAATGGCTGCGAAATCCAGAATGTAGAGTCAGAGCATCAGCGTGTTTAAGATGGTATATTGCAGCCACTATAATTCACTCCATGACAGTGTTTAGTGGCTTTACACAGTGTCTGCGTCGTTGTCTTCACATATAGGACCTTTACAAAGAAGACATCTGCTATTTGCTCAGTGTCAAAACAGACAACACATGGAATCGTACTTCTCCAGTGTGACTTCTTCATTACATTAAGCTGTGAGACTCAAAGCTACTGCCTTTTTTTTTGCCTGTGTTTCCATCACAAAGCAACTGTTGTTGTGCACATGGATGCCAATGTCTTCTTCCAACATGGCTGAGAAACCATCAAACATCTTTCTGTAATAAACTACATTTGTGTGTTTAACACTTTAGTTTTTCTTTACATAGATAATTTGTACTTGTACTGAGCAAAGCTCAGAGATCTATTTTCATCTCACTTCTAGGAGATTGATCTAATTAGCAAGTCACATTCGGGATTGTTGAAAGCCATCAGCATCTATCAAATTATGCTAAACTGAGGGAGGAAAACTGCGAGGGAATACAGATTTTTCCTTGAACAGATAATGCATACAGGGATTATCTAGAGGTACATTCATTAAAATGCGCACATGGTCGTATGTGTTGAGATACAGACAAATAATACAGCTATGGCCCTATTACGACTATAAACATTTCATCATTGTGACTTTTTTTAAATGATGGCTGTAGCACCAGTATGTTCTGACAGCTGAATCTTTGCCATTCGCCACAACCAACACAGTTATGTGTCTCTTCATTACGCATGCTTTCTGTTGCTGAGGGACCTCCTCTGTTTCTAAAACAGATACAAAGTTGGCTCCCTGTTAAATAAGGGGATGCTTTCTTGCCCTTGTTCTGACTGAAAAGAGCAATGGCAATCCTTAAATTCCCATCATGTCCAAAGTCATTAAAATTAACTTACCCCTGACTTTTTTCAATAATTTAGGAGCTCCCTCCTGGTACTGGCTGGCATCTTTTTAGGCACAGAGTCACTGCTGGCACTGGCAGATGTTTGGGCAAGCACACATGCAGCCCATTACAAATAAGCTGTCTGAGTAATGCAACCAGATAAAGGAAATAACATGTCAGCATCATGACAGCGAACAGCATCCTCCATACACCACATTTAATACATGACTAGAACATGATATCCAACGTAAGTGTTTGGGTTCATGGGTGTGCTGAAGTGCTGGTTAACAACTGTGCAAATGAAGTGTGAAGGTCCTCAGAGCTTTTATCTTTTACTTCGCACCATGTACATCCCTCGTCTATCCACTGACTCCCAGTATGTCAGAGTAGAGTCTCTCTGCCATAACAAATCATATCAAAAATCTGCAATGACCTCGATAGTATCCAGTAAAATCAATGTTAGATGATGCAGGATTTTATTTTGAATTGTCTTTAATTCCCCCCCCCCCCCATTTACTAAAGTAGACAGTAAGATATTAACCCCTCCCTTCTCAAAATATTAAGTGCCTGCATAAAGCTCCAGTCTTGTTTCTATAGTTCTGCCGAAAGTTCTTCAGCATAATGTAATCAAGTCTTTTTTACTCAATTTAATATAAAAATCTAAGGCTACTTTTGTGATAGCTTATCTAGTTGGTGTTTGTATGTGGTTGTTGCTGTTATTATGTATCTATATATTGTATGCATTTTTTTCCCTTAAAGTAGCGAAATCTAAAAAATAGCCCAAAACAAAAAAACAGACAAACATTAGTCTCTCTCACGTGGGATGCAAGTGAACAAGGCTAGGATGAGGAAAATGAAGAGAGCAATTGAGGCAACAGGCTTTTAATGAAATGAGGTTTGTGTCCCGTAGAGCTTTTATTTTAAGCTGGCATCTGTTGCATATGATGTATAGCGCCACTGCATCAGCTGACCATTGTGTTGTTACAGGTTACGACTGTATTTATTGATCCCAGCCAGATGAGCACAACAGTCATCATAACAACAGTGCTTCTCTTAATATATGGTTTATATAACAAAGCTTAGTGTCAACACTCTTTAAAGATCACAGATGGTGAAAAAGAAGTTATGCAGGGGAAACATCAGCGTTTTAATACTCATAGCTTTCTTTTCTAAACCTCTCCTTAAGTTGCATTAAGGAAGGCATCCTTCAACATGGCACACAAAGATTGAGTGAGTAGGGGCAGAAGAGACAGGAGAGGAGGAGGACAAAAAAAATATCCCTTATGCTGTTTCAGGCTAGATTAGCTGATGCTATTAGCTCCAAAAACATAGTTTGTAGTTAAAGTTGCATATAGGCTACAGGTTTGGGCAAGAGAGAAGAAAGAGTAGAACACCAAAATGATGAAATGATTTGGTTCTGCTGTTTAACACAGCCTGACACTGCTTTAGGAGTACTCTTTTTTTTTTTATGATTGTACGAAGTTGATGCCACGAGTCGTATTTTGTGAATCTGTTAAAAATGAAATTGCACAAGCACCTCTCATATCAAATCAAAAGAACATGGCAACACAAAAGTAGAACAAACATTGTTTGGAGTGGGTGTGTGCTCAGAGAAAAAACACATTTTGTAACATGTTCCTACCAGAAAACAAGTCATGGAGGTTCACAATGAACAGTGAAACTCCAATGTAGAATAAAAGAATGCCCCAAAGGAGACTGAAAAACACAGAGCAGAATTACACACTCACAGATGAAAGTGCTGTAACAGAAATAATATCTGTAAAAGTATGCGACTGTATGCAAAACTGATAATGAGGAATAATTTATGCAAAACTAAGGAATGAATATTTTACTAGCCTGTTTTTTTTGTTGTTTTTTTTTAAATCTCCAATGCAAGTGTGAAAAATCCCTAACCAGGATCTGAATGCAGTGTTAGGAAGAGTGCCAAATAGTACTGCTGGGCAGGTGCCTGCAGTTCCATTTAAGCAATGCAATTATGAAAATTGGAGTTATGCAGATGAACAAAAGGATTGCTTTTGGGAAATGTAACATTGCTCTCTTTTTTTGTCATGCATAGTTTCTAAAGGAAATTAAAAAAAATACAGAACATGTTTGGTAGGAATAAAAACTCTGTATTTGGAGAGAGCAGCCTTTGCAACAATGTCATTAATGTGTCCATGGTTTTATTGACCCCATCAAGTTGAGAAAAAGAAAAACATAAATCCCAGGCAGTGGCTGTGCTAGGTAGTGCTTACCCTTACAAAGAATCCAGCAACAAGGTCAGACTGCTTAAGACACTTTATTAGCCCGAATGATCTTTCTTTATTTGCAGAATGGAACAATCTATCTTTTCTCTCTCTCAAAGTGTAGTGCACTTCCACGTAGGATCCATTAAGTATTAACATTTTAAAAACAACTTTTTTTTTTCATTTTTCCCTTTAAACCGGAAGTCGGAAGTGAAAAGGAAATCTGCATGTGGCAGGCAGTCGGATTTGCGTGAGGTTGCGCTAAAAAATCAGAGAGGGGAAGAAAGAGGAAAAGTGCTCTTATTATAGCAATGATACTAATATTCATGCACATTTTCATCATTATTGCATCACTCTTCAACCATCATCATCATCAACCTTTTGTTCTTAAATGTCCTTGACAGTATTTCGTTTTCCATCTTGTTCCTCCTACCAGATGATCATCTGAGAGACAATCTGTGCTTGCTCTCAGTGCGACATGTCACATGATAAATCCATGCAGCCGAGTGTGAGGTTACAACATATTGTCGTATTTATAGGGGATGTGATATCACATGGAGATAGAAGGGAAGAAATCAAGTTCACAATCAATGCCGCCACACAGGTCTTCTTAATGTGTCTTAAAGGGTCGATGATACTTGGTGGTCTGGTTGGACTGATGCAAACCAAATGAAAAAGCTATATGTGTGACCTTTATGAAATACATAATGTATCTTTGATATCATATATTATACGGTGGCCTTTATTAGAAATATGTTGGATATATGACTTCATAAACAAAGAGCACGTTTGACCATAGACTTTACTTTATCCGCCCAGTATGCAAAAAGCAACTATCTAGCCACCTTAATGTGTTTGTTTTGCATTGAGAGCTTTGCAGCCAAGCTCCATCCAGTCTCCCCACCTGAATCATTGCAGGATTGATGCGCGCTGAAGATCATTTTCTGAGCAGCTCGTCTGTGTAGTGGCTCCAATCCAGCGCATGCTTTGTTTTAGGTCCCAGAGAAAAAAGATGGATCCAAATCCAAAAGGAGACAAATAGAAGCGTTCCCCTTACCTGAATGCCAGGATTCTGCCTCGAATCAGAATAAACTACATTATCGAATGCACTGTGCAGACTGAAAATAAATCAAGGCTTATTGTGTGCAGGAGATAGATACACGTCCCTGGGGAGATCAGCCAGCTCCAAACATGCACAAGAATTTTAAATTAAAGGGAGTAAAGTGCTGTAGTTTCTGTGCCAATAAATGAAGGATGTTGCTCTGAATTATTTTGTCCAGGTGTCTTGCATTTGCAAACTTGGCTGTCAAGAAAAAATCCCCAGCAAAAGTGGGAATATATTTGTGATGTGGATGACAGACAAACACTTTTTATCCAGGTGTATGCACTGCTGCTACAATAACAGGCACGTCTTCAGCAGAAATGATACACGCCTGCATACAGAGGACAGTTTCATTATAAATGTGTTATGGCAGGCCTGACAGTTGAAAAAACAATACACTCATGGCACTCCCTGAGCCTTTTGTTTTATCGACCCAACCACCCTCCATTCCACCCCGCAGTCATTGTGGAGTCTATAATAAAAATGCATCAGATGCGTCTCCCTGTCCTCAGCAAAACGTCACTCAGGGGACGCCATGTAGACCTTTATAAGAGCTAATGACCCACGGCTTTTAGTGTCCCACAGCCATCAGCATAATTAGGTTCAATGTCTGCGTTCAACCTTTCGTTTATGTGCCCTTGAAAGCAAAAATGGCGAGTGATGTTGACATATGGACATCAGGATGTTAGGGATTGTATGTGACATTGCCAAAACAGTTCATTGACTTGTGTAGAGAGATTTTCCAAAGCGTATTTAGTTCACCTAATTATTAAAGTAAAGCTTGACACCCGCGATTAAGATGTTAGGTAATATATGTGTTTCTTTTAAACTTTCATGAACAAGATACCTGATTGAGATCACAATGAGACATGTCGACAAAAAAAACATAACCCTGTTGCTCGCTAAACTCTCTCATCCAGGTCTACACCCCCTTCCGCCCACAAGACTCTGCTGAAAGGCGTCTGATCCAACCTTCAAAATCCGGTGGTGGAAAGAACTACCAATCTCGATCTACAGTCCTCCACCTTTAAGACAAACCTAAAGACCCAGCTCCTTCATGAACATCTACACACTTACTGTAAGATTGATGATGATGGTGGTTTTGTTTGATAATGACAATTGATTTCAGGATGGTTTTGATGCTGTTTAGAACTCTCAAGAACAGCTGTCAGTGTTGTGGTTTGCCTTTGTGCACTGCCTGTCAGCACCTAGTTTGTCAGACTTAAAGCTATCAGGTGTAATATGCTGTATGTATGTATGTATATATATATATATATACACACACATATATATATATATATATATATATATATATATATATATATATATATATATATATATACACACATACATACATCATACATACTGTGTGTGTGTATGTGTGTGTGTGTATGTGTGTGTGTGTGTGTGTGTGTGTGTGTGTGTGTGTGTGTGTATAACCACTGATAGAATTTACTGACATCCATTTGACATTTTTACCATCAGAATTAGACATTAGGTGAGAAGTATCTGATACTTTGTTTTATTGTATTTATTTGTCAGAGACAGTGCATATCAATGAACAGCTGTAATGATTACAGTTGTAAAAGATGCCAGATTATAGCAGAATTGCTAGTTTCCATCTTTTGTCCCTTGGCAGGTAACAGAGAAAGACACATTACAAATACCAAATACAAAAGAACAAGTGAACAAGACAATAATAGGAGGTAAATATTACAAGTGGTCACAGACTTGGTTCTTTCATCCACAAATACACTTCACAAAAGGGAGTGCTTCAAAATGAATACAAAATGTGTGTAGATAGTTAAGCCTGACTGGCCATTCTGGACCTTTATAGAAAAGATATTGAAATTGTATTGACCACCCTATTAAATACTGAAACAAAGTCTTTATATGTCTGTATACAGTTCTCTGTAATTTTGCTGCTTTTAAATTCTAGTGTTACCAAGGACTTTAGTCAGTGTCTTATGTCGATTTTACCTGAGTTATTCCTTCTAATGACTTAATAAACAGCATAGGCCTTGTTTTTTAATAAACGTAAGAGATCATTGACATTTCAAAGACTTTTAAGGAGAACTTTGGTGCTTCAGTACATGCTCATGACTTGAAGGACAAAACTCTAAACAGAGTCAACATGATTTGACTTATCAGACGGTGTGCGCTTGGGTCTACTACTTTAGGAAAAATAGGCATAATATAACCTAACAATTTAATTTGTATGTTTTCTTTGAAGTTATTCACCACTGTACATGTACAAAATGTGTGCAAGCTATTACCCTCATCAGGTGTATTTATTCGCTCTTTGTGATCTAAATTTAAAGGTGGAATGATGAATAATGGATGTGGTCCTTGGGGCCCAACAGGATGCATAACAGCAATTAGCAGCATGTGAATCTGGGCGCTGAGAAGGTTTAGTAATGCAACAATCTGTAATAATCATTGTTGAATTAGTTTCCTTTATTCCCTCTTTTATTCATTTGACATTTTAATGAAAGTGATGTGTAATTTTAAGTTTAATATGTATACTATGTATTAGTCAGTCTTCTGCTGACATTTTAGAATTTTAGGTTTTTTCACTTATGTATACTTTGGTTCAGTTCAGCATGTTTTATTGATTTGGTCAAGTGCAAATTTGTCTTTTTCTGAATGACAAATGAACAGCTTGTTCTGCCTTGTTGCTAGATATTGACTCATTTCTAAAGTGCTAAAGAAATAATTAGACCTCTTCCTGGAACAAGAGAAGTCACTTAATCAAGCAGAGTTGAAAGTGTTTTCTTCCTCTTCCAGTGACTGATCTACACATATGATACAAGCATATGAAGGCATACAAAATTAAATTGATGTTTTCCCTTACTAGCTCTTTATTATACTAGAAAACAAACATCTCAATGATTAATAATACTCATAAAGATATTTAGTTTCTTCACAGTGAAATACAATCACATCAGAAGTGTACAAGATAAATCAATGAATTTGTTAAAATTTATGTAATGTAAAATGTAATTAGGTTCCAATTGTTGTCCTGCAGATAGAGGGGTGGTGATTGTCTTAAAAATATAGGCAGAGATAGATGGAGAAAAACAGGGATAGACATGGAAAAACTGGATGAGAAAAAGAAAAACAGAAAGAGTGAAGGTAGAATGAGTGAAGTAAAGAGGAATTAAAAGTACAGTATCAACATTTTCAAATACATTATCACGTTTATTTGTGTCAATGTTCAATCAATAGATGCTCTGACCTCGCTATTGTTGAAAAAATAAATAAATAATAAAAGGTTAGGTTATGACCCACAAGGTTATGACCCACTGCATATTTATTGGGTCTTCTTGTGACCACTTCTGTGTTTGTATGTGAGTAACAGAGACTGATGATGACTCTGTATGAGTCTAATGCCGGGACGACACTACAAATACAATATAATCAGTCTTCATGAGGGATCGCCACTGACCTTCTGAAATTGATTGATTGAGTGTGAAATAAAATCTTGATTCCTTCCCATACTTTCCATCAAAAAATAAATGTTGAGTAAAGGAGATTTGCCGTAAAAAGCAATCCTAATAGCGAGAGTCAAATGTTTCTGCATTCATTTTCAGTTCTATTTCCAAACGTCTCCTTGTTTGTTTTGAAATGTGAGGATATTTTTTCCCCCTGCAGTTAAGCTAATGTTCTCTACATTCAGCACTGTCAAATTAACTCAGCAAGACTGTGTGTGGTGAAATCTTTATAACGTTTGCAAGAAATTCAAAGCTGGACAGAGACGCTGACAAAAACTCACAGTAATGGAGGTGACACTTCACAAAGACTAATGAGAATAATTCTGAGATGGGTTTGTTACATATTCACCATTTCCAATCATAACTCTGCTAAAAGAAGTCATGGAAGTCACATTTTCATTCAGACATGATATGCATAGTGAGGTTGCCCCTTCAACCTTTTTAGTGATTATCATGCCATTTGGTTTGACTTTCCATTTTTATTCAGATTCTACTACTTTGTCTGGTTGATTTAATCTGCGTCAAACTGGAGATTAAAGCAATATTCGTTCCAGTTTTGTTTTTGTTTTTTTACAAATGCAGCTCTGGTGGTGATTCTTACTGTGCACTGACTCATCACCTACATTGTAGGGATTCGAGAAAATGAGGACTCGATCAAAACTGAACAAGCCTTCCACTCTGAAAGATAATTTTACATGAGTCATTTCAAACAATTGTCCCTGCGTCAGACAAAAAGACAATATAAAAAGTAGCCACTTGGAAACGCTGATTATATCTAAGTGCATGTTAAGAGGTTGGCTCAATTCTCAGGTACATGGTATCAATACTCTGTTCTCTGTTGTTCATGCTGTCCAATTTATGTGGTCACAAGGCTTCTCCAGTGTGTACAGTTTCACTATTTTCAGTTTTGAATTATTCCACTACAAACTTCAACATCCATGGTGTAACTGCTTCTATGTAAGTAATGCATCAATTGCAACTTAGAAATGCTTCACATTATAACTAATGAACTTCTCATAAAGCTGGTTAAAGACAACAGAAACGTTTTGCCAGATATTAGTCTTGCAGGCTTTTTAATGGACCAGGTACTGGAAGAGTCTGATCCCTGATCACGCACAGCCCTCACCATGTGCAGCTCCAGCCTTCATTAATATAGGAAAAGCAGTGGTGTAGGGTAATTCTACAGCTTCACTCAGCGTGGTTGTCGGCACAGATGCTTGATCGCTGACTGCTAACTACACTGAAAGCCTTGGAAAGTATTCCTTGGCTACTAGGGGCATACATGGACATCAGAAAAGAGTTATTGGGTAAGGAAGTTTATACCAGCTATGCTTAAACATGTTGTGAAAAAACAAACAAACTGGGATCCTAGGAAGAAGCCATATCAACAGGGTTGGCAAATATGTGCGACGTTCAGGGACCTTCTCATTGTTAACTCTTATAAATCACATGGTTAGAAAACAATCAATGAACACCTAATTGGAAATGAATCGCCTTAGTCCATTGATAAGTCACATCACATACCCCATTGGTATCCAACAGTATGACATTTTCTCCTTTAAAAAACTTGATTCATCAATATTGCTTGAACTCAAAACTAAAAAATACACCTGTAGACATGATAGTGTGACATACACATTAAGAGTTTGCTGCCTAACCTAACACTAACACACTTGATGGATTTAGTTTGAGAAACTTCTGACTAAATAGAAAATACAAATACAGACCTAGGCTGTATGGGTTGGCAGCCCTGCAGTCTTATAATGTTTTGCACTCTATCCAACAGCTGTTTCTGTAAAACAAGTTGTGGTGCACTTTTGTCACTCATCAGCAGACACTTTTCCTCAGTTATCTTATCCCCAGGACGTCTCTTTAAAGCTGAAAGCAAGACCGATGCAAAGGTTATTGGACGATTATCTTATATTACGTGACATGAATGCATTGAGCAATAGTAAGAAGGTCGACCTGGATTTTATTATTGGTCGTATTGAATCTATGAATCATTCTCCTTTTTCATGCACTGGTTGGAAGAATTCGTGAGGAAAAAGAGGGCTGCATTTTGAAGCTACAGAAGTGACAATCGATGCTGCCAGTGTCTCGCTAATCACATTCCCCCCTCCAAATTTGTCATCCAACCCTCTACTTCCTCTCTTTATCAGCGCAAATAAGCGCACACACAGGAAGTGCTGCAGTCTGCTTCTCAAGTTCCAGTTTTGCACTTTAGGGATGCTGCTAGTTTTCTTTAAAAAATTCCAAATATCTGCACTGCATCATGCAGAATAGCTACATCTAGGTTAGGAATATAAAACAATATTTAGTAAGAATTGTGAATAATAAATGAGTCATTGTGTGCCATTCATCTCCTGCTAACAAGTGTTGATCATAGGTTAAAGTCCTCTTAATGAGCAGATTTTTTGAGACTGAGACCATTACTGTCGAATGAATATACATTTGACAATCTAAAATGTTATTTTTTTACACTCATGTACAGTTTTTAATGTGTTATTGCTTGTTACAGGGGATTCAGAGAGCTGTAAGTGAAGGGTCTAAGCTTCCTCTGTCTATCCCCCTGTGAGAACTGGAAGACTGAAATGCAGAGAATTTGCAATAGGACCCCATTAGATTGATGATCCCTTCTCTTTGATGCATGTTTCATTTCCCTGTTGTTTGCCACTAACAGCAAGCCTACATCCTGCTGTATTTCAATGTGTGTGTGCAAAGTTTTGCAAGTCTAATTTCTGCCCTTGAACTGAATTAAGAAAAGCGGACATAGCTTTTCTATACAGGGAATTTGCATCCTGATTATTTCATATTTCACTGTCAGGGGTCATTCATCTTTCTCTTGCTTAAAATACAAAATGTGCATCAATTAAGTGGATAGATAGGAACACAGAAATATATATGATATGGGTAAAACTGTGCAATTAATCAAAGGGAAACGTTGTTTTATCCTTCTATTTATTGCAAGATAAACTGCATTGAGATTATGTGGCTGGTTGGTTTAGACAGCACACACAACCACTTTAGTTTGCTCCTTTCTGCTGAAGATATTTAAACACTGTGCAAAAATGACACCAGCATAACAGCAGCCTTATACATTTAGACCCTTTAGCCAGCTCGTTTAGGGCTACGCAACAGCCACAGCTTAATTAGCTCTGTGAGTATCATTTGCAATTCTGAATGTTTGCACTGCATCTTTTTGATGCCTGGCTGAAAGACACATTTTCTCTGTAATTTGGTTGGCCACTAATCTAATCATTACTATATCTCAGGCAGTTAGCTGTGATCTGACGGCCCACATTTAAGCCGTTGCTGTGACTGCACAGTCCTAACTGTGTTAGGCATTTGATAGGCGCTAATTGTGGCTCTGGTTAAGGAGCGAGGTCCCATAATTTTGTTCATTTAGTGTGATCCTGTGGAAATTATCATTTAATTCATTGATGAGGCATGTTAAAAGACTCAGTCAAGACTAATCATAGACAATGTACTAATTGCTTTCGATGGACATCTTAAAATAATTGTAAAGATTTTACGTGTTTGATTTTATTTACATGGTTCAGTCTTCTCTTATATTGAAAGTGATACATAGTACGTATCAAGTTAATCAGTTGTGGCAGTTCAGGGACATCTCTAAGACGTCCTACTGAGCAAAGAATGGCAGTGTTGAAAAGATCATACAGGTTTTTAAACACAACCCAAGGCTAACCTGATTTTTTTTAATTTTTTAAAAACAACACTTCTGGGAAGAGAAAATGAAGACCAATGGAGGAACATATAATCCACACTAACAAACAGATGAAAATATTCATCATACATTTAACTTTACATTTTGACAACAAATGCTGAAATTGTGCTCATAGTATCTGATGCAAGTTTGCTCACTTTGAGCTTCTGTTACTCCTCAACACTTCCTGCATGTGCTTCACAATACATACTGTATAATGTGAGGGCAGCTTTTTGGTGAAACAAAAACGCTGAACATTCCTTTGGCATTAACTTAAACTTAACTCTTGACCCACAAATATTATACAACTTTATTACAGCTTTCAATGTAATAACTCCCCAAACGTAATAAATCTCCCACAAACCAGAATCTGAATCAGAATAGTTTTTTTTATTGCTAAGTACATTCACATATACGAGGAATGTGTCTTAGTGTATTGGTACGAAAGAAAAAACAAGGCTAAAATAACCAATATATACAATATAATGTATCTTACCTGCACACCTCAGGGTCCTGGAGGTGAACAGAGCTTCTCTGCAGAGTGGATGACATGCATGCTGCAGCGTATCAGACTGTGATGGAGGAGGAGAGGATGGACTCGATGATGGCAGTGTAGAAGTTCACCATCATGGTCTTTGGCAGGTTGAACTTCTTCAGCTACCACAGGAAGTACATCCTCTGCTGGCCTCTCTTGATGAGGGATGTGATGTTCTGACATAGAAACAGATTCCGCCAAACTTTTTTCCCCAGAAAGTGGTGTGTCTCAATCCGCTCTGAAGAGATGGAACTCGGCAACCAGCTGCAGCGCAGAGTCCGGTATCAGTCCACAGAGCTACATCTCCATGAAACATAAAAGTCTCAGTTTCTCCCCATCAGTAGATGAAGTTTGTCCAGTTTGATGCACAGTGAGCGCACGTTGGAAAAAAAGATGACAGGTAGAGCAGAGGCGTACGAGCACACCGGCCCTCTGTCCTCTTCTACGTCGTTGTCTCGCAGCGCAGACAAAGGTGAGGGCACCAGAATATCCAATAATTCCACCAAAAAGTGGAAAATAAGTCCGGTGGAGTTGTAGCCCTTATGTTCATAGGCTCTTCTCTGGTGAAAGAGCGCCGTGTATTTTTACATAAAACTAAACTAACAAACAAAAACAGACAAAACGCACACCAAAACACCGGGGCGACCGTCTGTGTCGCCATCTCGATGGCACATCGTGAAAGCAGTTATCTACTACGAACACAACACAGAATTTCTTGTAAATGCCATAGCTTTTCACCTTCCCACAAACGTAACAAATCTTTCATTGAGTTTTGCAGCCATTTACAATGGATTTAAAGCCAACTACATGAGCAGTGATGGAACTGACAAAGGGCCAAAACCAATACAGCATGAGAAGAAACTGGACAAAGACCAGAAGAAAACTGGCTTGAAAGAGCCTTAACCTTTTTACAAGAGGTGAGACCAAGCGTTTGTTCATTTGTTTATTTGAGCAGTTGAAATTGTCTCGCAATGTTAATGTTCACAGAATCATCCATTGCTCATGCTTCCACTGTTATTTGCTAATCCCAACAAGCCAGTGTGGATGGCAGCCTTAAAGGATTGAGTACTGTTATATATCAAGAAAACCTATAGGGGTTAAAAATACTAAAAATATAGTACCTTTAAAACAAAGGTTTACAAAGAGCTTTGACGAACAGCAAAAAACAAGAACAAAGCAAACTAAACCAAACACCTAAGAGCATAAACAACGGCAGGAATATTGCAAATACAAAATAATTATAATAATAAAAGACAACTGAACAGAATAGAACCCATATAGCAAGATGCCCAATAGATGTATATAACCCAACCATCATAAGAAGCATAGGTCTGTTGCTTTTGCAAGCAGGAAGTTGAAGTTGACTTTACTAATAGTCTTTGTATGTTTTGTTGTTGCATGATTAGTGGTACATTTTAACAAAGGAAGACAACACAAATGTATGTCCAATATTTTGGATCTTGTTCAATTATAATGCTACTTTTGTTTTAGTAAGTTAACCATCATTAAGCTGAATGCTGTTTGTCAGTGTTTGGTGAAGAGCTTCATCTGTACAGATCGCTATTTTATGAAAACAGCTGTATTGACTGAGTCAAGTGTTGGAGTGTTCTTAATGTTCAGTCAATAATTTAAATGCCGATATTGGTGGTCGCACATTTTTCATAGACAAGCCTTCACCATCGCAAGCTTACCACAAACAGTTTTTATTCCAATTTTAAAGACCAAACACATGTTAATACGTGATTTCTTAGTGAAGAGATGTTATGTGTTGTTACAGCCTCCCCTTAGGTTAAAAATACCTTAATCCGTTTGAGGCCTCTGGTGTCTGATCAATACTTGTTATTGGAACTGGTTTAAGAGGAGACAAAGCAGGATTGATTTGTCTCTAGTTTAGGCAAACAAGTACAAACATTTCTTCTTCCTGTGAACCTTTTCAACTTGTGGAAAAGACTGTTTTCTTTTGGTTCTATTAAGGCTGAGGTGATAAATATCACTCAGACACAAAGATGCAAGGTGTTAGTTTCAGTACCTGGGTAGTTCCTCTACTATATCTCCAGTTTTTGTCACAGTCTACCTGCTCCTTTGTACCTGCAATGGAAGATGAGTTACAATGCGTGTTTGTTATATGCTAATAATGCATTGTTTTTGCCTCTGCATTTGATTATGCACACTGGAAACATTCCCAGGCTCATTAGCTGCTTGAGATAAATCCACCCTAACATGTTTGGATATTAATGGAATTCTCAATTGCTTTATCTCACATCAAAGCTGAGGAATTGGCCTGATAATAAAAGGTTTCTCCGTAGAAACTTACTCTATTGACTTCTTGAGAGCTAATTCTCCCTCTTTGGAAAATTAAACATGATTATGAAAAATTCTAATAAGTCTATTGTTTTAAAAGAACAACAGAGGTGAGATTCAGGGTTGTGTCCCTGAGATGAGAACACCACATGTCTAATTTGCCCAAAAGGCTTAAAAAAAAACAACTAATTCTCATTGTCTGTCTCAAAACTGTCTGCTGCTTTGTGTTGGATAAATTAAAAGGAGAAAATAAAAATGGGATGACTTCAGATATATTAGCCTGAAGAACACTTGTTTTTGGAATTTTCGCTTAAAAACCAGGGCTTCCAGAGGCCTTTAACAGCATGTCCTAACAGCATGCAATGCTAGCTGTTAGAACAGGATGATTCCACTGTTTACAATTGGAGTGTTCTAACTGCCTGTAAGATACTTATTGCAACGTACAGTATGTGCAACGTTTTCACACCGAGGCACCGTTGTAACCGAGTAAAAAGACAAGGAAAGAGAGGAGGGGACTTAAAAGGTTTTAAGAAAATTGTGTATGTCTTCATATTTGTCTTCACATTCTCCCTGGCATTACTAAAACGCTGCATTCATTCACACCAAACACCAGTTTTTTTCTATATAAATGGAAGGGGAAAACAAAGTTTTGGAGTCACCAATTATATTGCAGAAGATGTGGTTTGAGAGAGATGGTTTCAAACAACTTTGAACTACTTAGGACCCAAGATACACATTGCCAAGCCTAGTTTGAAATCATAATAGTTTTTGTTGGTCTTTGTGTTATATTTTACAAAGTAAATCCTGTGGGCTACTTTAAATGTACTCATACTCTGAATGATCTCGATACTTGCTCTGGGGATTTCAGTGTTTTTTAAAATTGTAATTACTTGTATAACTCAGTTTTTAGTTAATGAAACAGAACTATTTTTATAAGTTGTTTTATTCATATTATCAAAAACATCTAATATGCTATTCACAAGAGCGAGCTAGTACCATACAACACTTTTGGATTTTTCTTTTTTTAAATTAGGGATGCAAAATATCAATAATCATCATTAGCCAAATCCCCAACATTGAGATGTGTTTTATATAACACCCCTAAAACTCAGCATGTTCTGATGCTGATACCAGGGCAACTATTGGAAGACTTTGCTTGCTGAATGCGGACTGTGAGTTGAATGAAAATGCTCCAATTAAATATCTTCCCCAAAAAAGTTCAGAGAAAAGTTAGAAAAAAACATTTTTCCTCAGGCAGCATTTACTTGTTCCACAGTTCCAAATAAAGTTCATTTTTCAGACTTGAAAAATGAGTTCAAATAGAATATTCCACCTATCATGTTCCCTATTTTACACAAGCTTAAAATCCAACATGTTGGGGATCTTCTGGGTATGTCAGCAGTTTTTTGGGGGAGTTTTAAATATAAAAGATCAGCTGATGAAAAAAAACAGCATACTTCTATTAATGTATAATATTAATTACGTTTTCTAAAGATCACTGTGGGTTGAAACAACAAATATCAAAAGATAAAAATGAAATGATTCAAAGTAAAGGATAATTAATTAGTTTATACTCAAAAGCACTAATATGGACGTTAATACTTTATTAGAGTCGAGCCAATCTTTTAAATGTATCTCCAATTTTGAAGTTCTCTGCAGACTCAGTTTCAATTTGAGTGTTGTTAGTGAATAATACCTTCTTGACATTAAATAACATCTCGGATCTTTAAGTATTTATGACCCTGGGCCTACTTTCTCAACTAATCAATAGTTTTTTTTTGCCATTTCAGCATACTGTAAGGAAAGAGGGGATTATGTTTCAATCACAATAGACAAGCAAATAAAGAACACTATTTATTACAATAAATAATGACAGAAAGTCTGGTGCTTGGACTCTGTGGAGTCGTTCATGTGTTTGTCATTTCTGAGCAGCAACAGAATAAATCCACCCCATGGAGACGAGGCGCTGTTGGTGGTCAAAGCTGATAACCTGTTGAGACAGGTGACAGGTGAAGATTAGTGGATGATGATTCTGCGAAGACGGGCAGTGATGGGGAGGTGGAGTGTCACTCCAAACATCAGCATGAAGGAACTAAAGGGAGAGTGAGAGCCATTGACCAGGGGAACAGAACGATGACTGGCTGACAATGAGGGAAGGATATCATGCAATTAGTTAGAGGCCAGCTGACAAAGACAGCTGATTAGAAGATAAAAGCCCCAGAAAATTACAACTCAAGAAATTTAAGTGAGCATGCAGGAGAGGGTTGAATGAAAGATAGACCCGACCGTGAAGGTGTATTGCTCGTAAAGTATTCCTAACTTAGGCAGAGGGCTGCACAAGGACTGAGACTTAACAAAGGAAAACATGTTCTGCTGATGTTTCTTTAACAGCTGGGAATCTATCAGAAAGCATCATACTCCAAAACAACCTTTTTATGACTATAAAGTAACCGTTGACAGCAATTAATGGTGTTATTCACAAAAGAAAATAAAGTTCTACAAATGCAGGACACTTAATGAACTGAATAGGAGTTAAAAAACATGCTGTTCTTTACAGAAATAGTACAGCAGAATTAATGTTCAAAGTGTCACTTGAGGTTAAAGCTGTTTTGGGGTGTAAACAGCTTAGGTACACGGTAATAATGTCAAACTGTCCTCCTGCGGTTCCATCAATTCTCAGCTGCGTGCAGGCACTAATAGCCTAACCCTACACTTTATTTTGCGTGCATGGAAACACAACAGGAGGGAACAGCAGAAAGTTTTGCTGCTAACAAACATCCAAATGACAAGTTGTTTTCTGTAAAGGTCACAATCACCTGGAATCACTGCACCATGAAGGAGTGGAGCAATTTTCCTTGGTGAACTTGAAGTAGCCCATTAGATTTAGCGGAGGCAGCAGGAAGCTAATTTATAATATTTTGAGAGCTGCGGGTCTGTTTCGAACTGTAACAGGTGTGAGAGTTAGACGTGTTGAACTGAAAACAGCTTGTGAAGAAGCAGATGGAGAGTCGTTTTTATCTCTGTGAGTGCCGGGTCATATCCAAGCTTGATTATGCAGACGACGTGAAGGAAGCGGGATCGCCGAAACCTATTTTAAGGCAATTTTTACATAAACATGTCTGTTTATTTACTGCTTTTGCACATTAAAGTTTTCTCACGAATACATTGAGTCATGGTGAAGAAGCTGGAAGTGCAGCTGGCCAGATTTAGATCATTACGTGATGCTACGGTGGTAATGGCGCTATAATGGGCCATCAATGTAAATTAGAACGTTGGTAATTGTTGCTGTCTGGTCGAAATTATACAACAAGAAGGCAAGTTTTTTTTCTATCACAGGTAATCAAAATATTTCTTCAGCTGTCTGCACTCACTGGGTAACATTAACTGTTTTGTTTTTGCAACAAATCATAAAGATTCATCCCACTTTGCGTGCCCAAACAATGTGGATGTTCAAGTTTGCTAAGGTCAGAAAATCGCAGCGACTTATGTGAACATCTGAGGTTTTATTTTTGCATGTATATTTTTGGCTTCATTAGGACAGGTTAGTGTTTTTTAAGCCCTGCAGAAATCACTGCCTGTCACAGTTAAAGAGCCAAACAGTCAATTTATATACGCATCATCACAACCTGTGTGAGAAATAATTTAATACTGAAGTAATGTTCTGCATGAGTGAAAGGGCACTGCAGGACCCCCATTACTATCTGATTGGTATGCGTAAAATAAGATATGGGCCTGCCAGGATCCTCTTCTTCACCTTAGCATTAATTGTTAGCCACAGTAATGACTTCGACCTTCAACAGTGACTTATTGAAGTATATTATGTGTACTTTCTCTACAGCTGTTTGTCTATGACATAGTGAATAACAAAGTATACGATAAGGTTAATGCATTGAGTGCACTATATTCTGAAGTTATAGAACAACTTTAAATATTGCACTGAATGGCTGGATGATCAAAGTCGGTGGAGTTTTTGTAATGATTGCATGACTAAAAGAAAAAAAAGAGACTGGTTGTCCAAAAAAAAGACCAAAAAAAACTGGGGTAGATCGCCACGGTAACTTGCTGATCCATGCAACTTGTTTAGGTTATGTTCAGGAGAATATAATAAATCATCCTGTACTCTACTGACCATTCAGATGTCTTGATCACAGAGGTCAGTGAGTTGATTGTTAGGGGGTAGGAGGAGGGAGGGAGACTGACATACACTTCGTCTTTCCCTATTGATGTCTGTCAGATCTTCTCACATTGGCCTCTGCAGCTGTGATGGTTTTAGTCTGGAGTCTTTTCAAAGTTTTGTTGTGATGCGAGTTTGTAAAATATGGTGATCTGGTGAGCAGGCTGGTGCATGTGATAGCCTGGGTATTTTGAACTTGGTAGTTAGTATAAATCCCCACTTTGGTCACCTTTTCCTGCAGTGCCTCTGATGTGCCACAATAAGTATATTGAATGATCAAGCATTGATTTTCGCTGTGATATTAAAATGTTTGATGTACTTAAAGCTGGTACTGAATTTATACTGAGATTGTTACAGCATTTGATTTTTTTGCCTTTTCATTTTCTGATCTGTCAGCAGAAGCTAGTTGTAGTGTCATGACCACTGCTTAATCCTGGCCTGCAGTGTGTGTGTTCTTGATTGCAGGAGTGGACTCAGGTGTGTAGAGTTGGGCTGCGGCTGCTCTTCATCTTCAATCAACTCTGCTACAAATACTGGGCTTCAACTCCACCACTCTGCCAGATCGTAGACTCTGTTTACGCAGTCAGTCTTGTTCTAGCTGCTTATTAGAAAATCGGTTTCCTATTGTTCTGTACATATCATTCTAAACCTTGTCCTCCTTCGTTGACAGTTTCCCGGCGCTCAACTCCTGCCTCCATCCCACTCCTGCATCTATCTGGATTCCTCAGTCAACTCTTCACCCCAGCAAACCCAAACGCACCAGCTCGACTCGGCCCTTGACCCTCCCCTGAACTTCAGGATCTTCATAGAGTCCTGTTGGTCATTAAACTTCCTTTTGCACCTGCTTCCTGCCTCTGACTCTGTGTTCTGCATTTCTGGGTTCTCGAACTCTTAGCCCTGCCTAACATGTAGTCTTTACAAAAATTGAAAACTGCAATGAACTAAAAGCTGACAATATATTTTACTCAGATTCTTTGCTTAAACCTAGAGCATGACCAATTCATCGGCCAGCCATTAATATCGGCAGATATTAGCATGACAAGAGGAAATGGGTATGGGCCAATTTGAACACATTTGCCAATATTACGAGATTTAGTCACCAGTCAAATTACACCGTTCACGTTCACCTGCAGAAAAACAATAAACAGTAAAACATGCATCTCACCCTACCTTTAGTGTTCTCTTTAGTTTTTTTGAGCAGTGTATATCTTTTCCACAAGTGTTTGATAACTGCAATTTTTGCCATTTATAAACTCTATCTGAACTGGGATGATCAACATTACTGACAAATAAGAACAAGTTTAGCATTACCCCACTGAAGGTACCTTGATGCGCAAGCGGTTGCTGGTACTATGAATATTAATTGTGTCAAATCACTTACCATTTTCTCTATTTTAAACTGCGGCCCACCATTTGGCTACATGGTGAGATTAGAGTAGGTGGCTGGCAGGGACCGTTGTTGGATTAGATGGAGCTTGTAAGAGCAGAGAGGGAGTTCATCTCGTGCCCTCCCACTCTATTAACAGAAGTCATACATTGTGAAGCACGTTGATTTCTGAGTTTTGGGGGCATGAGATCATCATCAGAGCAATCAACAATTGGCTATCGTATCTGGAGTTCGATAAGGCTATGGACAATATGGTTATTTAAAACGGAGAGCAAAAAAATGTACTGAGATTCTTATTTTCATGCGGTTTTTAATATTTATTTTGGAAAATTTCTTGAAATAGTTACAAATGACAAAGAACAGACTGCAGCTGCAGGACTAACCGTTCACTCTCTGATACTGCATCACAGCAGGTTGGGTAAAAAGCACAAGCAGCCAGATAATGCTTGTTAAATATGATTTTGTCAGCAAAAATTAAAGATACAAAATTATGATTGAGTGGCTTGTGAAAAAGTTATCCTTTAGTGGCTTTCAGATGATCACATTTTAAAAATTCTATTTGGTTGCAAGGCGGTGTCATCTCAGAGCAAGAAGTTTTCTGTTCAAAGGCTTGGCCAGACAGGAGCCTGTGGAGTTTTCATGTTCCCTCCATACGTGTGTGGGTTTTCTCCAGGCTCTTTCTTCCTCCCACAGTTTAAGGACATGCTCATTTGGTTTATTGGTGACTCTATATTGCCTGTCAGTGTCAATGTGGGAATGAACGGTTGTCTCCATAATAACCCCTTTCACAAACACACTGCTGATGATTTCTATAACACTTCAACATTGACAACAACATTTTCGTCAATTGCCCTTTTAAACATGACATGAAAAAACCCCCCCGAAAACTTAGCCATCATTTTTCCTGCTCTGTTACCTGTTGTGTTCTCACGGCATCGGCTTACCGTGACTGCAGAAGTTTTACAAGGGGGCTTGTTAAAAATGTTGGATAAGGGCAGGTTCTGGCTGTTTTTGCTAATGCATTCTGCCCACCTAGAATTTTCCGCAGTAAATTTAGCAGTGCATTGCATGTGAGAAAGGGGCTTATTTGAGCCCTGTGATTCACTGGTGACCTGTCCATAGTGTGTCCTGCCTCTTGCCCGACGATAATGCTAATCTGCCCAGTCCCTTCAGTCCCCAAACGGAATAAGCTGCACAGGTAATGGATGTAAATTTCTTGTTCAGTATCTTTGCTTTTTTGTGAATCTGTATTTTTATCCTTTATATATTCCTAAAATCTTTCTGCTGTTAGCTTAAACTATTTTTTCAATTCTTCTGTATACCCAGCACGTGGCATTATTATTGTTTTTCTTTGTACTTTACTGGTATTTAAAAGTATCAGGAGTCAGCAGTATAAGTAGATTGCAGATCACTTGGTGGGAGAGTTTTTAACTGACCCATTGCTTTTATTATGACAGATGGAAATTGTGTCTGGCGTGGAAAAAAACAAATACATGTTGATGCAATTACCCATTTTCACAGCACCGTGAACTCTGTATGTGTGTTGGGTACAGATAAGCGGAACTGGATCCAATAATGAGACACATAGGAAAGATAAGCATCTAAATTATCTTTTCTTTCAAAATGTTAATTGGTAAACATTTACTCAATATGCATAGGTACATCTGTGTGAGTGATAAGTGAAGATAGCATGAATAACATCTGGAAGTTATTTGGTTTGCTGCACAGGTGTCTGTTTTGAACAGAAATACATTTGTAAACATAATTCAATGTGAGATACAGGAGGGGCTTTATGGAACTCCACAGTCTAAAAGCCTGCATGGATCAGCAGGATTTTCTCTGACAAATCGCTTATTCACCAAAATCAGCACATGAACAGCTTTGCCTGATACTCTGTATGACCATTCAGTGAGAAAATACAAACCTGCCACTATATTTTTTTTTCTCTCTTGGCTGCTTTATCAATCCTCTTAGCAGGATGTGAAATTGGGCTTTCTGTCACAGAACATTCATAGGTGTGGCAGCACAGTGATGAGGATAGTGCTCCTAAGATAAAAATCGGCAACTATCACAACTCATTCATGCCCCTGCACCAATGTCAGCCTTTTTTAAGATGTTAGTGATTAGCGTGAGTTGGCGTCCTTGCTAATGACTTTTCAGAGCATTTCAGAACTGAAGAAACCTTTAGGAAGAGAGGGGAAACATCTTCAAGATCTTCAATCAATCCTGTTGCCTTGAGATCAAGCTTCAGATTTACCATGACCTCGATGACTGAGAACCTACAAAGACATTTTAGAGCGTATTTTAATGGCAATGCTCCTATGCTGCACTCTTTAGCATTCTAGCTGTAGCCACAATGGGTAGGGTCAGAGGTGGCAGGCAGGATGTCAGACAGCAAGCCAAAAGAAGCTCAACTTCCTTTCCTGAAGAGCACAAATCACCCCTCAGTCATCCTCCAAGTCGTGGCGCAGTCTCATCCTTACATGCCCAGGTCAGTGCTGACTCATCCACTGCGTACAGCAGCCACAAACAGACTTTGATGAATGACGGGTAAGTCGGCTGGTAGGTCCCTTCTCCCTTTGGAGTTATTTTCTCTGCAGAAAGCAAAGCAGGACAAGTAGAGACAGCATAAGAGTTTTCATGTCCAATTTTCTTTTTAAACCAAATAAGAATGCAACATGAGAGAGCGAAGCTGGTTGCACCGTCCAGCTCAGTCCAAAAGAAATGGAGAATTTGCTTTGAAGTAAGAATGCAACGGGAAAGAAGACAAGAAAACAGCCAGGGAATGACACATTTAAAGAAAGCTGGCCAGCCTATTTTTCTTTATCTCCCTGCCATATCATGTCATTAAAATATTTCGTCATTCTCTTTTGCTGGAAATTAAGCTGTGATATTAACTGCCAAACAGTCACAGTAACAGATGTTGACAGGTAAGTTGACAGATGGCTTTGTCAGGTCCACTGAGCGCAGTAAAAGCATGAAAAATAAATAAATAAACCAAGTATCGCACCATGTCAAAGATTAGACACTACTGTTTTTATCAACAGCCCTGTTAGCAGAACCATTAGAATTTATTTTTAGCAGCACTAAGATGGAAACCAACACTGACTAAGTGCCCATCAGCTTAGTATTTAACCCCAAACAGATGCCAGTGACGCTTGCGTTTGATGTTCAGTACTGAGTCATAAAAAATGATCTCTGTGGTAAAACGCAAGTACTGTGAGGTGTTACTTGCTCCTGTTTCAAAAATTAAAACAAACCCGTCCTTTAAAATTGACCTTTAATGTGCTGTATGTGTGTTAGTGTGTTCGTGTGTGTAGGTGGAAAGGGTGGTGGGTGGATGATTGAAGGTGGGCTGGTACTCAAAATGGTAATGACATATCTTGCTGCATGTATAATGAATCACTAAGAGTGAAATATCCAATTCAAACAGCAACTACATTCAAATGTTTACAGCTATTGGAAAATAACTGCAATAATCCTTTGAATGTAAGCGTTCACATTCTGCTTTGTTGTTTTTTTTTTTTATCAGAGTGGACTATTGCATAATAATGAACGGATGACTCTTCAACAGACAAGAAAAAACATAACTTTTGCTTTTAGATTACAGACTAAAATAGAAGAAAAATCCTTTTTGTGGATTTTTCCTGGCATGAATATATATATATATATATATATATATATATATATATATATATATATGTGGACCTATTATATGCTATCATAACTGATTTGACGCGCAGCTCAGGCATCTTTCCTAATTTCCTTCTGATTTAGTTGTCATTTGAAAGACAAGAGCTAATGTTGTTTGAAAAGCAAATACGCTCTCATTTGTTTTAAAATGAGGTGTGGTCAGGGGATAAGCTGGCATGTTCCTATCTTGAGGATGCTGAAAATGATGCGCCTTAGACCATAATTGAACTTGGTCTAAAGTCTATAGTTTAAAGTTTGCTGCACAGCATGTTTCTGCTACTAAAAGGGAAGCATTAGAAAGATGAACATACAAAGTCACAGTGCACGTCCACTGATAATCCTCACACACAGGATGCTCAACAGCGCATACTCCACAGATATCAGTGCATTTGCTGCTGCATTGAAATTGAGTTTTTAATGGATTGGAGGGCTGAGTGACTAAGAGTGTTTTTTTTTTCTTGTTTGCTTCCAAGTTTGCCTCTGTGCATGCATTCTAACAACAAACACACACACTCAAACACACACACCTACACACACACACACACACACACACACACACACACACACACACACACACACACACCTTTTGGCAACAGAGAGTTATTTATATAACAATTAACAAGTAACCCCACAAGAATAGATCATGATCTGAATACATCCAGCTAAAATAATATATTTATATATCAGGATGCGTCTTACATCTGATGCCTGGACCGTATAAACTTACCACTATCAATTGAAGGAGCAGCAGCTCTACTCAAAGCCTTCTACTCTAGGTAGCCTAGAATAGAACAGGAGGAATAGTTTTATTGAAGATTAAAAATAAAATGTCTAAGTTCAAGATATCAGTTTTTGTTAGTATTCTTTTTTGCTGATGGAACTCTTAAATTGTACTTTCACATTTTCGGTGCATTTTGAAATCAGTTCAGCCAGAA
This sequence comes from Symphodus melops, assembly GCF_947650265.1. Taxonomy (NCBI): domain Eukaryota; kingdom Metazoa; phylum Chordata; class Actinopteri; order Labriformes; family Labridae; genus Symphodus; species Symphodus melops. The sequence continues at coordinate 19,687,937 of NC_136694.1, forward strand.
ACAAATCCCCAGCTGATACTGTGGTTTTTAACTGATTATACTATCTATGTAACCACTTCAATCTACGTGTATCTGTGTTTAAAATATTACGTTAACAGAATCAGGCATTAAGTTGTAGAGTGTATATTAAAAAAAAAACTACTTTCAAAGCTTAAAGTTATAAAATAGTTGGATACTTGTTGTGCAGCCATTGTTGTGTAGTACTCCAGTCCAGGACTTGGAGCACCTTGAGCATTTAGGATTTAGCATTTATTTACCCTAAAGAGAAATAACATGCCTTTAAAAATGTCTCAACTTAAAATAACAATCTTCTCTCCCTGGATTGTCAACTCTTGCTGGTCTGCAGCAGTCACCTCTACACCAGAGCTGCTGTGGAAGTTAGGTAAACCTGACAGTGCCAGCTTGACGTGGTACAAAGAGTGTGAGTGAACAGGACGTCTCACTCGAACAAATAGGTGCAATGATAGTGAATATTAAATTTGAAAAATGCAGAGAATGAGAGACTAACTCTGGGGGTTTGGGGTTATTTATGTGGCGTTAATTAATGAGCATTTCTTGCAAAGCTTGACATGACTTCTCCAATACAGTCAAAAGAAAAGAGACCACTTTGTTTAAATCAATTCTTTGATTCCTTATGTTTTGAGCTGTGTAAAGAATGCACAACTTGATTCTTTTACAGGGCCTATACTACGTAAGTGGCACTATGCTCACACTATTGAGCTTTTTCAACTCAATCTGTATCCATTAATTTAACTATTGACAACAAAGTTGGTTGCTTTTCCTTGTTCTCCCTTGAGAAGCTTTTATTATTACTAAATGACTGCCCTTGGAAGCTGTATTTTCTGACAATTTGCAAAGTTTTTTGAAGACTATATATTAAAAGTAAGTTTTACATGTGAAGAATTTCCTTGTAATGACGAAATATTGGGCTCATAGGGCGAGCTTTTCTTTATTATTTTCTTTGTGTAGAAAAGAAGTCATAAAGCCCTGCAGTCATGAGATGGCAGGAATATGCTTGCGATTAATCTTTAGTTCACACTGAATAATGAGTAACATATACATTATTAAGAACTTTGTGCAATTTAGCCAAGTAACTTGTTTTTTCTTAATGCTAATTTTGACCATGTCAAATGCATTCAAAAAAGACAGTTGATTTATTGAGGGACATTATATTTTCCATTTGATTTGCAATGTTTTCTTTGCTTTGTCAATGCTCATTAAATCATTGCCTTAGGTTAAATACATAGGTACATGGTCTACAGGTAGTGCAAATCTTCTGCTCATTGTTCATCAGTCATAACATTAGTCAGTTAAAGAATGTCTCTTCTCCAGAAACCCCATGTGGCAAACAGTGATTTTAGGCTATAGTGTGATGGTATTGCACCACGATATCAGAAAGATATCATGCGTATTTGCACAAAGAGAACAATAAACTTTATTTTGAAAGTGACATTGTAAGCAATTGCTGTTAATCTACAGCCAATTTTCAACAGTAAAAACTGTTTTGATCTAAAACAGTTAACAACTGTGGTTAGCAATGCATCGTGGGATGCGTACCTTGAAGCAAACTGCTCCTGGTCAAGTGTATTACTCACCAATAAAGTTTTAAAAAAAACGTTAAGAAAAGGCTAAAGAGAGAGAGCTGCTGGAGAGGCAGCCGTCGCTCACAGCGCCGGAAGTTCTCGATGGCTCTCGATGGCATCGACAGCTCTCGATGTGAAGGAGTAACGGCTCTACTCCGAGCTCCTCCCTGGTGACCGAGCTCCTCACCCTATCTCTAAGGGTGCGCCCAGCCACCCTACGGAGGAAGCCCATTTCGACCGCTTGTATCCGAGATCTCGTTCTTTCGGTCATGACCCAGAGCTCATGACCATAGGTGAGGGTAGGAACGACGATCGACCGGTAAATCGAGAGCTTCGCCTTTCGGCTTAGCTCCTTCTTCACCACGACGGACCGATACAGCAACCGCATGACTGCAGACGCCGCACCGATCCGTCTGTTGATCTCACGCTCCATCTTCCCCCCACTTGTGAACAAGACCCCGAGATACTTAAACTCCTCCACCTGGGGCAAGGACTCCCCACCGACCCGAAGAGGGCAAACCACCTTTTTCCGGTCGAGAACCATGGCCTCAGATTTAGAGGTGCTGATCCTCATCCCAGCCGCCTCACACTCGGTAGTGAACCGCCCCAGTGCGCGCTGGAGGTCCGGGTTCGACTTCAACTTTTAATGTTAGATTTGATTAATCATAATGTGTGCAATCTGTTGTCTCAATTTTATTGAGTAGTTCATGTGTATCTCTTTTTCCAGTGATCATGGGTTTGTGATCACTGGAAAAACGAGGTGAGCTACTGTAAGGACTGAAGGTTACATGCGGATATGAAGAGGTAGGAGATGGCGTATTTCTGCAGACTTTGAATTTTTGCAAATAGATGTCTAAACATGCACAAGACACCTGGAAAACCTAAAGAGCACATAAAACAAGGGGAAGAAAATATGCAACCTTAATGAACTGTTTAACCAGCTTAAGGCTAGATCCCATTTAAAGCACCAAACCTTCAGAAGCTTACACACCACAACAACATAAGAAGCAGACTAAAACCTTATGAAAAACTATTTCAGAATGACATCTTCTGGACCAATAATTCTGTTAGGAGTCTTATGAGAGAACTGTGGATATTCTTTGGACCAATTAACTAGGACATGATACCTAGCAAATAAGAATTATGATGTATTTTTTAGATTTGATGGAATATAACTACAGTACTGCATCTCTTCGATTTATCTCAAAATTAAATTGAGCTAAATGCTAATGTTTACTTGCTATCATGTTTTTAATAACATTAATGGTGTTAGCATGGAAACACTAAGCAGGTCAAGTAGTTCCAGGATGAAGTTACCATCTTCATCCTGGATCCTGGATAGAGTTATGGTCTAATTTCAGACCAAAACTAACTGATTGAAAATAACTGAAAATAATTGATTGATGTAGTTTTTACTCATGAAATTCAGTTTCAGTGAAAATAGATTTCTGATTTCAGGGAATTACTAGGTAGGTAGTTTGGAATGAAAATAATCATGGTGCAACTTTTTTTTTGTTTTGTTTTTTTTTTGGGGGGGGGGACTGTCAGGCAGTATGAGGGGATGCAGCTGATTTTCATTGATGCTAATGGAATGTATAAAATAAGAGGACAGCAAGGCATCAGAGTGAGATTGATTCCACATCAGATATCACCTACATGAGTAACATGGGTGTAAATGTATTGATGATGAGAGCTCAGAGATCATTGATGCCTCTGGCTGGATTAAAGCTGCTTAAGCCAGAATCAGCAGTGTCCTTCTCCTTTGCCCCGTCCTTCTCTGACAAGATTGTAATTATCAGGGATATGACTCAATCCGCTCTTTTCACCCAGTGGCTTCACAGGAGTAACAACTGTTCAACATTACTGACGATCACACTTGCTGAAGGTGTTTAATTTATGGCTACCAATTCCATTTGCAGCAGTATTCCCATAGTAGTAATTTTACAAAGCAGAGAAGTAAGACAAAAGAAAATGTGCTTAATTTAGGTGTATGTGTAAAACTGCAAGAGGACAACGAATCCTGTCCCATGGTACTAAAGTCCATAAGCCTGTTTCTAGAATTGATCTTTATTTTCTACTGAATTTTGTAAAAATTCAATGACGTGAATGACGGACTACTACTGTACAAAATATCAAATCATTCACAAGGTGACGCTTGCAGACTTCAGAGGTGGCCCTCCATTACAAGTCTCAATAATAATATGCACTTACTTACATCACTGATCATGTTAGTGGCAGAGAAAGTCCACTGGGCATTCAATTCTGCTATTGCACAGAAACAGAGAAACACGAAACAAACAAGATTAATAATAGCCTGCGGTGCTCATCCCTGGGGCCAAGCAACTAACAACTCTTGACAAAACAGGGTTTAGAACGGCAGATGGATTGTCTGTAGAAATGAAGGGAATGTGCACTGAGAGTGTAATGAAGAGAGAGAGAGCGGGGTCCAGTCTTTTCCCAGAGTCCCTTTGTACAAGCCTATATGGAAATTAAATCAGCCTGTGACAGTTCCCATCGACTGACTCCACCTGGGAACAGTGTCCACGGATCTGTATGTACACTAATCAGCCTTTTCTTATCCCATAGAGTAGAATGCTTTTAATAATCACAAACACTTCTCTTGTGGCTCAATAAAAAGACAAGATCTTTGGAGAGTTACCACTGGACCAACTTAGGAATTTAACACAGGCATCAACACGTTTGCTGGCTTTAATAAGAAATATGAAACATATCTATTTATGTGGTGTTTGGTTGCAAAATTACATTTTCCTGGCCGTCTTCGACATCAAAGTGTTCAAAAACCTTCTTGTTAATTATCTGGGCTCCAGCTACTGGACACATCAATGGCTGAAACAAGGAGCTGTGGGGACTTTCAAATTACTTTTTTTGCTGTACTTCGTAATAATACTCTTTTTGGCAAATCACAACATTTTTCTTGTTATGTTACTAACTGTGACCTTTGAAAAACACATTTATCACAAAAAAGAAGCTGGCAGAGTTAAAACCACAAGGAGTCAAACAAATACAAATAAACCCCTAGATTATTTTGACGACTTTAAAGAAAAATAAAGATAAATTGTGAACTGACAGGAAATAAAGTTTCTTTTTTAAACATACATCCAGATTTACAGTCCATCCAGTGATTTAAACTCCTGTACAGACAGATTTCTGTACAATGCCTGGAAAAAACTACATTTTGGATGAAATAAGAGGGCGTTTTGGATAATCCATGGCTTGATTTAGCCTCAAAAGCTTACATACGTCTCAACCTCATTGTACAGCAGCTGACAAATATGCAGAATTTTTTAAAGGACTTGCTAGAAATACAAAGAGAAAAAAATCGCAATCAAATGCGAGTTGGTCTTAAATAAATAAACCTTTCTGGGAATCAAAAGACTGTACTTCTAGCTGGCATGCAGTATCTACATTTTTATGAAGGTAGTTACTTTAGCAAAGCTAAAAAAGTATTTGTCAATATACTACTATAATTAAATAGGGAACGTTGTGCAAGCTATGTTTTTAAATTGTGTTAAAGTTATTGAAGTCTAGCCCTCAGAAACCCTCCAGTCCAGCCGTTTCCAATCGTCTTTTGCAAATGAATCAAATTCATTGCCTGATCTCGCTCTTTCTCGTGATGAAAGTCAAGCTGTTCATTGCTCCTCCTAGAGGCCTGGAGACTGCTCTGAACCTTTTTTTTTCTGTAATTGCTGCCATTTCATTTGGTAATCTGACACAGAAATTGACCAGAAGTAAGATCACAAAACAGCTTGCTCAGCCTGTATGGCTTTATTAGAGCATTTGTCTTGGTGGCTCACAGATGAAGTCAAGTGTATTACTCACCAATAAAAAAATAATAACTCAAAACAAAAGTGTCCTGTATTGGATAGTCAGTGATAACGATCATCTTACCTCTAAATCCTTTTAGCTTTATGGAGCATTTCAGGGTCTTCCAGGTCACTGTTTTAGTTTTACAGCTATAACTTATTTTTTTTTTACTTTTGTGATCCACACTGCTGTGCGCTAATGCCCAGCACCCAACCACACACAGGCATGTTAGTAGGCTGATGGGCCATAAATATCAAACCTCTCTACACGTTGAATACCACACCTGAGCCTGCTAACTGAAACAGAGATAGAAAGCTTTAATCATAAGTTTCAACTACAAATGTTTTGCTCATGCCTGCAAAAAAAGGGATCAGAGATCAAGTCTAGCAGCTGTCAGGAAACTACATCCATCAGAAGCCTCCAGGCAGCTGCCATCACCGAGCTGATGTGAAGACCAACTACTACCCGACACATTTAATCATGTGAGAAGCTCTACATTTAGACAGACACAGTCTCCGGGGAATGTAGAGAAAGTCCACAGAGTGCAAGGAAAAAAGACCATCTTGACTGATTCTTTCCATCTTTCATTTGTGCTCTCCAGTTAAAACACACGTGACTAGAAAGACAAATATAGTAAGAGCACTTAAATGAAACAAATTTAACCTTTAAACTATTTCACTTTAGTTTCTTCCTGGGCTCTGAGTTAGGACATTGAAGACTATAATAAAAAATGACTTAAATTTCTGTTGCAGCAGCCAGGTTTCTGACGTCACAAAGATTACAGATTATTTTTGAAGATTGAGGAGTCGTAACCCCCCTGAAAACAAAAACAGAAAAAAACAAACTAAAATGAAAACCTCCAACTTTCAACCGATTTTCCAAAAGAAAATAGCTCTAAACAATCCACTGTATTTGGTTATATTCAGGCCTTCTATGAATTAGTAATAACATATTTCAAAGGCTTGCATCATTGCTGACCTAAATTAGGTTAAGTTGTTTTTATTTGATTTGATTTAAATATCAAGGACTGTGATTTGGAAATGACTTGAGTCCTCTGAGGTTACATTCAATATGTTGAATGCAAAATCAGTTTAAGACACAATATAATGTTACTGTTGAGACTTATGTTGCAGCTTTTCTGAGGCTTTCTGTGACACCACTAATATATTTTTTCTATATCTTTGACCCAGCCTTTAAATGGCATCTACATCATGCTGATGATCACTGTACTGCAAGTTGTTTCTAACAGTAGTTTTCTGACTCTTTCATTGATTTGTTTTGCAATATGCTAGAGGCAAAGCCCCATTTTGATTTTTTTAAAGGTTTATGAACAATAGCTGGGCTCATAAAAACAACCACTGTGCAGCATCCTTTTTAAAAGGAAAAGCTGTCTTATGTGAACATTGTTACTTTTACACACTGTGTCCAATTCCAGTCATAGTCAGTTATCTCTCAATTATGCACCCATCAGTTCTGTTGGCTGTGGCAAATCCTTCTACTTCTCCAACCTCCTGGATGTTGTTTTTTTAAATGAGATATATAATCATAAATGTGTTTATGATGTGGGTTTAGCTTCTCTAAGAGTCCTCACGTCTGCTTGTATTTCTTAAATATCTTTTTTTTCTGAATATAACTTCAAAACCATTTGCAGAAAAAACGGTAAATCCTCAACTCTACCAGTTTAATTAAATCATTTTGTTCACCAGCATTAGATAGTTTGGAGCTGTCTAATGAAATGTTTTGACCTATTATGAGCATAATACATTGCTATGGTATACATCAATAGGTTTTAGTCACATTGTGGCAATCCTATCAGGTGAGTTGTACCCTCAACTGCTAATTTCGACAAGAAACAAACATCTCAATTGGCTTACTGCCTGATGAGCATCTGCATGATGAGCATCTGCAGTTGCCTTGCTTAATTTTGTTATTGCAGCAGGTTGCACATGTTAGTTGCAGGGTTTTCTTCCTGCTCTGTGGGTGTGGGTCGCTAGCTGGATGACTCCCCAGCATGTTGTTTTGGGGGGTTATATGGCAGCAGGGAGCTGTTTCAGGCTCCATGTGTGACTGGAGAGTGATTAGTGACTGAAATGAGCATACTGTGTAGCTTAAGTAGGTGAATTAACAGCTGAGTAAACAGTGCTTACATGTAACATTTGTAATGTTCTTAATGGCCTCTATTTCACCATGAGACTGGCTCCAAAAATGTGTGCAAACAAAGCATATAACATAGAGTGAAGTGTTTGTCTTTTTAGTTTATTCAGTTCTTTTCTTTTATCAGCTCTAAAAACAAAAAAAGTTACATTTATTCCCTGTTGTTTAACAGTACCACAATTCAGTATTCTATTCGGTTGCCCTGAGGGTGAAGCGTCTTAAACTAAAGCATCTTTCTCAGACTTATCAGGTCATGTTCATTATTCAAACAAACACGCTGGCACAGTTTTCTGCAGAAGTTCTACAGTTTCCCTGAAATCAGTTAGAAAAGTTGGATGGAGAGAAATATAGAGCATGGTGAAATGAGACGAGTCAAAAGTTAATTCTCTGTAGTTCATACGACAACCAGCTGAATGAGAGCAACACCTTCCATACACGCAGAGTGTGAAAAAATGAATTGCTTGTGAGTGTTAAGATATCACGGACTTGAGGGATAACCATGCTGTGTTTTTTTTTAATTTAACACAGCATTTAGTAAGCTGTCTTTTTTCTTTTGGTTCTCAACAGATAGTCGAGGAGAGCTGATATCTCTTGTCACCAGTTGCTTCAGAGAGGCTTTGCACGAGAACAGGTACTTAACTTTTCTCACAGACTTAGTGAGTAGAAGATGGAGAGGATGGATGGATGTCTCACAATAAACGAAAAAATATAAAATGTGGGAGCTCTGCTGCCAGCTCTTTACTGTTATTTTACAGGAAAATTATTTAAAGTTTATGAATGGCTTATCTTGTGTTTACATGAATATTATTGTTGTCATACTTTTACAACAAGGAGCACAAAGTGAAAGCAAAAGTTTATTCTTAAAAAAAAAAAAAAAAAATCAATGACAGTATACAGGAATAATAGTCTCCAGACTCCCTGATAGTGAATTTAAGATTCAGCGTTAAGTTCAAAATGCCACAGAGCAGAAAATGAAAGTGTTTCCAAAGGGTTTTATCTATGTATTAGAAATTACTTGTCTTATCTTAAGAAGACTCTGCAACACGAACTAAATGCAGTGCATAAGGTCCCCTCTAAGCAGAACCAAGGATTACCTTACTCTATTATACAGTAATTTGAAAGGAAAGTAAAGGTTAATGATGAAAGAAGAAGGCGCCTGTCTTTGTCCAAAGGTGTCATGCAGGCATGCAGACAGGGGATTACTGAGGAATGTTTTATAGAAATAGCTCAACACTCAGGGAAGGGTTTCAAAGATGAGTTTGTTCAAACTATTTTCTTTTTCAAGTCCTGCTTTCCATTTTTAGTCTTCTACAGAAATCGGGTCTCCAAAGTAATTTTTCTTCTTGAGGGTAGATATTTGCATTCTTCAAGCATCCTAGTCCTATCTTGGCCCTGTTAGTCAGCTACAGTGCAATATAAACCAAAAGGTTCTGTATCTATGAATGTAATTGAAGATTCAAAGAAATGTGACTTTGATTTGAAGTGGTTAAGGCCTATACATTTTATTTAGGACATGGTTTATTATTGAGGGTTCTTTTTGCAGAAATGAAACATACTATCCCAAACGTTACCACAAAATAAAAATCTCTAATATTATTAAAATTATCTCACTTATGTCTTAGGGTACAGCTGGTTTGCGGCAATGTCTCCAACTCTTTCAATGACAGGTGATGTGTTTTTTTTCCCACGAATTGTGTTGGGATGGCAACAAACTTCAACACTTTGGCTGTTGTAAACATCTGTTAATATTTGCTTGAAGTCCCTACCTTAATTCAAACTATAAGAAAAACTTAAATATTGAAATTGAATTGTGTTACTGTAAAATTAGTTTTTTACATTCATGGTAATGGGAGAGGGTCATTGTCCACTGAGTACCCCAGGAAGAAAAAACAAAGTGACTGGCCCTATAGGTTTTTTTTTTTTTTTTTTTTGTGCAGGAGTTTTGTGACGATTTTGCGATCTCCTGGTTTGTGAGGAAGGAAATCAAAGCCCACTTTTGAGAAATAAAATCAAATCCCTTGAAATATGTATAATGCCATAATTTTGGCTTGTTTTCATGTTAGCCGTCTTTCTCAGAGTAACATATGATCAGTTTTTCCATATTTGTTTCATTTGTGGCTTGTTACAAGAAAGCAGCTGGAAGCCAAAGGCCTTGGTTGAAAATAGAAAAAAACCCAAAAAGAAATCTTTCATTTCAGGTGCCTTGTTTCTCAAGACATATGCAGGGTTAGCGGAGTGTTTGAAATAAATCCAGTTTGAGGTCGAGCCCTCTGAGATGATCCGTGTTTTTACTGAATCCTGTCGAAGAAATAACCCAGGTGCATAGACTTCTAAACTAAAACTACAATATATGTATTTTTTTGTCCTTAAGGGTTGAAGTAGCAAACATGACTTTGAATCACAGTCTCCATCATGTGTGTCTTTGATATACAAATAAAATGAAGGCCACATTAATAATCTAAACAAACTGACCTCAGTATGCCAGACAAACACTAATCCAAGAGGTGGAGGTTACTATGGCAACATGGTACAGCATGAAGACAGATGGCAGAGGCATCCACGAACTAGATATTTGAGTGAGCTATAAGACAAACTGGAAAAAATATATATAAACATGAACATTTTCAGGCAAAGATACAACACAGTCAAACATTTCTGTGCTGTATAACTAGAGTTAGACTCAAGGGACGAGAACTGCTGATTATAACAAACTGACTCGAAGCAACAACTCCTGACAACTGAATGGCAAAAAGGTCTGTATTCCTGTGATTGTGAGGCAAGGTGCAGGACGTATTAATTAAGTGATCACAACATGCCCTTTATTGTTAGATGCTGTTCCTAATGCTGAGCTTGACATTCTGCCAACAATGGAGCCATTGTGTACTCCGAGTGCATAATAGTTTATCTTGAGTCTCTCTAAAAAATACACTGCAAATAAAAATATTCCTTTTACTTGTCTTTTGGAACATGTTACACTTAAGTTTTTTTAAACATATTTTTTAATATAGATGATCTGCCTTACAATACGTGCACTATCAAACCCCAGCAGATGATTCAAACTACAGCAGCGTGACTGGTCTTCCACCTACCCAAAAGAGCACGTTTAAGTGAAGCACCTCTTTACTTAAACTCTATCATTTAGGTCACCACCAGCCCATAGGCTCTGCTTAAATGTGTCTGATCCAACATTAACCTTAACCTTCATGTAGTAAACAAAAAGTGGACACTCATTGAGTGTCTCTTGACCAATCAGATTACTTGGCTGGAACTAACTTTTGTATATAATATCAGCTGTGTTTTGCGTCATGGAATATTCCTTACTCACACAACTTTACACCACTTAGGAATTACTACATTGCGTTAGATAATCTTTGCTTGTAGCAATGCAAGCATATTAGGTGAAGAAATTTCCCCTGTGGACGGGGCATTATTATGTGCAGGCATGTGTTGTAGACATAGCTTGCTTCAGCAAATACCTCATACTCAGAAGTAAATTAAATTAAAATGACCAAGAGGGATTACAGAATACCAATAAGTTAGCTAAACCCTTTTTCCTGTCACTGATGAGAACAAAGCATGTGTCATGTTTTGATTAATAATAATTTACATGCAGTGACACAGAGATCATGAAAACATAGCTGCAGTTAAGCTGTTAAGTAGGAGTTAAAAAAAGGTGAGTTGTGTGTTTCAGCAGCTCCTCATTAAAGACGAGTAGAAGAAAAGTGACAAGCACACTTTCACAGCAGCCATTATTTTCCCATCATATACTGGTCTACTTCTGATATCATTCCTTTGTGTCTCTCCAACATTATTTTGTTCTTCATTAATGCTTACAGGGTCTGTTGTATTGTTCACAGGGTACCAAATCTGTTTGCTTCCTGAGAACATGTTTGATAGAAGTAGGTGTCAATGTAGACTAGCTCTAATAAAAAAAATAAAATAAAACAGTCCTTGTCATATTGTTTATTAATGGCTAATGATTCCATTGACTATGAAGTTGGTTGATGTTCTTGAAATTACATGTATATTTTAAAGACAAATGTGTTTTTTCTTTTAATAAAAAAATATAAGGAATCAAGTCCACCAGAACAGCTATGTAGTGAAATGCTAAAATTAATAAGAGAACTATCTCAAAATAGACCTGATATTTTCTAAAGACTAAAAACTAAATCACAAGGAAAATTTTGTACTGTGAGCCCTTGAGAATTACACTAAAACAAAACAGCAGTCATAAATGGCTGGTTGTTTAGGTGTGCTCTGGGATGCCAGTAATGTGCATTGTGCAGCTGTCGGTTAAACTAAACAAGCACTGAGCTCTCAATGAAGCCACGCCAACTAGCCCAACAGATAACCAGTTCTGTCTTTCTCTTTGCGGCAAACACAGGCACACACCACATACACACAAATACAGCTGCAAAACTCTATTTTTTATTTCAACAAAGGCTGGTGGAATGAACCATACTTGAATCTATTCAATGCCATCCAAAAACATAAAAAGAATAGAGCTGGTGAGAAAATTGGTCTTCGCTTCACAGTTCTCAGTGGTCCAGACCGTCCAGCAATAGCAAACCTCTCAATAAGCACGTAGTTTGCTTTAAGTTGGACTGTGGGCTTGTCTTGTTCAATAAATAAATTATCAATAACATCAATAAAATGAAAAGCTTGTAGTGTTCTTTTCTTCACAGTGCATGTAGACTACAGGGCTGCTGTCTGGACATGATGTTGAGTCTGCGAAGATTTGTCCGTGTTGTAGGACAATTCTGTGGGGATATATTGTAGCTGAATGTTAAAGTATAGAAAAAATGATTCAATGAGAGGGGACACAAATACAAACTGAGAAAGAGCCAGTCTGTTATGAAAGAATACAAATGGACTGCAAGTTGTGAGCCCATTAAGCAGTACAATGTTAACACCATAAGCAACTTAGATTTATACACTTGCCTTTGTCAATAAAACATTTACTCACAATGTATTTTCTAATATATATATATATATAGTTTTAGTTCTAAACAATGATTTAGAACTAAAAAGACAGAGTTTGTATGTGTAGCAGTATAGGCAGAATGCAATATAACAACAGATGCACAAGGAATAGAGCCGAACAAAGCCAGCTAAAGCTGAGGTAGTTATTCTAATGTGATGGTGTTTTGCCTTGTAGTGAAGGTGAATATAAAATTGGACTCAAACGTGTCATCAATAATAAAGAGGTGGGCAGGGTTTTAATCATGTGCAACTGCACCTCTTTAAACTTTCACTGTGCTGCATTAGCATACATTAGCATGTTGGAACCACTGCCGAAGACCTTCTGCCTTCAATCAGGGGCCCCCGAGCGGTCACAGTTCAGTTTGTCCGTTGTTCAGTGAAGCGAAGATGAAAACGTTTCATTGTTACTGTTATAGATTTCCTATGTTTTCTTTGCCTTTCATTATTTGTGTTTAGGCACTTTATGTGTATTGTTTTGTACAGAACTACCTCGTAAAGAGTTGAACTACAATTATTAAGCAATTAATCAATCAATAAAATTTAATGTTTTAGTGTGCCTTACTCCAAAATATTTAAAAGTAGGCATACCAAGGTAAACCCCTTAAATGAGAAGAAGTAATTCAACAAAAACAACCAATAAGTCCAATCAGAGATGAATTTAATGAGGCTTGTATCTCCCATTTGTCCAGTTCACCATTTTCCTACTTTGCCAGAGCATTATTAGAACCTGATGAGTTTCCAGTATTGCCAACCTGCCAGTTTGATGTTGCCAGCTCTTGCCGCTGGTAGAGGGAATTTCAGCAGTGATTTTCAGTTTTCAATCAAAGCCAAGACAGCCTGTTCCCTGCTTTGACTGCTTTAGGTGCAATGTAATACCTGTAAGCATTTTACACAATAACAGCCTCACTTTCATCCTATGACCTAAAAGCCAAAAACAATCAAAAAAAGCTGTTTGAAGATGAACAATACCAGACATAATGTAACACCAAAACAAGACAATACTTCTTCCGCATAGTAACAAGTGTATGTGTGAGTGCGCGCGTGCACTATGTGTCTACACATTCAAGTCTGATTGGCTGAGTGTTAATTATCTCCTGAGAATTGGAAGCCTACAAAGCATTTCTGGTGAAACGATCCCATAATTAATGTGCTGGCTACATATCAGCTTGTATCTAAAGTGAGTACCCACAGTGACATTGAGACAGTCAGGGCCTCTGTTTCTGATTTATTTAACTGGTTAGGAAACAGAAAACTTTTATTAGGTGCAGCAAATATTTGGTGTAACCTCTCAACACCAACACACAAGCTGCAAGAAATCTACATAATGAGCCCCGTTTCCACCAAGCGGTTCAGTTCCGTGCGTCTCAGTACGGCACGCATTCTATGGCCTGTGGTCCTACTTTTTGGGCCCCTTCTGTTGGGGTGTAAAGTATATCGATCCGACCCTAAAAGGTGGAGCTAAACACTGCAGTCTGTTGATTGGTCCCGTATGACAGCGGCATTAAAAGACAAACACAACTCCACCATGTTTAAATACGCAGTTCATTGTTTTCTTTGGCTGTATTTCTCCTCGCGGCACACAGCCTTCTCTGAGACTAAGCTTGATTGCGTTTTGTAACAAAGACAGCCACATGCCAATGCACATTTTCTCACTCAGAGGTGTGTTAGTTGTATCTAAGTATCTGCCATAGGTCTCATAGGTGAGATCGGTTGAACACACACACAGCCTTACACAGGAATGACTTTATCAAGTTATAGTCATATAAATAGGTGCTAACAGGACACGTAATGTATTGAATGCATGTAATTGTATGAGGAACATGGATGTACTCAATCAGACAACTAAAATAGATGACTTACATAGAATTATACACTGATATTCATGGAAATCATAAATAAGGTGATGATAGACGCTTGTACTTTATCTTGTGAATGGGAATTCCTGTCAAAATTCTAATAAACAAGACAACGGCCAAGAGAGTAGTTGTAGTTCAGATCCTAATTGCTGCCTAATGATGTTCTCCTTGTCAGGGTCACTATATGACAGAAACACGACTCACAACACTTAAAGTAAGTAGGCCTATTGCTCTGAGAAATGAAGGTTGGGTAGTCGAGCATGAGTGACTTCATGTGGCATAGTCCATTTTTCATCATTACCCTTTTGGAGCTAAGCTACTGTAACCTGGAAAAGACCTCCCCAGTTTTCTTCAAAAAGATCACAAAGGCAATGTATTTTCATCATGTGCCTCGTAGTCCCAGCCAATTCAAAGCTCACCAGCTTAGTGTCTGCATTTCACAGACACAGTCATCAATCTCTGCTTCTCCACAGTATCATCTCTGACCACGTTTGAGTTACAGATGAAAGACACAGAAGGAAGGATAGCTTTTTAGAGGTAGTACTGTGTGAGTTCTATTCATTTATCGGTTATCCTGCAGCATAAGAAAATCCCCCACCCTATACTGCAGACTTGATTA
This sequence comes from Symphodus melops, assembly GCF_947650265.1. Classification (NCBI taxonomy): domain Eukaryota; kingdom Metazoa; phylum Chordata; class Actinopteri; order Labriformes; family Labridae; genus Symphodus; species Symphodus melops. The sequence continues at coordinate 19,702,957 of NC_136694.1, forward strand.
TCCAAATTTCTGCTCACTAAATCTTTAAATTCTGAAAGCAGCCTGTTTGTCTGCAGCCATGCATGTGAATTATCGCCTGTCAGAGAGGTGGCCCATTCTTTTGGAGCACCATTAAAATGGAATTTGGAAAAAGGATTTTTTTTGACAAATTAATCAACACTTCCATCATGACACAGATTTGACTGACTTTAGCTGAAGCCTAAGGCTAATTTTCCACAATGACAGTCACATGCTCATTATCTGTTCCCAGCTCACACTTTTCAGTGCAGGTTCTCTAATCTAATCTGGTTGATATTTTATTGAAACACCATCAGCCAAAGACAAAATAATTGAGGAGATTTAAGGTGAAAATTGCACTAGTGCACAGTTCAAAGAAATACATGTTTACTCAGATGTTTTCCTAAGCAAAACTGGCCATATTTCACAATATTCAAATGTAGAAAACGAAACGTTTCTTATGCTGGTAGAAATGTCTGAGTTATAGTCAACTTTCATAGTGATCTGCCATAGTGGGACACTGTACCAAAATTACAGACTGTGTTTAACTAAATATAGCAATGGGACTTTGTTTTTTTTATTGTGTTTTTATGCTTCAAATTAAAGTTTTTGCGGATCCCCATATTAAATCTTGCATACAGTATTGTTTTACAATGCTGGAGGCCAATTCTAAACATGGGCAAAGTTTTCGATGATGAGGTAAACGTATAATGCAGAGGGCGCTAAATGGTTTATTTTGGAAATCACGTGATAGATCCCTGGTATGAAAACAAAGATTTCACAAGACAGCTTCAGGCTTCTGTGAGCTGTTCAAACCCCTTACATCGACTCTCTCTTCTCCCATCACCGGAGAGCAGCCCTCCCCTGGCAGCCCTGCAGCGTTCTGCACTCAGGAAGGCTTCCAGAGAGCTGTCAGTTGAAAGTGGTCCTGTGGAGGAGGGGTCCTTAAAGAGACACAAGCTGAAACAAACGTTTTTTACGAACACCAGTACAAAAAAAAATAAAAAATGCTGCAAATCATGCAAATATTCTCTATACGTTGCACAAATGACAATATGAACATTGAATGATTAGAATATGGGATCTTTGAAACCCCACAGGCCATCATTTTTTTAATCACAGTTCCATATTGTGTAATATACTCATTGTTAACTCATCTCAATCTGAATATACAGCTACCCCCCCACAAACACACACAATGTTCACCTATATTTAATGGTGATGAAGAATCTTTTTTCAAAAAGCAAAGCCTCTTCAATTCATTGAATAATCATGAATAATAATTTCACATCAGCACAAACAGATGTGAAATATATTAAAAAGGTTTCTCATGTTTCTTACGTGGTTATGCATAAAAAATTCAGTTGATAATACACTAACTTAGCTATACCTTATTGACAATGGTTATTGTGAGTTTAAAAATAAAAGAGTAATTCCTTTTGAAACTTTGACCTTTGGATGTAGGCAAACAAGGCTGTAAAGTGCAGGTTTCTGGGAAACCGTTGCATGGCCATTCCAGTGAATGATTACATTTTTTACTCTGAAAGAAGCTCATGCTTCATTGATGATAACCATTAGAAGGAACAACCTAGACAGGATCAATACAAATACGATTACAGTAGAGATCAGCTGCTGTGCAATACAGTATGTATGCTACAGTAGAGAAGCACTTCAGTCAGATGACTAATCTGTAAAGGTCCCTTCCTGCATGAATTTAAGACTCATACACCTAAGAAAAGACATTAAAACTTGTCTTATTAGAATGCTGCTTTTTGGTTGTGATGATCGTACTTCTGGAGCCTTAACTGCATTCAAAGTGTTATTATAAAAACACCATAAGGGAAAGTTTGCATAAATCCAGTCATTACAACAATTAAATACCATCTTGTCTGACTGTCACTCTACAGAATATCAAAACTAACATTGTCTACACTAATTGATGTGTTTTGACTGATGCAAATTAATAGATTCTTTTCAAAATAATGAGTGAATAATTAGTCATAATTAAGTATGCTAACAAGCGCTGATTTATTAACTGATTTCTCCATACCGTATTCGTCAATGTTCACTGCATACCAGGCTTTCTTTTAATGAGGCTGTCTGTCACAATCAGCATCAAGACATTCCTGTACCGAGAAAAAAGTTAATTATGAAACTTTAAATGTGCCATGCACTGTTGATACTGTTTCTGCCTTACACTGCTTTGCATTGAGAGTCATAATACTGCAGTGATACAGAAAGGGCACTCTTTACTAAGTCTAAGTGGAGGGGTGAAGGAGTTGAGGGTTGAAGTGGCTATCACTTCAAGTGCTCTTCATGTTAAGATATAAGTTCTATGCATGCTAAGGAAGCTTTTATGACAGTGATAAATACAACACAACATATCACCCTGGTTACAAAAATATCTAACTATCTATCTATGGCCATATAATGGCCAACAAGAAAGGAACATATTAGTATACTAAGAGCTCATGCAATAAGCCTCTTTATATGATACAGTATATAAGCAAATTAGATCATTATTTATAAGTGTGTCAGAGGAAATATTTCAGAAAAGATTTAGTGAGTAATGTGTGTTATTTTTTTAATATTAACATAATACTTCATGCACAAGACAGGATCAGCTTAGACTTCAAACACACCATTTTGTCCACAGGGGTCACCGTTATTGATACAAAATCAAGGTACCTCGCTGCAGCCAAAGAAATGGGCATCAAAATGAACTATAAAGTAACCACTGTTTTTCCTGCTGGCCTGGTTTGCTTTTGTAGGTTTTATAAAAGGCATCAGTATTCATTTAAATCCCTTTCATAACCAGCCAACAACTCATCACAGGAGCTTTAAACTTTGCAAAGTCGACACCGTCTGAAACATTTTAATTAACAAGTCTTTTGTACCTTCTGTCTCATGTCTGTGTTACACGACTCAACATTTACAGTAGTTTTACTAGATTGTTTTATGACCCCTCCAGGAGGGGTTGAGACTTAGCCAACATCTCATAAATGACAATGATAGATTTGTCCTCTCTACTATTCTAACATATATTGTGTTCATCCTTCCTGTAATGCATTCTTGTTGGTTATTCTGAAAATGTTTCTGGAGAAGAAAAGCTAAGGTTTTGCTATAACATCTGAAGTGCCTTTTTTAAAAAAGGACTCTGATTCTGGAAACAAGAAATCCAACAGAAGAAAAACTGGGACAGAGATATGAAAGTGTGCAATGACATTTGTTCAGGAACAATTAAACTCAACTGCAGTCGCAGGTGTGACTGGACAGATTTATTTTTTCTGTATTATTTTGTTCTATAAATAACTGAGACCATCACATGTTTGAAGTCAGATACATGTAAAACATGTTATTAAGCCGTAAGCCATACAGTACTACCGTATCTGGTCTCCCTTTGTAGCTAATTATAAAGACATGTTTTTGATCTCATTATAGCACTGCTGCCAGGGTAAACAAAGCAACAATGACAATGGCAACACGTTTTTTTGTTTGCTTTTTGCATTTCAAGAGAATATAGGCAACTACTTTATGCAGACCTACAGTATTTATACTGTATTTAACTGTTTTGTTAAAAAAAAAACCCATCTATATATCTTTAAAACCTCCTATCCCACTTTGTAGGAAACCTAAAATGTGATTGGGTGGAAGGCTATTAGCAACTATTTTTTATTCCACTTGAGCCCAGGTATAGGTCTATAGGCCATGAGAAAAAAAAAAAAAAAAAAGTTTGCAATCAAAATTCAGAAAAACAAAGCCTTACGATATACGATTTAATAGCCTACTTCCCAGATTTAAGAACATTGGAATAACAACTGACAACAATTAATTTTAATACTTTTCTTTCTAAAAAAAATGTGAGGCAGCAGCCTACCTGGAGATATTGCTTTGTGACTAGGCCTTAATGAATTTAAGGGATTTTCTTAACAAATTTCAGAGAGAACACAGAGGAAACAAGGATTGACCTAAGGGGTCGACATTTGTTTATTTCCGTAACTTTATCTATCAAGACCAAACTTACATGGCCTATCCATCCGCCATGGTAGCCTATAATAAGAAAAACAACACCAGAGCTAGAAAAGAAAAAATAATTTTATATACGCTATCATTATTGATATTCACTGTTTGTTTTTGTTCAGTTACTGTAGACTGCTAAAACGGCTGTAGCTCATTTTGTCACAATTCAAATAACTATCATAAGTTCCACTTTGTCCCCATGTTACTTGTGAACCTGTGGGCTAGACCTTTGTTTAGCTGTTTATTATAACTAGCAGAGGAACTTGGGCAGCTAAAAGTTGAGATACCCCTACCCGAGCTAGAACAAAGCACAACTATATTTTTTCATAACTTGAACATGTCTAGTTTATAAAAATGGTGGTTGTATACAAATATTTTCTTGCACCATTACTTTTTTGGACGTTTTATGCATCTTACCAAAAAAATGAAAATAGTGAACATTAGAGCTCCAGCCTTATTACATGTAGGAAATCAAAATCAGAATGTCACCAAATGTGGACAGGATAGGTAGTTATTAACTACTACTGAGCAAAGTTGTTTTTAATACCATTTTATTTTTTTAAACACACTAAAACACAAATGTAGTTCAGGCGGAAATTGAAAATTGAAACAACAATTCAAATGTAGAATAGGTCTGTCAGTTTTTTAAGTTAGGATAGCAATCATTTAACATGTAATTTACATCTTCTTAAGGGTGTTAATTTAACGTAAAAAGCTCTTATTTGACTTTTCACTTGACCCTCTGCTGTCACCAGCCCATTACAGGAAACTAGTGAGTACCTATTGATGTGTACGTGGGACGAGCCTCGATCGTAAGATTGTTGAGTAGCGTCTCGTAACCATGGTGACCTGTTTACAAGCTAAAATGGTGTCCCACAACTGTTGCTTAAAAATATCTAATACGCTGCTTTTTCGAGTTGACGCTTCTTAAATTTCGTAACGACGTAAATTTAAGCCATCTACCGAAATTACCGATTTTATCAAAGTAAGGTGCGCTCGAGCATCAACCGCTTAATTTGACGTGACAACGTAAAATGTTCAAGAATAATTACCAGGTACGTTTATTATTGCTAACCTAGATAATGCGGTGTCTGTTATTTGTTTATAAATGTGTCTGCTGTGAGCTTTGGCATTGTGGTGTAACAAAGGCTGCACACCTTGGTGTTGTTTGTGGCAGGGTGGAGCAGCGGTGGAGGTTTTCAGTGCACAGGGTAAAGACCCAGTAGCTAAATGGAAACTGAGCGGAGGACCGTCGACTATACACAGGGTGCGTTTACAAAGTTGCATTATCGACTTGGCGATGATTCACGGTGACTATTTGCTCCCATTAAAGTCAAATTTACCTAATCTTTATGTAGACCCATCACAGTAAAGTAAGACACGTAGGCTAATACAGAATAAGACAACATGCAGTTTAATTGTGATTTACCCACCTGAATAGATCAATCAAATGATGCATCAAAAACTGACTTGAAGACCAATCATTTCCAACACTGACTTGTTGAAGTCCACATTGATCACATAGTAATGCTGCATCACATAACATATTGAAACTGTGGGTGAGGTTGGTTAAGAAAGAGGGACAATAGAAATGCAATAATAGAAATGCATTATCACAGACAACAATTGAACTCTTGCCTCTCTGTGTTCATTTTATAAGACTGGAACCCTGCTAGTCTTTATAAAACTTTTTTTCATCACTTCTCAGACAGTGGATCTTTTGGTCAGTGAGCTGTTTTGACATATTGTGATACCATCAAACCTCATTAAATAAACACATTTGCAGGAGTTGCACTAAAGAAGCAGGCTCTACACACGATCCCACTTAGCAAGGACTCTTTTTTTTTTTTTTTGTCCAGGAGTATGATAAAGAAGTCCGAGGATTTGTTTATTGCCTTGAAGGAAGCAGCCAGACAGTCAAGATGCAAATGCCAGAGAATGGGAAAATGTCTCGTAAGTCACATCCATACCTGAATCTATTTATAAATGACGCTTTGTTATTCTTACATGTTCAGAGTCATTTTTTTTTCTGTCTGTGGTTTTTATAGTCGGGCTTCTCCAAAGATTCTTGGTGCTTCAAGTGAATATTCCTCAGCTTAAAGATTTTTCCATAGAGCTTGTGTAAGTACTGCAAAAAGCAAAAAGATATATTCTTATATATTATTGTTTTGACACACAATATGGTAGCCATAGTAGACTGTAAACCTACCCTTTTAAATATTACTCTAATTTAAGAGAACTGTTAATTATAATTCCCAGTTAATGACACAAGATAATTACAGAATCAAGGTGAATGCCCTTCAGACACTCGGGGAAAAACATTTAAAAAAAAACTAATTTATATGTAGCAAGAAAGCCAGATTTTGTAAAACCAGGAATGATTTAAAAAACACACTGTAGATAGAAAGACATACTGTCATAAAAAAATGAATCTTGGGTAATATAGTTGTTTTTCTTCCACGTCCTGACAGCTGATTGTGTAGATAAAAGTAAAAAAAAAAAAACCCTTTAAGAAGTTGAGTTAGAAACAGCCTGTGGTGTTCTCACTGGTCATGACTTTTCAGTGACACCATTCATGCTCCGCATCTATATGTTCTGTTGTTTGTTACGCACAGAATAACTGATTCACAGCACCTCAAAAGAAGACTTCACTTATCAACAGTGCACAAAGAGTTGTCTGCCACCCTTTTGCATGCAAAGATACCATTTGTAGGCTTGAAACGTAATACTGTGAGTATCCAACTTCTATTTGACACCATCCTTAGTATTTGCTGTCATCTGTGCGGGCTTCTTTATAGAAGATGTTTAGCTGTGTCCTTGTAACTATGGAATAATATGGTTTCTATTTGTGCAGTGGTCGACTTTGTGCATCGACCTTGTTTCATTCTCGGATGAACTATTCAAAGGATTTTTGGGACTGGATGGAATCACTTTGTATGCTTCCTGTAAAGTTCGCAGAATCCTCACTATCAAACCGGAGCCCTCCGGAGTTTCAGATGATGGTAATGGAGTTTATCAGATTACCTTGATGCCCCTCAGTGGTTTGTCTTTTAAAAGATATACGTAGCATATGAGTTGATTTTGTTAAGAGTTAATTTGTTATTGTGTGACAGTTTGCTCTTTTCTGTAATAACTTCGAGCTTATGTTTTTGAAAACTCACATAAATCTCTGCTGTAAAGCTGCACTTTGTTCACATCTACACACCTACCAGTAAACACAGCTTTTACTTTGGTGTCTTTCTATGTCAAAGGGTTTGCTCTATTCTATAATTAGGATGAATCACATATTGTTTCTGTTCTTTTGTTTCATCTAGATATTTCCCTCAGTGGATCTGGTCTGATGGACTTGATACCTCGTGGGTGTCACTTCCCACAGGGTGTCAGCCATGTGACTCAGGTGCTCAACATGCAGAGTTTACAGAAGGCGGCTGAGAGGGCTGGACCGTCGAGCTCTGACTCTGGTAGGTAAGAGCAGACCACATTTCATGTGAAATGGTTCCTAGGTGGAGGGGGTAAACGAAGAACAATTACTTAACAACTGCTGCACATTATCCACATGTTTAGTGCACTTGTACTTAGTAACTGAGCAAATCTGTTTCATTTTACGTTGTACTTCTACCCCTCTACATTAGGTGAAAAACATACTTTTCACTTACTACATGAAATGTTGTAGCTTGTCATTTTACCAAATTATATTAATTATGAAGTATAAAACCAACAAAAGAAGTAAGATACCAAGCTGCAGTACCCCCACCTTTACACCATACCTTCAAATGAATGCCTCCATAGTTATAACCCAATAAGAAACACACTTGATTCTGGGCATTAAGCACTATAGTTTACTTTGATTTTGTTTGATTTTAAAAACTTTAGTTTTAACACTCAAACTGTAGTTGTGGTTGTGAGCTGGGCTTTGTTACAGTTTAGTTGACACTTGATGTGAGTACAGCTCTGAACAGGCCCTGATAGCCAGGGCAGGTGATGAGGATGTGCATTTCTACACTTACAAATTAATTCACCTGCTTCAAAAGGCATCCAGAATCTTTGGGGCATAATGAGATGCAGAATACGACTTAGGCCTCATGGCCAACATCAGAGCCCTCCAGTACACAGTATCTGCTGTACTGTGTTTTTATGCTACGTTGTCAACCAAATTTCCCCCTGGGATTAATAATGTATTTCTGATTCTGATACTGTACTCATGGATGCATGGGAGAAAATCTCACTGAAAGTCCTCCCAGGAGAGAGAGAAAGTGAAACAGCATCATCCTCATATTGGAATGAGATATTTAACCTTCATGTATGAGCGTTTCATTCAGTTGGTCTTATTTTTTTTGTTTTTTGTTTTGGATCCATTAAGTGAATATCTTCTAAAATGTCAAACAGAATCAGATTATGTTGTTTTTAGAGTAACTTAAAGTACATATTGAATTTACGGCTATCAGCCACAGTCTCCAAATGAAAAGCAGAAAATACACAGAATTATCAAAATGATATCATAGAGAGAAAAGTCTGTATACAAAGAGACGTGGATGACAATCCATTTGTTTTCCCTGTATGAAAATTCCGATGGTTCTCATCTTTGTGTTCATTTGCACCTCACCTGTTCTCAGTGAGCTGCAATTATCTCCTCATATCAAAAGACATGCACCAGTAATCCAGCTCTGCCGCCTCTGTGGCCTTTTTATCAGCGCTTATTTATTTGTTCTGACAGCTGTCGAAGTTGTGTTGAGTCAACCGGCATTACCCAAAGAAGAGAGCAGCATCCAGCACACGAGAAATCGCTTTTCATAATTAGCATCTGCATTATTAGCATAACATTCCTAATCATAATTAAAACGATTGCTATTAAAGTAGGCATATCATTTCACTGTGACAAAGTTGCTCGGTGAATGCTGTGGCTTCAGTGCCCAATCTGTCAGAAACTGTTAAAAGGAAGCAGGCAGTTTTTTGTCACGCATCAACAAACAAACCGTCATTAGCTCTTACAGCAAAGGACGATTGTTTTTCCTCGAGGTCAGAACATTTTCACGGATCAAAATCACTCCTCGAGATATTTTTCCGACAACCAGCTTTCTTTTAAGTGTGGTATCTTTCCCTCATCATTTTCACGTGTAAGTTTAAATCATAAATGTACCCTCTCATAAAACCTGGCTCATAAGCTGAGCTGTGAATCTGCAGCATCAAAGGAGCGAGACGTTGTTTTCTTCTTCTGCACCTTCTGCTCAGTCTGACCATCCTGTGTGTTTTGTAGAACTTGTTTATTCAGCAGCTGGATTCAAGAAGAACAGATGTTTATAGCTCTCTCTGTTGGTAAACTTTGTACTGTAGGTTCTTTAAGTCTCACCAAACGACTTCATATAACAACAACCTGACTTTTTAAAAAAATTGAAAATAAAGGTCCATTTAAACAAGTATCATGGCCAGAATGAAGGCAGCTCTTTACTGATCTAAAACATGTTTGTCTGAGAAAATGAATTGAACTTGCATAAATCCTGCTTTTATCATCTGTGCGAATTATGCGACTTGATTTAGTGGTGTCTTGATCGTTTACAGACTGACAATTTCAAGAAGATTTTTTAAACTAGAAGCCCTACATAACAAGAAGTCGAGGTCCAAAGATTTTGTTTTGTACTACAAAATAAGAGTAGTCTTGATTGTTTTATTTTGAAAGAAAATACACAAAGCTGTAAGACGACTTTTAGCTCAGTCAATCTTATCTAAAAAACAAAGACCATCATTGGACTTTCATTGCAGGTTCTGGTCCGTCAGGAATTCCCAGAAGAAAAAAACCCAAGGGCATTTCGCACACAGTGACGAGTTCCAAGGTCTCAGGGCCACAATCTCAAACTGAGATAAAGAGCAGCCCGGCCACAAACAGAACCGAAAAAAGCTCACTCCTTGTCTCAAATATGGTAAACTCAAATAACTAATAATATTAGATAATAAATTGGCTTAATGTGGGCTATCATTTCAAATTATAAATGTGTACAAACATTTCTTTCTCTCTTCCCTGCAGCGGTCCTCATCCAGTAGAATGAAACAAAATGTTTCCGCAGAGTGTCCGAGCCCTGCTAGCCTGAGTGAAACATTATCACGAGGAGAACAAAGTTCGCAAGTTCTTCTTGAGGGTAAACTCTTAGTGCTGTTTAATCAAGCCTGCATGGTTTGTACACTTCAATATGCCCTGAGCATCGAGATATCATGTCAAGCTATGCAAACTTTTTTTATCATTGTTCTTTTATTTTTTGTTTACTTTAATGGCAGGCTGGCGTTTACTATGAATAGGCTGGCCTTGCTGACCCTCTTTTGGTTTTCAAATATGAAATGAGCAAAAATAAAAGCAGGTTTGAGTTTTAAAAAAAAAGTACATATCCAGTAGAATTTGACTTTATAATTTTACACGCCCACTGCCCTGGATGACACCATTTTTTTCTGAATATAATATTTGTACGATGAAGTTGAGGCTTATAAGGGTGAGACTCAAAGTGTACTCCATGGTATATAAGTGGAAATTATATTCCCTGCAATTCAGCTGTTTTGATCCTAACTGTGCAAACCATTATTCTTCTAAGATCTGTCTGTTGGTTCTAAGCATTTCTAATACTGCTTTCGCACCACCCTTAAAACAACAAATCTTTTAGCCTGCCAATGTCTTAATCCAGGTGAACATAATGTAGTTTGATGCGTTTTCCCTGCACTAAAGCATAGTTTGTAAACCACCCCCATTCATTAACATTTTGGTTTGACTGTTTTGTGTGAGAGAGTGTTCTTTTTAATGTTGATAGTGCTTCATGCGGAAACACCTGGCAGTTTCCAGCCACACCCACCAAAAAACAAAGTGTTGGGAAAGCTGGGATCGAAAAAGCTGCGGGTCTGCGGTGTTGGAATAGAGAAGCCCGCAACATCTGGTAAACTGTGTGCACTGCAGGTTATACTCTGAGATGAAGGTTTGGTGAGAGGTTTAAAGAATTTAAAAGAATTCAATTCTGGTTTATAGCTCCTCCAGATGTGGTGCCTAGAATGACAAATAAGCCCAGAGAGATCTGCACCCCTCCGTCCAGTAGGCCTGAGAGCAGGCAACCTGGGAACCACACAGAAAAGCCTGAGGACCCTTCAGCAGGTGAGCCTGAGCAGGACAGCAGGAGGAATCAGCAAGAAGAGAGGAGCACTTTCTGACTGAGCGATGGTGTTTAAAGTACAAAGACAGCGAGGGATAGAACAAAAGAGACAAATATGCATTTTGAGTGGTGTTGACATCTACTTTGCATGCTCTGATTTGACCAAGTAGCTGTTTTATACTTTAGAAAAACACATCTTCAAAATAGTGCATGAATTTTAACAAGCCTCATTCTGTACTGCACACATGGCTTTTGTTCCCTTTCTTAGATTTTTGCATAACCTGCGTCGAGGATATTCACAGGATTTTTGTAGAAGAACCTCTCTACTTAAATTTACAAGCTCTTTCTCCACCACCGCAGACACAAACACACCTCCTGCACTGTCCTCACAAAATGATGGTGTCCTGAATGCTCATTCATGGATGTTTTTCCATAGCATGTTTTTCATTGCTGCAGTCCTTCTCATAGACAGAAAGTAGTCAGTTCATTAATGGTAATGTGGCACATTAAATCAAAAGTCAGAGGGACATCTCCTGGGCCAAGGGTTTGCTACACAGTGGGCAATTAGAGAAAATGATTATACTGTTGAGAGGTTCAGATTTGCTCACTCATTCAAATAGAGGTGCCTCTTACTCTAGGCTCAGACCTATTCATGAAGTTAAATGTTTCAGTTGTCCCTGCTCGAGCACAGGAATGATTTAGACTTTAATTTAAGATGAACAAAATTAATGAAGCACGCTGCACTAAACCATATTGTAACACTCCTCATCGAATGTTGTCTTTCTACTTGAGATAAAGTGGAAAATCTAATGATGGATGCAGTGTAGAAACAGTATTTGCTTAAAAATTAGGATTCTAAAGCAGTCAGCGCTTTTGATGCCCCTGAGCCAATGATAGCCGTGGCTGGAGGTATTATGTTTGCATTTTGTCCATCTGCCCGTTTATCCGTCCGTCTGTCCAATCCATCTGTTCAATTCTTGTTAACGTGATGAATCAGGAACACCTTTAAGAGAACTTTTTGGACTCAAGGATGAACTGATTAACAGTTATGTGGTCCAACAATCAAAGTCACTGTTATAACTCAGAAAAATAAGTTTGAAACCACAAACTAAAAACTCACTGAGCTTAATGTGACACATTCCATCCTTAGTCTAAGGCTATGAAGTTACGAAGAGCTGACATTTTAAAATCTAGAAATTCAAGTTCTATTTCACCATCATCACAACTCAGATGAATAAGAAGAAATTATCGTTGTGCACATTTTTCTTTGTACCCGGAACCAAGATTTCTTGGGTTGATATTACGACTGCTACATCCTTTTTTTGGCCATGAGCTGGGATCAGAACAGCAGGGTGAATGTAAACAAACAATTTGACTCGCTTTTTCTCTCTCTCAATGAACCTAGACATCTGCAACTAGACTGCTTGTTTGAAACATCAAACCCCCCAGGGTTGGGGGGGGGGGTAATTCTATTTTCACAGAGAGCTTTCTTTTCATGATTGACAATTCTACCACAAAGTGGTGTTGTTACTGCTGATTGTTGTTTTTATGCTGCCATGTTCTCATAAAGGTAAAAGCAAATCAGAGCAATTAACATAAACCTACAAAAATGTCAGTGCAGATATAATTCATGTTGATGTTTGGCAAGTGATGGAATTAATTTCAACTTTGCACATTGTTATTGTGCATGTTTATGGGCTCATAATCACATAAGCATGAATTAAATTAGCCACCTAATGTAACAATTAAAAATGATTTTCTGCTCACTGAAATTAGATATTTCTATTCTATGATAGTCCAAGTCTTTTTGTGTTTAAATCAAGTCTCTATTCTAATAGACTTTTTCTCATGTGAGCTGCACATGTTGTTTAACATACAAGGACAACAGTGTATGTTTACTGAACGATAACTCGCTCATTCTAAAGTTTAAACTGCCCTTTTTTTAACATGTTTTTTTAGAGCCAGCAGAGTCGGCCTACTGTTCGATTCCACCTGGTTCGTCTGGTGACCTGCAGGTCTGTAGCAGCTGGGAGAGTAATGAGGGGTCTGAGCCCGAGCTCACTCTGCAAGAGGTGTTCACTTTCTTATCCCAGCCACATTCACCCAAACGGGGGCAAGGCCAGGGTGACCAGGAGAAGCTGGAGACGGGATATGAGATGGTTCAGAGCAGAAGTAGAAGGCAGTATGAGGCCCTGCCTGAAGATGACTTCCTCGGCAGTGAGAGTGATGAGGTATGTCTGGTTTTAGGGACAGATACATACATGGTGTTCTTTTGCATATAACATCTACATTTGGAGTTGATGTCAAGGTGGATTGCTATTGCAAACGATAAGAGTTCTCCAACATGATTTGTCACAAATGGAAACAAGGAACTAGGCCCAATAGCAGTAGAACCAAAAACATCTATTTATTTTAACTAAAAGGCAAAACAAAACAAAAAAATAAGTCTATCTAAAAAATCCAAAAGGTAAAACACAGGGAATCACAGAAAACATGAACAGACAAACAACAATGATTTGTAACAGAGGGTAAGAAACACAGAGACTAAATATACACAGAGTCAATCAAACACAGCTGAGACCAACAAGATCAGGACTGAGAGAAACACAGAGGCAGGAATAAACAAGACTAGAAACACTGAGGACAATTACAAAGTAAAACATAAAACACTGAAGACGCACAGAACTCACAGACAGAGAAACAAGCATAAGAAATTACCAAATAAAACACTAAAGAACAAACTTGGAAACATTATACACAAGGGAAACAAGCAACACTCAATTCCCCCAGATCTGTATGTATTGCGTGTCCGCTCTGGTGTGTGACGGCTCTGTGCACCCTCGTCCATCATCACCCACTGGCTGCATTCTCCGCTTGCTGCATGCATAGACGACTAACTGATGTGCTTAGACAAAGGAATTCTGGCGGTAATTGAACAGATTCACTCGCGACAGCGTTAGATTATACAATGTATGTGATCTAAAACTCTATATAATCCTTATCAACACATAAACAAACACGTTTACTGTTTATTTTCTTAACAGTCAAAACACAGGCGCTGAGGAAGAGGAAGCACACACATCAGCCGAGACAGACCGAACACAGATCTGGTGGAATTGAGGGGTAAATAAGACCAAAACCATGACCAGATTGGCCATCTGGTGTCTAAAGGGAAATCTCTTTTACATATACATACACAAATACACAAAGACCAGACTGCAAAGATGAGTTTTCATTGAAGGATTCTTTTTAATCGTTTATTTAAGGTATGTTTTGTGTTTTGGAGTGTGATAGTCCATGTTGCACATTTCTTACTATGCATTTTTTTCCCCCTATGTTTTTCATTGGACATATTTTCCCTTTAGTTACTTAAACTTCAAGTTCAAGGTTGTTTTTTTATCACCATCTGAGGGTTCTGGTGCTTATAAGAAAAGAAATGGATTTGTTTTATGCTAAGCAGGGAAAATAAGAAATACGATCATCTTCAAAAGAAATGCTAATAACTTTAAATTATTGAAAGCTTTATAATAAGACTCATATTTAAGAATGTCTTTAATTGTAGAGCTGTAACTTTAGCTCAGATATTTTCTTTTGGGATCACAGTAATGTATTCTTTGCACCAGGCTGAAAGTAAAATCCACGTAGAGACAAAGAGTAAAGAGAAGCAGGTGCTGGCAATGTGTCTGAATGCATGTGTCAGACTGATGCTTGGATGTTTATATTTCCTTTTTTCGATTTCTTCCTGATAGTTCCTGTGTGATGTGGGACACATACCAAAAATAAAGAATGCATGACTGTTGTTATATTTCTGCTTGATATAAAAACTGACTCAAACTGCCCCTAAACAGCAAATGTCAGGTTTTGGTATCAGTCAATCTCAATACTGAATATTTTTCATCAACATTCCCGCATGTGGCAATGTTCATGTAGAGAACACTCAAATAAGGGTGGTCTGGTTTGATATATAACAAAACGAAATGTATTCTCTGTATGACCTTTGTAAACTACAGTAATGGTCTCTTTCTTCTTAGTCCAGAGATAACTCTTATCTTAAGGTTATTTTCCTGTTTTTATTTTGCAGAATGATTTTGACACCCTTGTTCACCTTTGTCAAATGCAGATATCATTTTCAGTTTCCTTGACTTGAATTTAACATGGTTTACCAACCAATCTTATAAGAAAAGTGTAGCTTGGACACTTGCCAAGTATTACAGTGTGGAGCTTTGACACCATGAGACACCACTGGCATGTTTAAAATGTTTTACTTTGATATTTAGCATGTTGCCAATGATATGGCTTCAGACTTTAAAATTGACAAAGAATCTCTTTCCTTTGAAGTAAAATGAAAGGAAGGAAAAGTAAAAAGAATTAATCGTGGGGTAAAGATGATACATGAACACATTTTATAAAATCATTTCAAAATGAATTAACACCAAAATGTGTCTGAAAGGGTGTTTAAGTCTTCAAATTAACACTTTAAAATCAGCTGCACCCACTTGATTTGAATTGGAGGATGTCGAAAGATGCAATGTCATTCAGTAGGAGAAGATCTAGAGTAAGCAATGAAAGGCAGAGTAAAGCACTTTATTTTGAAGCAATCAGCCTTTTAAAGGGCAATTTTATTTTTGCTGCCATTCAACTTTTTACTTTTTAATTGAGTGATCATTTTGGAAATCATCGCTCTTCATCGTAGAAAATGAGAGAGCCAAATTTAAACCAATGAAGACTTAAAGCACAAAATTGCTACTCGTCAAGCCAACAACTAAGTTCAAAAACTACCAAAGCTCGCCTTTATCACACTACAAGAGGCTAGACTATGCTGAAATGTTTATCTTTTTATGAAGGCTGATGATGAAGAAAGCCTAAAGGATATGTGGTGGAACTGAACACAGATTGCTCATATTTTTACCTGTATATTGAAAAGACAACAGTTGACAGGGATTGATGGACAAAGTTTTTCTGGAGACTTTGTGTTGAGTGTTCAATCTCGTCAGTGTTGTAGAGCTCTTTGTGTTAGTGGTTGACTGTTTTTGGGCAGGCCAACAATACGAGAAAAGCAATCATGACACACCCTTCTGTTGTTAGTTTAAAAATATTCCATTGATACGAGAGGTGGATGACATGGAGCAAAATTCAGGAAAAAAAGATAGAAAGATGAAGTTTCTAGAACTTGCAATTTTGGATTTTAGATTTAGAGTTTTATGGGCGAAAAATGCAACACATTCATTAGACATTGATGACCCTTACATTGTGTTCTGGTTAGTAACTTTGAAAGAAATGTTTTTGTTGTTTTTAAATATCCAAAGAGCAGCCGATTCTATTTCTTTTTCTCAAATGTTGGTCAGGCCTTTTACAAGACTTCTGCTGGATCACTAAAAAAAGTTTTCCTCTGCTGTTTCTCACCATTAGAGTGAAGCCAGCTGTAACAAAAGAAAAATGTACTTGTTTGATAGAAATGAGTATTAAAGCTGAGTTCTGTTCAAAACTTTACAATTCAATACCATTTGGATTCTGTTGGCCTTGATTTGCTATCAATTCAATACTGATCAATATGTCCTGATATCAATTTGGTAATATGCATAGATGACAGAAATACTCTGATAACTCAGAGTCGGTCGTCTCACAACCTTAAGGTCGAGGGTTCGATCAGCTCCTGCAGCCACGTGTTCATCATGTCCTTGGGAAAGACACTTAACACCAAGTTGCTCTCCTGCTGCTTTGTTGGCGGTGTTTGAATATTTGTGAATGTTATTAGTTACTTCTGATGGTTACTTTACATAGAAACCTCTGCCATCAGTTTGTAAATTGGTAAGGTGACTTGCGGTGTCAAAGCCCTTTGAGAAGTCAGAAGACCAGTCTTGAGCTTTACAGGCTACAGAAGCTGGCTACCCTTCATGGGTGCCCTCTTCATCTCCCAGACTGCCTCCACTTCTCATACAGACACATAACATCAGACTCTGGTCGCCTCTGACAATCCCTGAAACAACATGCTATTCCTCTGCAACACAAATAAAGCAACAGAGCATCCAGTTCTTCTTTTTTTACCCATCAGAGCCAGGCAATGCCAAAGACATCAGGCATGTAGTCACTGTGCTGTGCACTTCCACAGCCACTTCCTAAAAATCAAATCTCCCTGGTTGGGGACAGTTCTTATCACCCCTGTGCCTGCTCCCTCTGTGTCTGACCTCTCCTAAGGCATCTCAGCCTCCTGGGGAGTCCTTGAGTACTGACTGTACTGTCGCATCTTTTGCTACCGCCTTCTCTCTTGTGAGTTATGTGGAGCCCCTCCCACTTCACTTCGCTCACGCCCATCTTGCTCACCAAATACCCCAGTCTTTAGCCATCTATAAGCTGTAGGATCTTCCCCTCCAATTATTCCCAGGCCCTTAGATATACACCCCACTGTCAAAGTCCACATGCCCGAGGGAGAGAACAACAGAAGAAGGCCAAGTAGGCAGGATGGTGTGTAATAATTTCAACCACTTTGACTTCTACCTTTCCAACTGCCACCTGCTGCACGCCTGCTCCTTCAGCATTTGGTGCTCATGCCAGGAGCAGCTCCCCAGAGGGCTTTTTAAAATGTATTTGTTATAGAGATAAGACACTGGATACAGTGAGAAATGTGTGACAGAGAGAGGGGGGGAAACATGCCATAAAGGAGTCACAGGCTGGATTTAAGCCTGGGCCCTCTGCTTCGAGGACTACAGACTCTATACATGGGGTGTGCTCTATAACCACTCGGTCACCAGCACCCATCTTGCATCCTCTTTTGTGACTTGTGACATCTAGTGTGTTTCTTTCCCCACATTTCAGCTAAAAGGACACGATCTAGCTTAAAGGAAGTGTGACAAGTTCAAAATGAAAAACGACTTGGTAAGCAATCAAGTATTCAGCAGTTACCTTTGTAAAGATGGGGATGGCCCTGACTGAATATTGTAAGGAGCTGGTAACAGATGAGCTGAATTGATGGCTGAGCAGAGGTAATCAGTCTCTCTCTATTACCTATCAAGGCAGGAATTGAGAGATCTATCGATACAAAGGGGAACTTAAAGTCCCTGGTAAAGGAAGGGGCAAAGTAGAGGGGTAATTTAACGTCAGCGGTGGCGGTAGGGGGGTATTACTGGGCATGGGGGAAAACAGAATGGGGTTTTGGGAAGGTGAAGAAAGTGAGTTCTCACAGGAAGCAGTTGGCATGTGGGTGGACACTGATTCCTCCTGTCGTTGGCAGAGGGAGCAGATGGGGGACTCGGGGAGTAAAACAGATTAGAGATGAACAGTTTGAGGCAAGTTCCATCTGCTCTCAAATGATGTCTGTTGGGCCCAGAAAAAGTTGAAATTACCAATATAGTATACGTTTATGGAGGGTACATGCATCTCAGATCTCATTGCTCTGGTATCTGGCTGACATTTGTCTCTTTATCTCACAGGGCACGGATTCATTATAGTCTCTGCACTTAGAGAATAACAGAGATTACTTCTAAATGTTTTCCTTGCAAGCAATCTTACCATTTTCTTTCAGTGTGGTAGTGTTATTTAGCTGTGAGGTAAAACTACTTTTGAGAAGTTTTCCAGAGTTCTCAGTCCATGATAAAGTGATTGTATAAAAACAGTCTGTTTAAGTCCCTTTCCCCCTCTAATAGCTGGATCTTGGACAGTGCAGTTATCTAGAGCAATGTATTTAATTCTTAGTGATTGGTAAATGAATTTCAGTTTTAGTATGAAAATGATTATAACAGGATCAGAATGTAAGCTAAACAGAGAGCAAGCAGCGCAGCATCTTTCACTGCAAGAAATTAGGATGTAACAGCCTGTAGATGAGTGAACAAAAACAAAATATGGATATAAATTAATTAGATTAAATTGATTTGATTAATGAATGTTTGCCAATGACAAAAAAAGGCATTATAAACACAAATGTGTTATAAGTTACATATTGGCTGATCGTTCTTCTCAACCCCACAATGCTGTGGATGTTAGCTTTTCATGACATAACAGCGTATACAGTCTATAAGACAGTTTTTTTAGGACCTTTCTTCTAAACTTAACAATGCTTTAAACTTTAGCCGGCTATGTCCAGTAGGATACAAGAGATTATGTTTTGTATATTCTTTTATTTTTGTGATTTTATATTATTTTTTAAATCACTGAATGGGAGAGATTCTGGAAAATATCTTAAACTCAGTCATTTACCACCCTGCTGTTATATTGATATCGAAGAGTAGCCCTCTGATGAAAGTTGGTCTGATTTTGATTTAATTCGTTTGTGGTAGGTTGCTTATTTCTTAACAGAGAGAAATATCATGTTTCAAGGTGTTGCATCAGGTTCATGCAATTCTTTGAACTAACATTTGTTCTCAAACATAGAGAAATATTAAAAGCAAAACAAAGTAATGATTTTCAGTTGCTGAACTATTTTGAAACTTTTGAGAAAAAATACAGCAGGGTAAACACAGGCAGTTGAGATGTTCTGATGAAATATTAACTGAAATAATTCACATATATATGCAGAGGTATAGTATCATGCTTAAATGACAAAAGCTTTAAAATCAGTGCCTTACTGTGTGCCCTCAACAACACACAGGCTAGCACAGAGTCTTATACATGCACACTCTCACACTCACACAGTCTCACTCAATCACTCTCTCACACACACACATTCGCTCGTACACACACACTCATTCACATGCACACACTTTCTCACTCACACTCCCTCACTCACTGAGTCGCTCACTCAATCACTCACACACATACACACACACACACACACACACACACACACACACACACACACACACACAGTCGCTTACATGCATGCACAAATAGACACACACTTAGTCACTCACACACACACTTGCTCACTCACATACTTGCTCACTCACTCGCTTACTCACATTCACACACTCATTCACTCTGTCACTCACTCACAAACAAACACACAGTGTACACCAACATACTGACAGCCACATAGAAATAATATCTATCAATAATATATGTAGGTCATTGTTTATTCACTTTCACTTACAAAAAGGATAAAAACAAAGAGAAAACAAAAGAACTAATAACATATGGAGTGGATGAGCTGGAATCCCTAAAGGGCTTATAATGATCTTTGAACCATGAAAAAGCTCAAAGATAAAAGCAAACTCTCAAACAGAGACAGCCAACAAAAGCAATAAAGATCAGCGAGTATTTCGGCTTCAAGGAAAGTTACGACAATTAATGCATGAGAGACCGTCTATTTTTTTGTTAATCCCATGGAGTTAATGGAGTAAATAGGTTTTAAAGACAGTCCTGTTTGTTTCCCAATGTAGTTAATTGAAAACGTTTTTATTTGGGAAGACATCATGAAACAGTGTCTTTTCGTGTATGTATGAATTGAAATCAAAATATATTTATTTTTAACCAAACCTGCTTGAATTGAGGCTCTGTTCCTTGTGTACAAAGGCAGCTGTAACCAGCATGCTTAAGATGGGAAACTAAAAGGCTGTTACAAGGTTTCACTGATATGTCACAGGTCATAAGTGTATTCATGTTTTAATTTGCTACTCATGGTATTCCAGTCACTACTTGATTAATCAGCAACTAAAAAGCTAATCTATCGTGAAAATCTGATGGGAACAAGGAGTAAGGTCTAGACCTACTCGTTTTAGTAAAGTTCCTTTAGATGACATTTGTAGCAATTTGAATTGGAGCAAAAAAATAAAGACACGTTGTATGTTTTATTAACATTGGGCCCTATTTCAAAGTAAAAGGTTGAACCCATTATTATCCATTAGACAGCAATTAAAGGCAGAGTAGGTACTTTTCGAAAACTAGCATGATTTTGAAAGTAGCATTCTCTTGGTTCTCCATATTCACCCACCCCCTCCCCTCTGTGTTCTCTCAAAAGCCACGCCCCTCACTTACATGCACTATTGCTATTGGTCCAGAAGCGAATTTCAGCTCATGCTTTGAGTGCGGGCTCATGCATGCATGGAGTAAAGAGGCTTGATTGGTTTATAAAACGTGTACCATGTGCTGACATTGGTCAAAGCTTTTACATGTTTACAATTGTTACAGATGACCGATTTCTTTTTCAGAGTATATGAATTATTAATTACTGTGAGGACCTAAAGACCATTTCAACCAAAATCTTAAAAACTGAATCTGGAGAAAATTACCTACCCTGCCTTTAAAATAAGCATTAAACTAATTCCCTTAAAACATATCTTTACTTGAAAACAAGTTAGCTAGGACTCTGTGCCTTTACTATCAAGTACTAAAAAACACATGGTTGTGTCAGCTAGTAAGAGGCTGAATGCTAACTTTGACTTTTGTCTGATTTATGTTCCCTGTAGCATTGTTACTCTCTATTTTCTATTTGCTCGTATTTCATGTTCAAACAATATAATTGAGCACTCATGAGGTAGCTAACTGAAAAGTTCTAATGAAAACGCCAACATTTAAATCAATCTCCATTAGCAAACATGTTTTGTCAATAACCTCAGTTTATACAACGCTGCACTTTGACAATTGCAGTACTATCCTTATGCAGACGTCTGTTTCAAGGAATATTTAAGCCCCTTCGATGTTTTGTCTTCAATCAGAATGTCATAACAGTGTAATAGGGGAGCGGGGGAGTGCAGCGCTGTATTTGTGCATGGCTGACTGTGTGTGTATGTGGAGCTCAGCTTTGTCTTGCTTCCGCAAACAGCAGGCTTAATATGAATGTACAAAGATGCAATGACGTCTGAGATTAGTGAGAGTGCTTTTGCAGAAAAGCAGTCTAAAAGGGCTTTCAGCAACATGTGAGCCTCCACAGTGAGCATGATGTCAGCGGAAAAATAGCCGCTGTGAAAATATTGTCAATTAATTCCAACTGTGACTGGGACTCACTGCAAAAGAAGACAGACATTTCCAATTTTTTTAGTATCATCATGCTGGAGGATTATTAGAGCGAACATGCTTAGTTTGCTCTTAGACAGTCAAACCTTCAGCAGCTTTTTTACGAAGACAAGTTGAGCTGGAGAGGTGCCAGATCACTTCTCGAGCACTGCCGAGGTGCTCTTGAGCAAGGCACCGAACACCCACCAGCTCAAGGGGTGCTTCTTGTGGGGACAGCTGCCGCATCTCTCCATCAATGCATGTCCACAGGTCCTGCTTGTGCACGTGTGTGATTCTGGCTTGTGTGTGTGAGAAGCATGTCTCTAAAATAACAGAGTCCAGACCAATATTTCCCTCTTGAGACTTAATAAAGCAGATAAAATTAAAAACAAAAAAATTACTAGTCACACTCTGTCTGCCCACAGTCTGTTTTTAAGTATGTACATACTCCACTTGGTCATTTGGTATAGCTGTTTTGGAGTCAGAAATGTTTTTTTGCTGCAGGATTTTTTTGAAAAGTTTCCATGCTTGTTTTTTTTTTGTTTTTTTTCCCTCGCTATGAAACTGGGTCATAATTTGAATCCACTGTTGTGAATCCAGCTGCCGTCCTCAGTGAAGGAGCCAGTTACAAACTTTTCAGAATCACGTATCTTTCAAGCCTACAGGGATGAGTGTTTGATATTCAAAACTTTGGTTTTCAGCTGAGTATTCCTTTAATGTTAAAAAAGAAGCATGCACAGTGTCTCTATGTGCTGCGTGTTATGTAACCTGATTGGTAGGCGACAACTTTTGAACTACATCACTGAGTGTTAACTTAAAATCTGAAGGTGGGAAACGTTAGCAGACTGAAAGAGAATGCCATTAGCCTTTTTAAATGTGAGGTTAATTTAAAGCTAAGCCACCAACATCTATTCAATCCCTTTGACTGTGTGCCATCTCATTATCATGGTTCATTAAGCAGACGTCTTATCTAAAGGGCAGAACACAACATCAAAGTTGTTGAGCTAACATCGGAACCATTGGAAACAGTCTAATGGGTCATGACTAATCATCCTTTTTATAGTTTGTTCTACAACCATTTTAGGTCAATATTTATCTTTTTCCTCATATTTCTTTCAGGATAACACCTACATTGCCTTTCAACATCAAAGAATTAGTGCTGAGTCCAGCCCTTCTACTCCCAGAGCTCCCAATCCAGCTTCAGATGTACAACTACAACTACAACTCCATCCTGAATGTCTCATAATTGACCAACCAACACAAAAAGAGCTCCATCCACCTGCTGCCAGTAAACACAATACATCCAGAGAAAGTGCTCAACCTGTTCGGATTGTCCCCACACACTGCCTCTCACCTAACGCAACACCCAGCAGACAGGAACAGAAGTGTCACCCATGGGGATCGGAGGTATTGAGCCAAGTTCTGGTTGGTAGCAGCAGTGTATCTCTTTCTCGGAGACTCCTGCAAGAAGTCAAAGGGAAGGAGCCTATAAAGCCAGAGGTACTGCCTAAATACCTAAATTAAATGACTATTATTTTAGCTCTGCACCTTATTATTAACAGAACAGCTGTTTATTGGCAAACACCTCTAATTACCTCCACTGTGAAATGTCCACGTTTGCTGCTTAATTGCAACACAAATGCATTGCATCTTTGGATAACCTCTCACTGTGTCAACATTAACAAAGTAAACAAGTTCATTATTTATCACACAGTCACTAATCAGCAAAAATAAGTTTTACACGCAAACAAAAACCTCCTATGTTTGCAAGCTGAGTTTATTCATTTGAATCGCTCTTCCTTTCTTAATGAAACCATAACACCATTATTGAGAAGAAGAAAAAAAAAAAGCAATACACTTGTTTTGATTTAGATAAGTCCTCTACAGAGATGTTAATGTTTTATGGACTTTTCATTTTTTCTTTGTAAGTTTTGTAAGTTCTGTGAAGAGCTGTATAGAAGCTAAAACATGTAGGAAGTTATCCTTAATTGGTCGAATGACTGTTCAGAAAAAAAAGAGGCTTCTTGAAGTCCTCGACTCAAGGAGAATTAAGTCTGCCGCTCCACAGATCATGAAGCTGTTTTAAGCAAATGCTTTCCTTTTACAACCACAGGACGTACTTTATAGTCTAAGTCTAAGCCTCTCAAGGATCCCTATAGGCAGCTACTTCCATCCAAAACAAGCATTGATTCATCCACTTCACACTGCAAAAAACAACTGACAATGTTATATCAAAAGACTGGAGAAAAAAGTTGCTAATCTACAGAAGCATCCATAAAAAGATTCACTTTTTTAATTTTACTGAAAATGACATCAAATTAAAAATAAATTCAGTAATATGACTCAACTCAATGATTCACAGCAACAAATATTATTCTCTTAAATTTGGGTGCCTCGAGTTATATGAGGCTTTTAACAACTTTGCAGGTAATTAAAAGCTCTGCTTGTTTTCTGTCTAGATATTTCTTGTTTGACAACAGTCATGTGTGGTCACTGCTGATTTGAGGACTGTAAAGGTTTGTAATACTGTGCTGAAAACAGATCAAAAGATGGGCCTGCTACAAATTGAGGTAGGCCGCTGCTACAGTTGAAAAGATCCAGGATCATAGAACAGTCAAACTGGAGCCATCACAAGGCCTAAAGGGATATCTGTCACTTGGCTTTTGGTTTCTACATTTACACAACTCGCTGCTGGGACGAATCCCAGTACCCTTGATCAATGCAGCTCCAGACTGCTGATATGTGCCAAGTCCAGAAGGCAGCATGCAGTGAGGGCTTTGACTGAAAGGTTGTCAGAGGGATATGACAAGGAGTTTGTTTTACTCCCTGCAGTCCTGGTTTATTGACTTGACATAGATCCAACACCAGGGCAACACCAGGCTTGTCACAAATCAAGCTGTCATAATTCTCTATTGGATTAAGTGATAATCTTTTATAAGACATTTCCTCAGAGCGTCACAACAATGAATTATGTCCAACACTGACTTTGGCATTGTCTACTTGTCTTCTGTTTAGCCTGACATTTCTTTGTTGGTTGCAGAGAAACATCTTTTTTGTATTTGGCATTTGTGTGTGTGTGACTAATTCATTTTTTTTTTATTGTGTTATGTTTTCAAAGGATGTAGAAGACAACACACTGAAGTCTGTTGGTCCCAGCGATCACCGATTACACTCACTTAGCAGTCTGCGAATACACAGGGATGATAATGATGAGCTTCGAATGCTGGAAAGTCTGAAAAGGGAGCATGAGGAAGATGAACGCAGAACCTCGAGCCTCAGAGCATCTCAGATCCACCAGTGCAACGTCAGCCTCAGCATGAGCAGTGACGACGCTTCAACCTGGACCCACATCTCCACGGTCTGCACTATCACACTCTTGATCTTTCATTCTTCAGTAAAAAGCAACACTCACATGCAGCCCACTATTTACAATCATTAGCAGGTTCTCCCTCTTTCACTCTCCGGTCTTGAATAATTTCTTTGACCTTGGTTGATCCACGCGCTTGCGAAATTTCCATTTCAAGCCTCCAATGTATGCCACCATAAAGTGCCAATGCACCTATTTCTTGTGCATTTTTTTCTGAATTACAGAAGGTTATGGAGATAGAAACACATTAATTGGCCTCTTACAGCTCTGAGAGTACACTGGCATAATATCTCCAGTGACTTCCCCCAGTGACTGAAAAGGGATTTAGGTCATTTGATATTATCCCCATAAGTCTTTTTAGAATTCAAAGATGTTAAAGTTTGCTCTTGGCTATTGAAGGTCACTTAGATCTTTGCTCCATTAGCATAAGCACATCACACTTAAGGAACTCTGCTCTTCCAAGTCCCAATGGGTCCTCTGTTGGATCTACTGAGAATGCAATCATTACAGATGGCCGAGTTATAGTTCTGATTGCATATCTGAACATACAGGGAGCCATCATTATACTGCGATTCCAGCAGAATACAATGAACAGAGGTATACCACAGGGATTAGCATTGCATGGTACCTTTTTTAAGGACACAATGATGCAGCCACTCATAAAAACATGTACCTTCAGACCTTGTGGTAGGTAGAGTTTCCCACTGGGATTGGAGGAAATTTACATCTGACTTGATCTAACCCTGAAGTGATGTTTTGAGATTCACATGCAGTGCTTTACAATTCTAAATACAGTACATATGGCAACAGCACCACCATCAGCATATTAAGGCATGTTTGCAAATAAAGCAAGAAGAAGAGAGATAGAGAAAGACGCCACAAACTGGGCCATCACTTTCCAATTTTAGCATCTATATCTTTTTTTTCTTTCTTTTTTTTTAAAGGCACCTATTAAGGAATTGAGATCTAGACGTAGTCACTGTCTGGGTTTGCTACTCCTTCCACTAGAACTGAGAAACCCTTTCTTTTCCCTGGATGCTGTGATGCACGTGGCCCTGCCGTTGGCTTCCATGCTGCCGCTGCTTCTATCTGCTACTGCAGCTTCCGTACCAGCTCAGACCTAACTTCAATCCCAAGACAACTGTGTGCTGCGCTTCAGTTATTAGGTTGAGCACTACCACCTACGCATCACTTTTGCACATTTTATTATTGTGTGAATCTAGATTTCAGACAGCCAGATACTCGTTTCTAGGATTAATACAGTACATGTTTTTGTCTACTGCTAGATATGAAATGTCAAATCAAAGGTTTTCATGATGTAAACACCCCATATGAAAACTCCAAACAAAATAATTACAAAATCAGATACTTACCTCATTGTGACCTCATAAAATCCAGTTTGATCCATCCCAGTGGTTGTGTCAGCTACAACAAATGATGCAGATGTAAAGTAGTTTTGAGGTCAAAGATGGCTATCAAATGTATCTTATTTTTGGAAAAAACACGCTATTAAGGCTATTAAGGTTTTGTAACAAATCCCTCTTTTATGATTTTTAGGTTTATTTCTGATATTGTGTGAAAGGCTTTATCCAATGTCGTGAATTTTCCTGACCTTAACAATTATTTTTATAAAATGGAGTGAATAATTATTCGATGTGGGTTTTTTATAGCAAGAGCATTCTCCTGTTGTTTTAAACTCTACTAGATAATACCTTTTTTATGCGCCACATAGCATGAGCAAGATTAGTTTAGAGACCAGATTTGGGTTTTTATTCTTTTCTATTTTACTCTGTATTTTTTTTGTTTTGTTTTTTTTGGGAAACTATGAATTTGGACCACACCCTTTAAACTGTTTTTCCAAGTTGGATTGACCATGAGATCCAAGAAGCACCCAATATGGAATTTGGTGTAACTATGTCCCCCACAGTACACGTTTAGAACAACTAAAGTAAAGTCTTAAAGGAGAGTGAAGTATCTGTAGAGTTGAATTGATTTCCTCCTTGTTGATTCTGAAGTCTAAGCAATATAAGGAGCATTCAAAGACAGAAAAACAGGAACATCTTCTGTTGTGCAGCTGATCAAGCAGCCATCACCTGGGAACTGCCTTGATAAATAAGAAGTGCTAAGAAGGACGTTAAAAAGTAATAATCTGGCAGTTGTGCTGTTTGGTTGAACATAATTGCCAAATAGGTCTGTGCAGCCCAGAAATGATGTACACTAAGTGTTGCAGCCAAATGATTTGAACTGAAGTGTTTTTGTCTTCTTAATGAGGTAGTTGAGGTAGTTGGAGGAAGCTCAGGGACAGAAATGACAGAGTCTACAATAATGTTGATGCAAACCAGGCTCAGGGGCAGAAATGATACAATCTACACTGACGTTGATCCAAAACATGAGACAGCTCTTTCAGGTTTTCTGATTTTGATAGTGACATAACAAGGAGGATAATCAGGTGTTGAACATGCAGCTTGATTACCAGAGTAGATGACATATTGAAGCATCATGCAAGGGCAGTAGTTACATAAAAAGGGGTACGAGATAAAAGAGCCAACCAGAAACTGGATTCAGGACCATGGCCTGTCCACACCTGATGTGTAGTTACCTACTCTGGTTTTCACAGCACTTGCAGGCAGCCTGTGCAGCTACATACACATCCTTAACCATTGAGATGTAATTTCCTCAAAATGTGTAATTAAGTCTTGGTGTATGTGCACTTTGTTTACATCTTAGCACTCTCGTTGATTCTGTCGTTCCTGTAAGTTTAAAAGACCATTCGAGGTACTGGGTTTAAAATTACACGTAAAGCACAAAGAAATGTTTCTGCTTCTACTCCGCAGGTAAGTCATCATCAGTCCATATTACCTTCAGAATCACACTGGGAACTATCATAGGCCCCTTCTTATTTTAGAGAAGGGACTGGAGCAAATGGATAGAAAAAATGTACTTAAGTGATGCAAGGACTAAGCTTTCCACGTGCCTGCTTCTTCATCAGTGTCATGCAATGTAATAGCCATTAAGCAGGCACTAGACTTAAATGGCCTCCTGAGAATGTAACGTGGTGTTGTGTTTCTTACTGCTGAGTTTGAATACATATTAAGAGTGAAAGCATTCTAATTGTTTCAGATTAGTTGCAAGTCTCTCATACTCACGGCTAATGAAGAAGTAATCTGCAAGTGTTTTCAAAAGCCAGACCACAAAAAGCTCCAATCTTTGAGAACCCTAAACTTACTTATCCTTTAGTAACTATAAGGTTAGGTTACATTTGCTTGTCTGCTTGATTAAATGATTTTACAGATCTTTTTGCCTTAGGTTCACCCTTAATTGTTATGCAATGATGTGTGCATCTTGCCGTGCTCTCCATTTTTCTTTTGTGTGATTTTCTCTTGTTTTGTTTTTTTTCATTGTGAGAAGGTCAGTGATCTTCCTGACCTAACCTTAACTAGTATTACCATAAAATGCGGAAACCTTACGCAGTTTTGTTGTGTTTTTGCAAAACATTTCTGTGTTAAGGAGAGCTTGGTCAGCAACGCTGTTCATCTGTTCTTCTAGATCTGCATTGAGGTTTTGAATTGGCAACTAAATTGACGTTCTGGGTAGTTTATCTTCAATAGAAATGTTGCCCCTCACACTGCATTCGAGCCAGAGCAACTCTTCAAGACACGCATTATCTAATTGCGTGTTGTTTTAGTATGACTTCTTTTAGGCTAAGCAGCAGTTGTTGTATTCACACAGGAAGAAAAGATCAAATGTACATGTTATTACGTCTCACTGTCCAAGGATGCAACTTGTATTCTAGTTGCTTTTACATTTCAACTCTCCAACAACAACTGTCCTTGACATTATGAAATTTACTCTGCACACATCAGTTTATCTGTCAAATAACACAACATTTCTACTGAGAGACCACCCTCATTTGTCAAGCAGTCAAGCTTAAACCAGTCTGATGGTCGACACAGTGGCCTTCATTACAGGTCTACATTCTTAATCTCAGAAACATTCACAATCTTCACTTGCTGTGAAGCTATACAGTATATGTTCTCTCAATGCCCTAATATCTCACCTTATAGTCTGTGACTGGATATTTATTATATTGTTCGGAACAAGTACATGAGTTTTAAATATGTGACCACCATTTTTACACTCTTCTCTTTTCCTCATAGCCAGCTAATCAGGGTCACCATTATCAGAAAGAAATGAACCCCCTCTGGCAATCAAACCCCAGGTAAGCAAACACTCGTCACTGACATTTCTCGTAAATTTGTTTATTTAAATATATAAGCGTCATGAAAAGGTTGAATGTTTTCTTTTTTGTTCTGCTGTGCAATGTGCATAAAGGTCAAAGCCTTTTGTGGCCATAAATGTGAACTGGTCTTTAGTATGATTAAAGTGTGACAACAAAAATGCCTACAACCAACCAACCAACCAACCAACTAGCCTCAACTGCTATGTTAGCTAGTGAGCCACATTTTTCATATTATTCCTTAAACATAATAACAAGACCAGGGATGATATCATTTAACAGCCATAAATAGGCATAACCTAATCATGTTATTTAATACTGACACCTTTGCAGATTTGGAACATTCCAGAGTTACAGATGTATCGTGCCCAAATGCAGACCTAAATCAAGTCACATGTAAGTTAGTCTCAAAGAAAGAGAGACCAGGCTCACATCTCCAGAGTAGATAAAACATGAGCCTGATGCTTCACATTCCCAGGCTACAGTCATCAGGACTTGAGTGCAGTTGTTGACACGCTGTCTCCAAAAACTGAACTTTTCTGGCCTTGGCTGAATAATAACTAGAACTTTACATGTAGAAGTGGTCTTTTCAGGGAAAATTTAACATCATTTGCATTTTATGTATTTTCTTCCAAAAAAAAAATGTCCTCATGTAGCCTGTATTTAAACTTGGCTGCTTTTACATGAAAGTCACCCTGAAATTCTTAATCAGATGGTAACGAGTGACTGTGGAATTAAGGCTAAATGTCAACTGTCAGAAAGATATGCAGACGGGGGGCTTATCTCACTCACTGATGAGTAAAAATAAATTGAGATTCTGCCAGGTACTGTAGCTTTCTTCTCCCTTAACTGCTGTCATTTTCACGTTTGGATTGTTTTTTCACATTTTATTGTGCTTTTAAGGCATCTTAAGGCACATTTTATATATTCAATAATTAACAGCGCTACTACATTTTCAAAAGCATGTGTGAGACTTACCATTTATCCTTGACTTCCAGCAGCAAAATAAGGTGAAATCCATCATTGATGAAGGGAGGGCTAACTTGTGTATGGTCAGAGTTTCAGTTGTTCGAAATTCAGAGCAGCCACAAGACATGTTCCGCCTTGGTTTTACCTGCCTTCGGGTTAAAACCACAGTCAAGTTAAAGTTCTTAGCGTAGAATGAAAACACATTGATGGATAGGCTGATCTTACTGGAGGAGATAGAACAATCTACAACTGCTTTTACGAATATGTGGGGAAGTGTATCCAATATCAGCTTCAGAAAACCAATAAATGAACTGGATTTGAACAAAGTGAACCGACAGAAAGTTGATGCAGTTTGACAACAAAGTTTGACCATATGTTGCAGATGAAAAGAAAGGATGTTGCCTCCAGGCTCAGTGTCGTGTTATCAACGTTAAAGTCAGATCAGGTTTTTGTTATCTTTCTTGCTCAAACATTAACAATGGAAAATGTTATAGGTTTAAAATGATTCTCGCTGACTGAAAAATGGTGCAGTATCTTAACATGACTTATTAGCACTCTCTATCCATCTCTCGACCCGACCTACAGCAGTGTGTCACAGATCATGTCGTTCCCCATAGAGGTTTCTGCAGCCCCTTTAATGCCCGGCTGCTCTCTAATGCAGAGCCTTGTCTCTGCACTGCTCCATCTCTTTTGTGGGTGTACACAACCACACGGCATGTTACAAAACAAGACAAAGGGATTGCATCATAGCCCAGCTACTGAAATTATGCAACCATCCTCTCAAACATGTCTGATTTATTGATGAAAAGCAAAGTATCCTGCTGTTAAACACATGTTGAATCTGGCTTGTTAAAATATTGTGCTTGTGTTATCGTTTAAAACTCATGATGAGTTTTCTCTCTTACGTTGGATCAGTGGAAAGGGACAGTTCTTGATTCTTTTTGGGTCATACTTGAGTGTCTCTAGGCGGTTAAAGTATCTGCTAAGGTAATGCCGTTAGATTGAAGGTCCTCTGAAATGAAGATTACAAATGACAGCCACCTCAAACAGACTCTCTGACTTGTGTCACACAGCATGACAGAATCCACAGCTGTACTACTGAAATTAGACTACGAAGCAGGCCTTGATTTACATATTGAAGAGCAGCTGCACAGGATTTTGTCGTTGTTTTCCCTTTTCTTCCAGGCGCTGCATTCTGAGACACCCATACAGTGAATTCTATCATGCTATTTTTTCAGCGTCCTGCCATCACTGTAGGGCTTCCTCTCCGTTGAGAGCTACAGTTTTCATGACAGCTAAAATGCTCTTGTTTCTATGCATAATGTTGCCAGGGCTTTTTCGTGCATTTTTAACATGCTCCTTTGCGTGTATAATACTTTTGTCTGCCCTTGGCTGGCAAATGCGAGTATGAAACCACAAATCAGGCTGTCAGAGAAGCCCAGAGTAGTAATTCAACTGTTTCACAACTGTAGAATTCAGGGTTTCAGACAAACAGAGTAGCCTTGATTCTGTTTCATTGAGCTTAATTTCAATATATTAAAACATTGAACTAAAACTGTGCACGAGCTCAAATTTAATCAAACTGATCCATTCTCTTCATCACAGGTTTGTATCTACATTGTAATAACTAGCATGTAATCACTCTTACCAAGTCCCACTTAACTATCTCAAGTCCAATTTGCAGCTCTGTAGCTCAGGCCTTTGTCCTCCTAAATTGCTTCCATTAACTTTTGTTCTGTGTCCTGCCTCTCACAGAGTCAGAGGGGGGTTAGAGAAGAGTAAAAGCCTTTTGTTAGAAAGAAAAATCAGGGCCAATATAAAGATAATTGACTCAGTTCAAAGGCATAGGATAAAATGAATACATTTATAGTTAACTCTCAAACACATGAAGAGATCTTATGAGTTGATCGCATAGTATTTAAAAGAGTTGAATTTTATGCTGTTTTTTGATTAACAGGGATACATCCGACCTGTTGATACCACTTAGCCCGTATTTATAAAAGTATTCAAATTCATTTGAAAACTGTTTACAGTATTGTTTATTAGTTGAAATGTTTACTTCCATTGCGCAACTATAGTTTAAGATACTATGTCACTAAAAATAGAGGCACTTACTTTTAAAAAGCCAAGATTACAACAACAATTCATTGCATCTCATTGTTGCGATGGCTCTGAAGGTCAACTGCAAAAACATTTCACTGAAGGCAAAAAATGTTTCACTAAAGATAAGTGTTTCGCAAAACATACAAATATTTATTGAAGCGCAAAAAACATGAATGGATTCTTCCATGGAGTAGTTCTGCATTTCATGAAATTTTATGAACTGTTTATTTAAACATTTTTGAAAAGTGAAAGATTTTTTGTGTTTAATACAATGGGTGTTTTTTTTGTTTTTTTTGCTTTCAGAGAGTTACTTATATTACCCATTATTTCATGCCTTGATGCTGAGATAGAGAAAGTCTTAATGAATGTTTAAGTCTCCGGCTGTCTGCTGAATAATGTACAGAAGAAGATTAGAGTCCCTCATTAAATATGCTATGTTGTGCTTTTATGAGATGTTATGTCCAAAGGCAAAAGATGTAAATGGGTAATTGCAACTATGCTACTGATGTATTGCCTAAAAAGCATTCTACTTATCAGATGAATCTTGCAGTGATCCAAGAAATAATTCATTTTCATCATCTCCATTTCTCTCTGTCTAATCTGCGACTCCATACTTAAAGAGCAGTGTGTGACTGAAGTGCAGAATTACAATGTATAGCTGTATGCGTTCCTCTGACTGGGATGATGAACTCATCTGGGAGTGAAAGGAAGTCCAGCTCTCATAGGCGCTGACAAGGTTAAGACCTCTACTCTGGGCCAGAACACGGACACTTGGAAGTCACAGCTTGAGTCAGAATCTAATAAATGATCCTTCAGGTAGAACGGCGAGGCTAAGTGTTCGGCAGAAGTGGCTCAAGGACGACAGTAGCTCAAATGGGCTTTTCAGAGAGCACACAATGATGGGACTTTCATTGTTAAAATGTCATATAGAGGCAATTTGATGTGTGGGGCACAGTGGTGGGATGATGCGTGTAATGGCATGTGTTGTCATGACTGCGTGCCTTTATGGTCTTCACCCTAGGGAGTGGATGGATGTGCTCAGCCCACCTATTATGCCTCCCGGCCAACAGAGAAGGTCAGAAGACACGTGGAACAATCTGGGAAACTTAAACACAGGTACAGTAACCTTAATGTTAGTTTTTTTTTTTTTTTGCCCCCAGGCAGAAAACAATACAATGCTTTTACATGGACCACACTAATTGTGCGAAAGCAGAGAACCAGAGGAAACCTCCACTAGTGTCAGAGCTTACATTCCGCCATTAAAGACTCCACTCAGCATGAGAGGGAAAAGCCTGAGAAACTGTATCTAATTAAGGGTAAAAACCCAGGAGAGTGGAGCTCTCTGTCCTCCACATAACTCCATAGGTCAAAAGAGACAGGCTCATTACAGGTCTGTACCCCCCAGACACACCGACAAGGTTAATTGACGAAACCTTTGCAGTTTACAACATCATTTTTAAACCTCTCACACAATGTGTCTTATAATTAGTTTTCATTATCGTCGCTAAAGTTCTGATAAGATAAAATGTTCCTCCCGGAGCATCCTGTAACCTTTTGAGCATTTAACTGCCTGTCAATTTAACAGCTAAATTCGTGTGCTTTAAAGTAGTGGGGATTACAGGGAATCTCTTTACAGCTTTATAATGTGGTACCGGGGTCTGGGTGTCTTAGGTTTTGATTGATGAGAGAAAAAAATGGCAGCGGCAGAAAACTTTTAAATCCACCTGTGTCTGAAGGTCACCTCGCTATCCATGCTTCATATTTTATTCCAGAAGCAGCTGGTAGAGTCTGCTCTTATTCATGCCTTACATAGTACATGAACAAGTCAATACACATTTGTATAATTTTATCTCTGTAGAAGAACTGATTTGATTTACTGTTGCACTGTTACATATGCATATTTGAGTATTTCAGTGTGTTTTTCTTGCATTATTACAGGAGAGGATGAGTTGATGAATGAAGAGGAGAATGAGGAAGACTTTCTGAATCTGCTCTATGATCCTTGCCTGAACTGCTATTTCGATCCAAAGACAGGGAAGTACTATGAACTAGCTTGACTCAAAGCTCAAGAGAATCCGAATGAATAAATCAGAAGTCATTGGTAGCGGATGAATAACTTCTGGATTCTTTCTTTGGGCCTAGTGTATTGATCAGTGATGAATATTGCATTCACCAAAAAAAGTCTTCCATGTTGCAGCTTTTGTTTCTGATGGACTATGGGTGCCTTTGTTTTTCCACTTCCAAGTTGTGTCATGTTCGTGTGTAAAGGAGTGGGTTTCAATATATCAGATGCTTGCTTTTTGAAGGAAATTGAGTTGCTCATTTAGCAGCACATCTGATGGTGAAGAATGTCTTTTCAGAAGTCTTGGCTGTATTATGTAAGCCTTCTGTAGTTAAAAGAAGCTCCAGGATGTTCTTTCTAAATTTCCTGATATCCGTAAGTATCCCAGATTGGCATTACTGTGCGTGTAGTTCTGTTCCTTATTTATCATTATTTGTGTAATAAAATATGTGTATGTGTATCGACTGTGTTTGAATTAAGAAATTAGAGGAGTACTGATTTAATATGAAGATTTAAGTTAAGCTTTAAATCTGGTCTAAACAAAGCTGATCTATTCATCACATTTAACGGCCAAACAAGCTTTGGAATGACAAATGTCCCACAGACAGTATTATATGTTGTTGCTATACCAGTATTCACATATGGACCTCTATCCAGGACTTCTTACATTTAGGTTTTATGGCCTGTTATTGTAACCACTTGTAACAACGGGTGAGCGGCTCACAGGGATGACAGCTACTTTCATCAGTCTTGCCAAAAAAATGATCACACCTGATGAGCGTCTGATGCCAGATTGATTCATCAATTTCAGCCTGAGATAGATAGTTGCTTCATTCTGGCAGGGGAGAAAATGAAACAAAAGAAAGGAAAAGCAAATATTTCATTTATTACCTTCAGATTCACAGCAGTTGTAATCCAAAAAATATTCATCAGTCATTGAGCATTTAGTTTACACAGCCAGCATACTGAGCTCGGTTCATTCCAGGTCTTTCAGTCAAATCCTCATAATATTTCTTGTCCCTTACCAATTACGGTCATGATGTTAAAAATATATGTTTGGGGATATTGGACATTTAAAACACTAAATAATAAAATAGAGGACATTTCTCTCAAATGTATTTGGAGAAAAAGTAATTGCCCGAAGCAGACATGCATACATTTGATTTATGTAGGTGATAACAAATAGAAATCTGGTTACTTTCTCAAGCAACCAGATTTCTTTTATAAAGGAAAATTTCATCTCAATACATCAAGATAAAACAGCTTGTTTTTCTTGTGATGAAAGAATAATTGTCTGGTTATCTATGACATGCTATTCTGCCACTGATCTCGGTGAGGAAAGTTAAGCCTTCTTCTGCTGTGTGTTTCTCTTCACTTTTGGTATACGAGATAAATAAGTCAGGAAAAGAAAGGAATGGCTGCATCTCCACTCAGGGCTTCTGGCTCCTGTCATGACACAATATTAAGATCATGATAGGTAGCATTGGCTTGTGATGTTTGACGGATTTATAATCTTGGAAGCCACTAACATAATGTCATCAAATGTCAAAGGCTTCTTTTCTAGACAGATAGTCAAACTGACGTTGTAATTGACGCAGTAAAGACAAAATGTTCTTTGAAGGCGAGTTTTTAGGGAAGAGGAAACGAAGACTGCACGTGACGTCTTCTGAAAGTAGGCGTGGAAATGCAGCTTGTACATATTAAGATCGCAACAGGTAAGAGAAACAAGGAAGTGAAGAACTATGTCGCTTCACCTATAGCGAGTTTACAGACGGAAAACATCCATTACTAAGTAAACATTTCCCCCACTAAGTTGGGGTTTTACTTAGATTAAATAAGAAACGGCGTGCTTATGTTTCATAATGAAAGTAGGTTGAACTGGTTCTTGGACAAGGATGTCAGAAAAACAGGTAGGCTAAGCGTACCCTGGTATTATTATTATTGATGTTTTTTTTGCAGACACGTTCTTGAACCCACAACAAAACAAACTCATCACGGTTGTGATCGCAGTAACAAAGTTCCTGTGTTATCAAATTCCTCCACTATACATGTAACCACGTCCGCAGTGAAGCTGTGAAAAGTTGTTAACAGACAACAGCTGGAAGTGAAAAAAAAAAAAGGACTGATGTGTTATTTACTTCCTGGATGAACACTGGGTTACATCATGCTGTGAGATTGTTAAGATTGATGTACTTTGCCTTCAAAGCATCACTTCAGAGGGAAAGATGTTCAAACATTTTCACATAAAATACACTGGCGGTTAGAAGACGCTTATCTTATTTTGATTGCACCATACGATCAAACTGGAATCAAATAAGTTGCAAAACAAGATTCGCATTTGAAGATTACTTAGGCTACTAAGTGGACTGTTTATAAATTAATAACATCACTAATTAGGTGTTGTGCCTGCCTTAGGTTTACATTTCACTGAGCATGATATTGTTAGATGAATTCGTTGGAAGCTTTAAATCTTGCTTTCTGCAAATACACTTTTTTTCTGTGGAAACTATTGTAGTTCATCCCCTAACAGAAGGTAATCTCCTGCATTAGAAACAGGCAGACAAGAGAAGTTGTAGTGGAGTTTCTACACCTGTATTTTTTTATTTATTTTGGGGCTTTTTATTAACCTCTATGTCGAGATAGAACAGTGGATAGAGTCATAAATGAGGGAGAGAAAGAGTGAGGAATGACATGCAGAAAGGCAGTCACAAGTCAGATTCAAGCCCATGCCTCTCAGAGGGCTATAGCCTTTGTACATGGGATGTGTATACTAACCACTAGGCCACCAGTGCCCCATATGCATTCATGCAATTTCTCCCCATGTGTAGTGATAACGTCTTTGCCACGACAGTCAAATCTCATCATAGTTATGTTTTTAGTTGTTTTTTTCTTCCTATCTGACACCTCCACACCTGTGTGATGAATTGTCCCTGTTGGATGTTTTTTTTTTTTTTTTTTTTTTTTTTAAAACCTCCCTCCATGTGAGCCCTTATTATCACTTCAAACACTCTCTTCCTAACATTACCTGTGATCTTATGCACAGCTCTGGCTTTAAAGATATAGTTGTGTCATCAGTCTTTGTCAAAAATACGTCCGTTTTCTTGCTTTGGCCTGTGATTCACACCCCTGCTGTTCAGCGTTTGGGGTTGTACTCTTGACATGATCCATAACACACCGCTGTTCAGCTGTCATATCGGCTGCCCGTATTTCCCTTTTATCCCAGCCACACATCATGACCTGAGCCGTTAGCTTTATGGGCTCTTTAAGTACCCCACTGTTAGATCTTATTGGATTCATTTGTCTTTTTAGGCTGGGTTAAGGCTTCACCTTGGGATTATTGCACCCGTGATCTTCGTCTGTGTGGCAGCGATCGTTGCTGCTCTATTGATCATCCGAAAATACTGCTTCCCAGTCAAGTGAGCAAACATTATTAATGAGCCTTAATGAGTTTCATTTAAAATTGTCGGTGCTGTAAAAAGTGCTGCCCACTACCCTGTCTGTCACTTTCTATTTGTTTCAGTGAGGCGACGTACAGGTATTCCGTGCTGATGCGACAGGAGGAGCAAGGTTCAGCGGTGACAGAGGGTGACAGGTGGCCAGACACCGTGGGAGAGGAGTCAGACGAGGTCAGTGCATCATGACTTCCTGGGCATTTCACTTGAATCTATCCCATAGGACAAGTCAACACAGGTGTAACCTTCTTCATCAGATCACATGTCATTTGTAACTTCCTGTTTCCCTTTTGTGAAAGGACCTGCTGGAATAAATACATCTCAGGAGGAGATGCTGCTGCGAAGACTGAGAAGGATCGGATGGATGAAGTTTAGGGCTTTTCAAATTATTTCATCTTCTTCCTATTATTTTGAATAATCGATGAAGTCTCCTTACCACACAGTATAAAACATTTAAAATGTTTTACACATAACAGCCTCCTCTGTTGTGACACTGTTAGTGCAACTGCACATGTCTGGGCAAAACACACAGTGTTGTTATGGCTCCCTATCACAGACCATGTGCATTTGTTGGCAAGCAGAGGGGTGGTGTTGTTAGAAAACAAAGACCCATGACCACTTACAAGGTACAGTAATATTATCAGAGACTGCTAGCGTCTAAAGCCCACTGTCGAGACAACTCAGGTGTAAGATGGATTTATTAATTTATTTTTATTCAAGTCAGAGACATTACCTGGGTTAGATGACTTCCTGCCTTTTCAGCTGCTAAACACAAGACAACAATGACACCGATGACAGTACAGCCTCGTTAAGTGTTAAATAATATCTGCAGGGACACACGCTCAGCCTCTTGCTCGGTCACTATCTCCTTTTGCCCTTCTTAGTTGCTATTTGCGATGCTATTCTCCCTGTTGAAAGTTGTTGTACTGTGAGATCAACTTTGAAATATGAAACTTTGACTATATTAAGGTGGAAAAGTTACATACTATTGCTTTTGCATACTATATACTTCTTGTTTTTTTATATCCATTGAATGATTAATCAATGTCTTACTGCTGGAGTGTGTTTTTTTGTTTTGTTTGTTTATGTTAACTGTGAAGTTTTAATCTGATTTTATAACCAACACTTGGTAGTCATAAAAACATTTGGTTTAACCAAACACTCTCACACCTCAAAGTCTCAACACAGCCTGTGCTACCGGGTGTGTAAATACTCCTGTGGCAATGAAGGAGCTTCTTGAGTCTGACAATGATATACTGATGTAATCCTGATCCAGATACTTCTGTTCTCTGTTAAGTTCCTCACCAAAAATCTTCCCTCAAAAATAGTTCTTTCCCTGTGGTGCTGTTAAAATGTCAGATGTGAGAAAAGCAACATTGATGAAGATGTTGAAGCACAGTCATTACCTGTGGGTTTCTCTTCTTAGGCTACTGCATTATATGTCTCTCCCTGAACACTTTGATATGTGCAGGTTGTGCCTGCAGGCACTACTCTGGGCTAAGGGTTAGTGTTAACCCCTTTTGGAGAAAAAAAAATTAAAAATCCATATTTTTCAGTCACGAAACTCTCTGAATGATGTACATACATAAACAAACATAAAACATATTTCTAATAATGGAAAAGGTTGATTTTTAATAATTGAATAATTTTAAGCAGTATTTTTACTACATAAAAAGGAAATAAAACAGTCTTATTTCTTGGGAGGTAATTAGTGTAGTAAATAGTCAATAAAGTCTATGTTCTGTAACACAGTTTATTCAATCAGTTTGCTTAGACTGTGAAGAGTAATCCCTTTTTGTTTTTCTGGTCATGTTCAAAGTGCTGCAGATACAACGGAGAATCAACACTGCTTATCATGTGTATCATTTTTTTCTGTTTTCTTACAGTGCTTAGTCAACTAATTTTGAAAACAAGGAAAAAAACAAGTTGAACTGCAGCATGACAAAATGTCAACCATCTAATTTAGAAAATGCAATTTCTGATTGAAAGAAGGGCAGACCAAAAAAACTGCAAACAAGGAA
This sequence comes from Symphodus melops, assembly GCF_947650265.1. Taxonomy (NCBI): domain Eukaryota; kingdom Metazoa; phylum Chordata; class Actinopteri; order Labriformes; family Labridae; genus Symphodus; species Symphodus melops. The sequence continues at coordinate 19,743,169 of NC_136694.1, forward strand.
AGTCGCACTTGCTAATGTTAAAGCAACAAAGCACTGGTATTGTTGCATTATAGAAACTGTGCACCTTTTAATGTCTCAGTGTGTTTGTCAGAGAGCTCACTATCATTATCCTGCAGTCATGAAATAAGTGGTTTACTATAAAGCATCACATGGAGATTTGACATTTTAGACGTTTCAAACATTGTAATAGATGTGCAGCTAAAAATAGTCACACTAAGACTGCAGCTATCTACCAGCTGGCCAGCTCCCTTTGAAATATAGTTTCCCTTTTCATGCTAATATTAACCCACTTAAAGTAAATTTGCAGAAGAGTCCATTCACTCTTTAATGGACTTCTAGACTTGAGTGATATTGGAGGATGTCTTTTGAATTCTACATCTGCCACAAAGGAAAAGAAGAGCAGCAGCTCCACATGTGAGTGAAGGTTATTAAGTAAACATCACTGTAATAGCATGATGGTGACATCAGCTTATTTCTAATTTGTGTTCAATACAATCAGCAAATGAAAGCCCCTGGGGAGTTTGTTTTTGTTGCTGATTATGAAATTATTACTAATGGCTCTTTATGACTGACAAAACCACCAGCAGCAATCTACTACTTACATAGCAGGGTAGCTGAACAGTGCACTTCCAAAGCAGCCTTTGTAAACATTCTCCATGGCAAATATTCACAGTGAGTGATACAATTGGCTGTTCAGGACATTTTGTCAAAAGAAAAATATTTCTACATGTACGGACCAAGATCAACAAAGGCTAAATCATTTTGTTCACAGGGAGAGGAAAACAAGCTTCTCATAGGGTTTTTTTTTTTTCCTAAGTTATATTTTGGGCTGATTTGTGCCTTTTATTGAAAAGGACAGCTGAAAAGTCACAGGAAATATTGGGAGGAGAGAATGAGGAATGACATTCAGCAAAGAGCTGAAGCCACAGCGGCTGCAACATTGAGCACCGCCTCTGTACACGGGACATGCGTCACAACCGCTAGGCTATCTGGCTCCCCACCTCATAGGAGCTTTAAGCAATCAAAGAATCAACCTTTTGTAAACGGTTTCAAGCTGAATGTTTTGTTTGTTTCAAGTATTACTGCAAGTTTTGCAAACATCTAATGATAGCATTGGCTGTTACTGGTGATATGAAAGATACATTATGTATTATTACTGTTTGCTCTTGTGCATTGTTGAGAAATATGTGTTTGTCATTAAATATACCCATCATTTGTTTGGACTGGCTGTGATTGACCTCGTTCTTTTTGCATCAGTTAGATCTGAGACAGCTGTGGCTCAATGGTTGAGCTCTCTCTGAAGTTAAAGGTTTAATTCCCACTTTCTGCAGACTATATAACAGAGTTCCATTGGAAAGGTGTAGAAACTCTTTGACTGGTCAGAAGACTAAAAAGGTGCGACATAAGGCTATCAAACTCATGTTGTGCACCGTTAACCCTTTTACTTTTATCTGCACATTTGGAAATAAAATAGTTTGCCTTTTTCAGACTGTGTTACATGTTACACATAATCAGCAGGAATTTAGTTTAAGCATAAAACAAAAACTGCAATCTAAAAAGTACATTTGTTTTACTAATGCTCTTTGTTTCATGAAGTGCATAATAGTCTCTGTTCAGTCAAGAGCAGTGCACATAGACCCTCTGCTGGTTGTCTTTGGTATTACAACAGCAAAGGACTAAAGCAAAAATAGTAAGAAGCTATTAAAAAAACAGCAATGAGCCTGCTGACGAATTCAATAAGATAAAGACAAGGAGAAATTAAATATTTTGCAATAAAATATGTTTTGAAAAAAGCACAAAAGGTGCAGTGGAGGAGCTGTGGATTTGTGCAGGGAAAATAACTCTTCACAGTGTGCCGTGTAAACAGAAAATATGAAGTTGTGTGTGTGTTAATGTAAAGCCTTCACATTCCTGTAACGTTCATTGAACAAGTGTTGTCGTTGATTAGAGTCAAAACGGGTACTCATGCTACTACCTAACAATTAGTCAGTGGAAATTGTAATTATGGAGATGTGAGGGGTTTGATTGTGATTTTTGCGTCGTCTTTAACCTCTTTCATTAGCTGTTTGCTCATGTGATGCATACTCTGTTTCAAGTTGCATTATTTGGACTTCATATGATAATAAATATGGACGACAGAAGACAGTCCAGAATAACTGTGAAGAAACTAAACCTCCATCCAGTTCCACTTCCATTCAGGGCGCTGGATGGTCTGTTGAGATTGAAGATGAAAAGCACTCTTCACTCCGGCCTGTGCCTGTGCAGTCACTAGATCAAAACCCTGCTGCTCACCTACTGAAATAATGGAGCCACTTCTTAGGCAGCGTTCTCCAGCGCCATCATCAAAACACCAAATGAGGACACATCTCCAAGAAGAATGTCTTTCATGCGTTGTGTAGAGTTCAGAGTACTTTTAAATAAAGAAGCACTGAACCTGCATCCGAGGCTCATGGCAGCACGGCAATTATTTAGGGTGGGTTTTTCTGTTTTCCTGTAAATTGTCCCTCTCTATATATGTGTGGTATATTTCTCCACACATATTTCTCACTCTCGCTACTCAGCTGTTTCTTGATGGATAAATTACAACCTTATTATGATCTGGCCTCTGTGACTTTAATAGCAGTCATAACTCATTACTGCCTGCAGGGAAATGCTATTTTTATTTGGACAGGCAGGTGAAAGCTGGAACTCAGTAATGGTTCAGGGATCAGTAGCTGATGCTTTCTGACATGTGGGCTTAACTCTGCTTTTCAGAGGGATTACTTTATCATTCACTATTTAAACAACAGTGATATTTCCTGTTCATTGGCCTGTGCCTCGTTATAGTTATAACTACTCTAAATAAACTCTTAAAAATGATAATTTAGAATGTATGCCTTTTTTCTATGGACTATGCATCAATGAATCAATCATTTATTAGCTCGATTCCAGCTGTCATTTGGGTAAAAGGCAGGGTACACTCTAAACAGGTAGCCAGTCTAAGAATAATCAGGATCCTGGATAGCAAGTCAATCACAGGAGACCACCACGTAGGTACAGACAACCACTGACACTCATGGTGCATTTATGTAGCATTGGACACATTTGAAAAATGCCCGACCCGCCGACATGACGTCAGATTTGTTATCACATGGGAGACAAAATATGTATTGGTTATATCAACAAACATTTTATTAATTCATTTATTTCACATCAACTTTTTGCTAAAATGTAACTTGTACACAGTTACGTTCCAAAGACCTTTATTTTTATTATCAACGCTGTTTATTGCTGTTGTACTTTTCTGAGCTGAAGTCACATGAACACACTAGAGTCGGAAGAACAATTTCCAAACTTGGAAACTTGGACAACCCGAGCGGCACAGAAATGCAGCGTCACACAAATGGGCAATTACCAGCGGCCAATTAAACTAAAGACTAAGGACTGTGGAAGAACACCAACACTAACCACTTCACCACCTTGCAGCCGATGAATAAATTCATTTTCATTTAGAACTCAGTCATAATGTCAGGACACATAAAGAACAAGTCTAAACCATGCTCTTTGTTTGACTTTTTTCACAGATAATCCATGAATAGCCAACTACCAGGAAACAGGATATTCCTTTTTTAATGGCAGTTTTTGATAAACATGTTGAACTTGTTTTCTACAAAAGTGTTATTTTTAAATCACATAACTCTATCACTTCAGATTAATTCAAAATTACATAACAAAATTAATTGACACAATGATTCCTAAATTCTTCTTTTGAAAGTACTCGTTCAATTTGAAATACGAAGCTTGTGGCCTTTTTTTCTCTCCTCTTTGTATGTCACACTGTCTCCAGGTTTCAAATGCCGTATGTTTGCACACCAACTAAGCACAATGTGCGGCTTGAAAACTGCATGCTCCATGACAAACAGTGTCAATTACTCTGGGACACTTCCCATATTTTACATTGTAGGAGAGAGAAACTTGATCCTCTAGTTCACTGTGTGTACGTGTTTAATCACATCCTGCTTTCACAAGGAGGAGGAGAGCTGACACGTTTTCTTTACATATCCAAATAACCTGCTTCCACGAGGCAGGATTGAAGGAATTATCCGGGAGTGTGTTCACATATGATTTGACACCAAAGCTCAACTGTTTCTACATTATTTCTTGTTGACAGGAAAATAGCTACAGCGCATTTCAAAGGTGTGCTGAAACAGAACGTCCTCTGATCGAGAGCAAACATGAGATATCAAGGTAAGGTTTTGCTTTATCAGAAAAAAAACAAGTATTTGGTTTAAGATTTGCAGATCTTCATGTGCCTGTACTTTACAGTGTATGCAGTTGTTCAACTTGTTGGTGTTCTTGCTGGCGTCCTCTTACTAGCATGGGGTGTTTGCATTACATTTGATCTAGAAAGTAATGCACTGCATTCTCTTGGTGAGCCCATTTATGTGTATTAACATCTTCATTGAGGTACTTTATTTCATTTACATAATAATAATACTTGTGTGCATTCATTTTTTTATAGGGTTTGATGTCAGAATTCAAAACAAATCTGAATCTACAGAAGGTAAGTTTAAATCTGGTAAACCTTGGATATATCACAACTTAGATATTGCTCTATGTGCAAGTAAAACATAAAGCCCTTTACTATCTGCATTTCAGCTGCAAAAAAGTGCAGCCTATCACAAGTTTGTCCCCCGAAGTTTTTTCCTTTCCATATCTGGAGTGGAGCAGCGACGGTTGTTGGGCCAAAGATCTGCTTTAACGGTAAAATGTACGTGTTGAATGTAACAGTATCCTCAATAACTTAAGGGATAGCTCAGTTTTGTCAAATAGGGTTGTAAGGGGTGCTGCTTAAAGGGAGGTGCTATTTACAATAGATGACAGCCCAACACTGACACTATACTGCTGCAGACAGGATCACAAAAAACATGTTCAGTTTAAGTGTAAGCTACATTTTTTGGATACTGTCACTGTTTGACTTTGGTGTAAGACAGGCCTTTCCTTCTGCACTTCTCTTTTTTAGTATTTTCTATTTTTAAATCTGTAGGCCTACAACAATTCTGTACCACTACGCATAGCATATTATGAAAGTAGATTGGTTCAAAAAAAGTGCCAGGGTATACTGAAATCAAACTTCCCTTTTCTGAAGATATCCCAGTTTGTCTTTTTTCTTTTTTTTTTTTTTGACTATTCAAGTCCATGAGCATCCTGGTGTGCATTTAGATAACACCCTGTTCAGTTGTCTGTTAAACGTCACAGAAAGTTTTCTACAATGGGCGCTAAGATGAACACGCACAACACTGAGACAACTCCACATCTTTTCTAATTATTTTGCAGAGCAGGATTTTGCAAAACACAAACCAAATTATCCAGCTTACTCACTACTGAGCTTTCCAAACTATAAGACTTGTGAAGACTTGTGAGTGAATTAAACAACTCACCAAAACACAACAATTAACATATATCTTAAACAGATCGAGTTAGAGGCTTCAGTGGAGCCTGCTGAGAGGTGAACACAGTTCATTTTTAACACATCTAATACAAACTAAAGCTCATTTTATAATAATACATGGATTATCTTTCATCTCAGATTTCATCTTAGATTTAATACAACAAATTGTACTTAAATTAAAAAAAAGAACGTCGAGATTCAAATCCTTTTGTCCATTATGCACATGGGAGATGCATTGTTAAAAAAAAAAAGTAAGCTACTGTTAAAAAAAAGTAGCTCATACTTAAAGTACATTGTCAATTAGTTATGTTTCACTTGAGTACATTTTTAAACTGGAACTTGTACTTAAGTAAAATGTTATTACTAATTATCTTTATCATTAACTTTTATTTAGTACAAGTAACTGTACTTGAGTAAAATATTTTAGTACTCTTTACACCTCTGTACATTAAAGTACTTCAATCCTGTACCCAAAGCAGCTTCAGTATAAACTCTAGCCAGCTTGCCAAACCTTGCTGTTGACCTCTGTAGGTGGTAAACTTACTATTCCTAAGTGCCTCGTACAATCCCACTTAAAAAAACAGAACTGGCCCTTTATGATGAAGTGAAAGGGGATAAAAAGCCGATTAAAACTCAATCTTTTTGATATCTCAACAGCATTATGAGTCATGTGTTGAATAATGTTGGAAATGGAATCAACATTGTGGAGATAAATGGTGAGTGACAACCACAGAACAAAGTTTACAAAGTTTATTGTTGTCAGCACAATTGTTTACTGGACACATACAGAAAGTAATTTGACATTAAAAGTTTATCATTAATCTTCCAGCTTGTAATACTATTTTTTTTTTAAAGTAATATCAATAAAACAGATGATTAACTTAGAATCACATGATTACATGAACAGCATGGGATTTTTTTCAGTCTGATATGATTAAAAAACCTTTTTTTTTTTCTTTTTTAAACCAATTTTAGGGGAAGGAGTTGTGGAAAAATGGGGCTTTCTAAATATGGAAATTGGAGGTAGGAGTTTCTATGAATACTTTAATCCTGTTTTGAATTTTCATGATGCTTAATTCTTAATTAATATTGCTGTTCTTACTTTAACAAAAGACAAAGATCATATATTGAGATACTTAGAGGCAATAAAACCTGGAAGCATCGTTTTGGCAGCCTCGTACGTAGATGTGACTCCAAAGTAAGTGTAAATCTCAATGATTCGCCTGTAAAAACAATGTTAGACTACAGAATGTGACGTTTCATCTCCTTTTGTGGCAGAATGACGGATGAAATGAGGGAAATATTTGAGGGAATGGGAAGCTCTGTGATCAAAACTTTAAACTCCCATGACAGCTGGGTGTTTGCTGGAAAGGTGGGGATGAAAGAAAAAAGCCCGTTTGAAAAGGTAAATGTGTCTGTAACTGCACATGACGTCTTAAACTAAACCTACAGTAAAAATAAATAAGCATGATGATTCATGTTCAAACAAATGTACTATTTTCTGTTCCTTTAACAGCTGGTTGTTAGCGATCCACAAACTAACATTTATGACAAATGGCCAGGGGTGGCGGAGGTGGGCGGCTGCTTCCCAGCGTTCCTTGATGAAGACAAATCAGATGCTCCTGAGACGGAAGAAAATATTTGATGGCAGTTTATTTCATGTCTTAAAACATAATACCGCAACAAAAAAACTCTCTCACTCAGCTGTTTGGACATAATTTTTACAACCAGCAAAGCAGTTAAGATATATTTACTTTGTTTCACCAGTGTGCAAACAAATTGTTCCCAATAAAAAAAAAGGGTTCTGCACTTAAAATACCTTTCTTGAAGAAGAAAAAAGTCCAAGTGTTGGATGTTTACATGTTCCTGAATTCCGTGCTATTCTTCAATTTCATTTAAGCTAACTCCGGGCTAGAGTTAGCTTAGACTTGGAGTCTGTAATCCTTTGACCTGACATATTATGGCCCACATTGTGGTAAAACATTGTGGGGTTATCGTTAGCATAGCATGCTTACAAAAGATAACAAACTACTAACTAGCTCATAAACAACACAACTTTCTTAAGTGGGTCAAGCTAAACCCTGAACACTTTCTGGTTGGTTATTTGGCTAGCGTGTCCTTTGTAAATGACTTTATAAGCTACAGTAATGTTATGAATAAATGACCTGATGGTCTGTTAACTAAAGCTTGCTTGCTTAACTTAGCATGACAAATTACCAATGCCAATTAACACTAGCTTATTCAAGCTATCTTATTGTTTCCTAGAGCCAAAGGTAAATCATTTATTACTTAGCTTAAGGTATTATTGTTTAACAGTGCCATCAGTTTAGCGTCTCAGGTTTGGGCCTACACACAGCATGAATACAGCATGAAGTGTACATTTTTTACGGATCATAAATTCACCTAATGCACGTTTGTCATTAGTGAGTCTAGGCCTTATTAAGAAATGAACAAAGTTCGGCTTGTGTTTTTGATAATATTAGACAATATATAAAATGTTAGAGCAAATGGAGGAATATGTGATTATCTACAAATATCATAATACATGTTTACTTGTTCTGCTGACAGTTTTGTCCCTCTGAGTAAACATTTGTTCTGGTCCTTGGAGATGGAGGTCCATTTATCATTTAACTGTCAATAAAAATCACGTGAGAAGTATGTTTGACCTGTTTTATCTTTTATGTCAGAGTTTGTTCCAAACTTTCTGTGGAGGCTTTTTCTTATCCGTACTTTTAAAATGACTCAGGGAGTTATTCAAATGAAACCACACTGCATGAACTTCAGAGGGGAAATGTGTCTCTTTTATATAAGAGACAAGGACTCACACAGCAGAAAGGTTTGGAAATATAATGCTGAAGTTATCGTATTAATGACAGAATACATAACTCAATCTTAAAGTAAAAAATAACTACAGCTCGGAGATGTATTGTATGTAGTCATGTATAAATTACAATATCTACACCTTAAAGGTAAAAATGTGGAGGATCAATAAAAAGGCCTAATACAGTACATTATTAATTATCATAACTTGATTTATGCAGCACCTTTAAGAACAGACCTTTACAAAGTGCTTTGATACACAAAGCAAAGGCTTACATAACAAGCATCCATAGTCCTTTGAATCATGGAGCATACTAAACATTGCAAAAGCAAAGATCAATACGAATAAATGCAAATTAAGTACCGGTATTACAATGTGAACAAGGGGTATTGAAAGTCATTTGAAGTAAAAGCAATACAATTAAAGGAGTCCACAGTAGGATAAGAGCAATACTGTTAAGAGGACGACAACATCACATTACAGGAAATAAAAAACAAGATAACAAACAAATGTATATAAGTTGAGTAAGAAGTTAAAAAGCAATAAAAGACTGTTAAAGCAGTCCATCAGAAGAAGGGCTATTTGACTGGTAAATATACTTCCAGCATTTTCCAGCCAGGGGGTTTCCACTTCATTGCTGCACTCTGGCAGCATCAGCATTGGTCCAAACACAGAGATGTTTCTCTTATCTGGCATCCTACAGTGTGCTGCAGGAGAAGGGAGAGGCAGAGAGGGATAGAGTGACCTCAGTATTATTGAAAGTCTGTCCACTGTGAGCCCAGAAGGTGTCTGGATCCCCCTGACAGCAGATATGGGAGTCACCCATGGCAAAAAGTTAAGTTTGTTGATTTTTTCTATTTAACCTTTAATTTTTTTTCTTTGAGACATAAACCAAGTATCTTTACTAATGTCACTATAACATAATCTGGCAGAAGCATCCATGTGGCTAAATTACTTTCTTGGCATGCCTTGTTTGTTTGATTAGAGATTTTAAATAAGAAAGAAATGCAGACATTTTTATAATATTTTCTGGCTTTACCTGATTTGACATCATAAATTGGAATTAATTGTGTGTTTTTTAATAACTATAGAAATTATTTTCTCTATTATTGTTGCATTTTACCATTTATTTCCTGAAGACAGAAGGCGCTTAAACCAAACACGTCTTTCAACAGTAAAAAAACAGAAAAAAGCCTTTCCAGCCCTGGAGAATGGGCCTGAGAGAGTGTTTATCCCGTCACGTCCTATTAATTCTTCTCCACACATATCCACTTTCAGAGATTTAGCCAAACAGCATGACTCTCCCCTCATCAGACAAACAGCAGCCAGCAGCAGAGTTGCCATTAAAATGCCTCATTTAGATTCTACTTTCTCCTCAATCTGACAACTTACTGTCATCTTGTTTAAACGTTACTTTTTTGCTGATTTTGTTAATTTCATCTGCATTTCAACTAATGCCAAGACAAGAAACATTAATATGGAGCACGGACAGATTTGATACGATATTACTTTATTGTAAGACATGGCCTAAAAATTGTTCTTGCATCACAGTGGCTCCATTTGCAACATAGAAATTAAAGACAAGATACAAAGTTAGGAAACATTGTAACAGTGAGAAGATTCAAACACCAAACTAATATTCAAAGGCATTAAACATGCTTTGATCTGGAATTCAGCTCCACGTGCAAATATCACTGTAACTGTAGATAGTGCTCAGAGAAAAATGCACAGATTTTTTCTTCAAATCACAACTTTCATCGAACAAGATTAAATAATATGTTTCATTAATGAGTAAAGCCCACAGGGAAATAATCTTTTTCTCAGATATTTATTCTCCTCAAACTCTAGCCAATGAAAAGCTTAATAAGGATCAAACTGTGTTTTGTTTGATGCAGTCATTAATGAGGTGGCAGCCCTCCACCTCGTCAGCCTAGCCGCTCGCTCACTTCAATGAACGTGTGGAACGAGACGCTTCATTTATCTGCGAGCATCATAATGCTGCTTTGTGTTGCTCACGTTGGCTGTCAATTGCATGAAATTGTATTGATCTCAGATTTCTAACATTATGAGGAATGTCGCAGTTTCTTCTACTTGTTAATGTAACTTACTTTTATTTTGAGTAGGAAAAACATCAATGTTTGTGATGTGTTTTTACTGTCGAGTTTTAGTTTAATTACAGTACACCTGTAATTGGCCATTTTTAACAGAGAGATCTCCGACATTTTCCACGCTGAGGAAAGAAACACCTGAACAATTCTGGTGAGAAAACTTTGTGATATTGTTGATTCTTGCACCTTTTCTTTTCACCTGTATGTCTTCCAGTACCTCAACAATGACCCACAAGAGATCTTTCTTGAAAACCAAGTATTTATGTGGTAAAAGTAATGTACTTTTACACAAGTAAAAGATCTGCATTCGTCTCCCACAAATGTATTGTTGTTTTCTGTGTCTTTATATAACTCAGGATGAAAATGTGAAGAGGTTACAGAAACAAAAAAATTAATTGCATGATTATATACTGAGGCACAGAGTCAAAAGAGGTGATCCAGGATAAAAGTCAAGAAACATACTATTTACCTTACATTACACTGATTGCCTACAGTGACATTCAAACATTCATAATCTTTGCTGATGTCAGTACAGTTCTGACATATGTCTCTGTGAGCACTGTCTGCATGTGCTTCTGTCAGCTGATGTGTTAGCACTGAGTATTATAATGTTTGTAGTACTTGTGCAAAAAGTGGATGCTATGGAGAAACAGTTTCAGTCTCAGCTTACTTAAAAGTTAATGTTACTTTAAAAGTGTTTTACGTCTGCCCTGGAAAAAAAAAAAAAACCCAAACTGGTGACAATGAGCTGATAGTGGTGTTTGTTGGTGTAATGCCCAGTGTCATCAGGTAATGTTTTCACTGCCCTGTTGTCTTCTCAGAGGTATATCTCATACATGTGACTTCAATGCTGCTCACTAATTAGAGTATCTCAACACACCTCTCTCTCTCTCTCTGTCTCTCTAACACACACACACACACACACACACACACACACACACACACCTACACACACCTACACACACACACACACACTGTGGTGGCTATCATTTTCCTCATATGTATCTAACTCTTTTGCTGCATTGTTAAAATTATGTATTTCTTGAAAATCACCAAAAGAATTTCTCCTGACAAATTAGTCATAGCAAGTTTAAGACATTGTCAGTTTAAGCTGCTTTGGTTCTCATATGTAACCAGCTGAGTGCTACTCTTCTTAAAATGAAAATGTTACATCACAAGGGGAAGTTGAAACAGAATACTTATGCTGGAAAGAAAATCCAAACTCCAACTGTTTCTCCATAGCCTCAGAAATGCAGACACACAAAACTGAACATCCGGACTTACACTCACAGTTTCAGGCTCCCCATCTACAGACTGAAGTGGAAAGCAGTGATCTCATCATACCCCGAAAAACTCTCAATCCCTTAACAGCCTCAAAGAGCCACAACGAGCTCCACAGAGAGCTGCGTCTGACCCACAACAGGTTGGAGAGACTTCCAGACATTCATTAATGCTCACAATTCAGTTTGATTGTCACAGATCATAACATCCTTCTGTGTTTCTGTCAGAAGAGTGCCGCATAGAGGAAGGAGTGAGCTCCAAAGAGCTTTAGAAGAGAAGAAATGGGAACAAAGGATGAAGGCGAGCAGGGATCAGGAAGAGACACAGAGGAGCGGATCACCGCTTCAACAACAACTGTTGTAAAGACAGAAGGGGCTGGAAAAGGTTTGCTTTGGGCACGCTCGATTGTTTTTCCAACAAAAAAACAAAACACGTCCCATCACCTCGGAGTTACAGATTTGTTGTCCAATTATCTTTTCTGACACTATTATTTTTATCATAAAACCAACATTCATTTCCACAGAAGACTGTTAATAGGTGGGTACTTATGGTCTTGTGGAGTATCAAGCTGTTCTGTCGTCTGCCACCAGAGAGCAGTTTAGTCATCGTTCTGAACACTGCGGGCTTGTCATTGCTTCCAGAGTAGGCTACACCATTTACCTGTCAGACACTGCTGTGCTTGGATGAAAGCCTTTTAAACGATCTAGTTAAGTGGACATACAGAGAAATAATGATTCTGGTTATCAGAGAGAATTAACTACTATGGATTGTGTGCCTCTTTGACATTAGCTCCAAATTAGATTTTTTTTTTTTCACTTTTCCACAGCTGGGGAGAGACAAAAACAACAACTAGAGGTGCCAGAGTTCCTCCAAGTTAAGGAAAGATTGAGGAGAACTTCTGTGTTGGATTCAGGAGAAAAATGTGTCTGATGACAGTGATGATAGTCAATGTGTGTCGTCAGTGGACAGAAAGCCCAATATACTGTTGGAAATAATAAGTGGCTTGTTTACAAGATAAAAGGTCCCCTTTGGAAAAGCTTTTGTTTTTGTGCAGCAACTGAGAACCAGATTAGTCATCAATAGTCGCTATACAACTTTCTTTCACTTTAAAGTAAATATAATCGCTATATAGACCATTGTATTACATGTTATTTCATGTCTTATAAGTATGCAGTTGATGGTAAACAGACTTGAGCTTCGTCATGTTCTCTTCATCCGGATACTCAAAATGCTTCTTACACTAAAGGTCAAATTTACTCACTCATGCCACATTCACACACTGTTGGTAGTATGTGGTCTTGTTTAAGTTTAGATTTCCCTTCTTGTATTGTTTCTCATTCTTCCCTGATGTTGCGTGTATCCTTTGTGTTTCTTTATTTAAATGTTTCCTAGTTTAGTCTTTAGTGTTTCCTGTATTATTTTGTCATTTACTATCCTCATGTTTCAGTAAGTACTTGTTTACTAGTGCTCTTTTGGTCTTTAGTGTTTCCTGTTTTATTTTGTCATTTACTATCCTCATGTTTCTGTAAGTACTTGTTTACTAGTGCTCTTTTGGTCTTTAGTGTTTCCTGTTTTATTTTGTAGTTCTTGTTCTTATTTTTTCTTGTCTTACTTCCTTCCTTTGTCTTGTTCCCTCCCCATTGTCTCCATTTGCCCTGATTGTCTTCACCTGTGTAGTTAGTCATGGTTGGTCCTCATTTTGAACTTTTATTTTGAATTTTTGGAAAGTAATCCTTTCTTTTTGCCATTTTAAATATTTGTATAACAAATAGTTATCTGCAATTGTTTTCCTTATTTTTCCAGGGCCTGAGAGTCTGTCTAGCTCCAGGTTCTATCACACTACATAACATTTGAACCTTTTATATGGGGTTTTTCATGACATATTTCCACCTTTATGAATCATGAAGGACTCAGGGTCAACAGAATGCTTCCAGAAACAATGTGCAGTGGAGACATGACAATGATTATGTGTCTATATTGTTGTAGATTTCAAAGATGAGTTGCATTACATTGTATGTGTCCAATGTATATTTGAACTGTAGATTGTGTTTATTCAATATGACAATGGAATGAACATTTTGACAAACAAGTGAGGATTAATAGTAAAAAAAAAACGTGTTATGCACATGATGTTGTCCGCGCCTATACATGCATCTGTTCAAATGTTTACATTGTTTCCACTTGCACATCTTTAAAAGCCAGTGTATGACAAACAACAAACACAATGCATAGACAAGGAAGTTTTATTTCATTTCCTGCAATCGTATCTCTGTGGGTACAAATCGTATTTTCTTACATCTTATTCAATAACCCATGATGCATTGCATCCATACATTTGTAGCTCAAAACAGCTTTTACAAAAAAGGATATACAATATATACTTATATTTATATATATATAATATACAGGTGTTTTTTTTATGCATTTAGATGTGTTTGTAATGGGTAAAACAAGCAATTTTTTTAAGTTTTAAAAAAAGCCAAGTGGAAACAAATCTCAGTTCAACATAAGGTCATTACCAAACAAATAATCGCCAAAGTCATCAACATTGGCTTTCTTACATTTAACATGAAGCCCTTCACACACAATTTGCATATTTTCCACAATTACAGTCACGTAAATCCAGAGTGATTCCATTATTTTACTGCACTAGAGACCTGTAAGTTTCAATGACATTTATGGGAACTCATTTCAAGTGGACAAAACTTAGTTTAGCTTGTTGGCTAAAGCTCTACGGCTAACAAAAGCACTATGTGTCATGACATGCCCCAAATTAACAACAGTATGATTTTTATCTTCAGCTAGTTGTTGCTGGGAGAATAAAGCCTCTGATTTGTTTTCTTAACATGTTGTTGAAACATTGCCATCTGTCATCTGAGTCGTAAATTCATAAGGTAACAACTTATCTGAATACAGAATTAAACATCTCTACTTTACGTTATGGCTTCAGTATATATACGGATGAGGACAAATCCACCTTGAAGGCTAATTCCAGGATTGACAGGACATGTATCCTGCACCGTGTCCATGTTTTAAACTGTGGCTGGTATCTAAATGTATGTATATTGTCTTGCTTGTACCTGGGAATCAGACAGGGCTTCATAGTTCAATAGTTCCTACATGTGCAACAGCAAGAAAACTAACAGGAAGAAAAAGAACCTTAGAATGAAAAAAAAAGTTTTTCAGGTCAAGACTTGACCATCTTAGTCGATGCAAATGATAAGTCCACTGTGCCGTGTTGTACTTTGTCAACCACATTACTTCTTGTGTTACTCACTTCACATATATAGCTCAAAATTACAGTATTACATTTTTTTTTTCAATACAACAGAGTAATAATATTCATGTGTGTTTATACTAATTGATCATCATTCATGTA
Organism: Symphodus melops; assembly: GCF_947650265.1. Lineage (NCBI taxonomy): Eukaryota > Metazoa > Chordata > Actinopteri > Labriformes > Labridae > Symphodus > Symphodus melops. Next base: position 19,758,189 of record NC_136694.1, read on the forward strand.
AACATATTTAACCAGGTCATGCAAACAGTAGACCAAAACTTCTTCCACTAGAGGTGCACAGCACAGAGCAGGCGGAGCGCCCAGACTGAGATCCCTGACACTAAGCATCAAACAGAGACTGACAACAGGCTGATAATCAGACGCTTGTCAGGACCAGAGCAGAGAGAATGAGCGCGATATGAATATGATTTTTTTTTTCTTTCAATCTAGGCGCAATTACACTCAAAACAATTCCTGCTTTGAGGTCATATTCCTGTGAGTTTAAAACATAGGGATCTCAGTTTGAGCCTCTGATAAAAGAACAGTCATAAAACTTCAAAAAAAATTAAAGTCTTCTCTTGATATTCATACATTTCGATGTTTCCCGCCAAAAAAAGCATGCAGACACTCCAGATCAGAACCACCCTTCGCAACCCAGTCTGTGCCAGAATATAGAGTCCAAAACACTCTGAATCATCTCCTCTTTCCAAAAAGACTTTGAAGTAAATACTTATACCGAACAACAGAAAAACTCAAAAGGGAAATTCCAGTATTTTTTTTAACCTGGGAATTTTTTTAGTGGTGTTTGTATCGTAGGTATTGAAATCGCTCCAGGATTGCCCCAGCTAGGTGCAGTAACAAGGCTTTCATGGCTACAATGTAATCCTTTGGGGCAATCACAGGTGAGCTGGCTCATATTTTTCTTAACAAAATACGACCTAGGTTAAAACAAACATGAATTCCTCTTTAACCAAGAAAGAAAGACAGAGTGGTCCATCTGAACACACTGGGCTGGTGGCATCAGCAGTGAAGACATGCCTTCAAATGAGCTCTGTGTTACAGCTACTTGGTCAGTGACTACACTGAGCAACACTGATGGATATCAAGACAAGCAGGAGTAGCTTTCAGCTCTGTTTGCCTCTTTGGGCCCTGTCAGGCAGGATATGGAGAAAGCTGCCATTGATGTAGAGGGTGTGGACAGACAACAGTTGGAGTTCGAGGTAGATGTGACGAATAATGTGAGAACCAAAATAAAGATTATATTACTGCATTGACTTCAAATTAGACTTCAGGCTGAAACCACTTTTTTTTAAAACGTCAACCCTGTCTACTACAGCTACATAAAGCAAAACTACATATTTAGTTGCTTAGAGGTTTTATTTCAGGATAATCATGCAGAGAGGCCTTTTAAAAAAAAACCCCGCTGTGCATTCTGTTCTGCAGTAAAGTTCAAACTTGATCTGTGAATCTCAAACAAGGAGGTATATGTTTGTTAGGTTTTTGGGACATGGGCATAATTCTCTACACTGTGACATGGACCTGCTTGCTGTGGACCCTGCCTGACAACTTCTCTGCATTCCTGGCCAGACTGGGCGTGGCGGGCTCTGTATGCATCAGGGTTACAATGTAGCCACAACACTGGGAGTTTGTGCTCAGACGCGACTGGCTGGCCGGCAGCAGTAAGTGCAGCTTCTTAGGCTGTCCCGATCCGCGCTGCCCTCGTTGCTTCCCCGGCGCCCGTCCTCGTAGTGGGACACTGAAGATAAAAAAAGAAAGAAAGAAAAGAAATTAAAGATTTTTTTGTCGCGGTTTTCATTTGTATATCTGAGGCTATTCTCATTAACAGTCGTACACTTTTTGAAGCTAACCTTTTTAGGGAAAATGAGTACTTGTGGCATTGTAGGGATCTTATTCTGAGCCACAATGCAGCAAAGCAAACGGCTGCTTATTCTTCTGCAGATGTATGTTGATTAATATTTCAGACCACTTTGTCAAAATGGATAATTTGTCGCAATCATTTTCATTTAGCGGTAAGGTTCTAAACAGTCTCCATGCCCTTCCATGTGCTTACGTGGAAAGCATTAGGCAGGAACAACACACATACACTATCTTCCCTTCCCATGCATACAAAGAAAGCTATAAAGCAGGGAGACAAGCAGCAAACCCCCCCGTCAATAACAAGCATGACACTGATGAAGTCAGAAATGCATAAATGGAGGAGCAGGGGTGCAAATGCAGCATGCAGAGGAAGCAGAGAAGCATAGGCATGAGAACTATTTGGCCAACAGGATGCTTTCAGCAGATCAGCTGGCCATCAGCTGATGAGGCTTGCTTGAGATCAGCTGGTGTGAACTCTTGCACGATATTAGAGCGTGACTCCGTGGCGTGTCTGAACTAACGCGAGGCTCCTGTTTGTGTATCTGAGGGTGGCTCCTGGTAAAGTGTGTCGGAAAAACATTTAGCAGCAAGTGTAGAAGATCTTTGGAGGTTTTTATCTTCAATGGAACTATGTGGCACTACTAGTGTTGTTTGATAAATCTGAGCTTTCAGGAGAATACATGTCTCCTAGTTGTTACTAGCTTGGCTGTTGACGTGAGTGCTATTTAAAAGTTGTCAAATTGTGTTTACAGTCACTTTGGCGTGTGCTACTAGCTTATCTTACCAACATTTATCCACATCCTGTGTGGCTTTATTCCCGCAAGTGAACTGTGCACTTACAGCTCTCCTCCTCCCCGTTCCCATGCTCGTCTTCCTCCTCCTCCTCTTCCTCTTCCTCTTGGAGCAGAAGACCGTGGCAGGGACTGGTGGGAGTAATCTGGCTGGGTCCCTCGAGACTCGTGCCTAGCTGCAACCTCCGCATGTGGCGCACCACTGCTGTGGCATTAAACGCTTGCTGCATGGAGGGAGTGTGAGAGAGAGGGAGAGAAGGGGGGGGGGGCAAAAAAACCTTTTATGTCTGACAGCACATGAGGGAGAAAAACAGCACCAGCATTCAGAATGCGCAGTAACTCCTGCCAATCTTCATTCTGCTCTATCAGCAGGTTGCTCTTTGCACTGACCTTCCATTTACTTTTAGCGAAGTTCTTCTTGATTTGAGCACTGACAGATTCATGGATATTCTTGTCCAGGGCCGTGTCTCCACAGATCCTGCAGAGTCAACAAGTATGAAAGGAAATGTACAGTGAACTGAGGCACTTGAAGAAGGTCTATCACTAAAATGTCGCCTCTTTCTTGAATGTAAAAATCCAATACTTGAATTTTGTCATCAAGATAAGAGGGTAAACCAAATCTATTGGTGTGTTGAGTAGTTTATTGGAAATGAAAACAACCTTCAGCTCTGACAATTTTCTTTTTTTTTTCTTTTTTTGAATTATCCCTGGGAGATATTTTTGTCGTCAAAGAGTCAATTTGTTTGATAGAAACAATTATTTACAGATTGTTGAGAATAAAACCTTTCATAGCAGCAGCCACTCATCATACACATGATCGATTATTGGACTGTCTTTGTTGTTAAGTTTACTCAGTTTGCAAAGTGTAAAAAAAAAAATCCATTCTAAATATTGATTTTCAAAAGCATAAAATGATGTTCAACAGGAACATCGAAACCACATTGAAAGGATGAGTTTGAGCAAATCTCTCTCATTGTTCTTTAAATTCAGAGACAGTAAATGTTTTGACCCTCTCACCATGGATGCTGCAGGGCCTGCTCACATGTGTATCTCTTCATAGGCTCTTTTTCCATCAGGTGACAGATGAAGTCTTTGGCTGCAGACAGTGATGAAGTTTACGTTGTTACAGCCCACTCTGTATTCACTGGTGATAAAAAAAATGTGAGGTGTTCGTTCATACCTGAATCTGAAATATCATCCCAGTACGGAGAGTCAAATTCATACTCTGCTTTGAGAATCTGCTCAAATAACTTGGCATCGTTTTCGTCATAAAACGGAGGATATCCACATAACCTTAAGGAAGATGCAGAACAAATTCAGAATTAGGACACGATGGTCACTTTTACGTACCACTTAAAGATGAAGGAGCTCAGACTCACAGAATGTAAGAAATAACTCCTATCGACCAGCAGTCCACTGCTTTGCTGTATGGCTTCTGTGCGAGAACCTCTGGAGCTGTGAGCCCCCCCCCCCACACACACACACACACACACACACACACACACACACACACACACAGACAAACACAAGAGTTATTCAGATACAAGTGAAAATAAATACAACACAGAGCATCAGTGAGAGTAAATTCAAGTAATCTTAACCTCTCAGTCCTACCATATGATCTGTTAGGCCACGTTAAACAGGTAAGAGCCCTTCTGAAACACTTACAATTGCCGGAGCAGTGGATGAAAGAGCCTCTCACATAGGCATGAATAAAGAGGGGAGTTGAGCTCAAACAGAAGAGCTGAGTTCACATGAAAGAGAAGAGGGGCAAGGGGAGGAGGGCTGAAGAGAGTCTGACTTACCCACATATCCTGGAGTACCGCACGCTGTGGACATGACACTTCCCGCTCCCTCGATCTTGGACAGACCAAAGTCACTGATCATGATTTTGGAGTCTTCATCCATACTGTAATACAGCAAATTCTCTGGCTGCGAAGACAGAAGAGGAAGGTTTACGTTTATAGAAAAGGGATCAACCTCAGGCCCAGAAGGAGCTAGTTCCATTTCAGTGATACCTTTAAGTCTCTGTGAACAATCCCCATGTCATGGAGATATTTGACTGCATCTAAGATCTGGTGGATGAGTTGGCTGGCATCTCTCTCTGTGTAGAAACCTTTCTCCACGATGCGGTCGAACAACTCACCTCCGGACACCCTGCCAGGCGAGAAATCAGGGAAAAACCACCAAATAGTCTTTTGTTTTTAAAAACATCAATAAAACCTCAAGTTGAAACGCCTTTAACAAGCATCTACCTACTACTGATAACAAATTCATGTTGTACTATCAAATATTTATTCAACCTTAGAAGTGCTGTGAAATACGCAGTTCTACCAAAAATGTAGAACTGTGCAGAAAGAAATACAGAATACACAACAATAGTTTTGAGCATACTAAATATGATACACAAGAGATGATTTTATATATATATATATATATATATATATATATATATATATATATATATAAAAGGGGTTTTTATAGCTTTAATGGAAAACAGAAGGGGTGGAGCAATAAAAAGAAGAAAAAAAGAATGGCCAGCCCAATTTCTTAAATATCACAAAGCTGCTTTTACTCAGCGTTTACTCCTTTAAACAATCAAAACCTGAAAAATATTATAGAACAGGATGCCTTTTATTGTCATTATACAAATTGTCCAACAAGATTACTTGGCTTCACCTTAAAGTGCAAACAGCTAAAAACAATAACAACAACAACAAGAAGAGTATAGGTCAAAAAAAAAAGTGACCCTAGTTAACGGAAGGTGGGATATGCGTGGTAGGACTCATTTACAGTTAGCAGCATACTGAAATTGAATGGATAAACATCAGATTTCTTATTATCTGATTAATGATGGAAAAACAGTATGATGTTATATGTTTGAATCTTAAAAAGAGAAATAGGATGATAATTAAGATGTAAACTGACAAACTGATTCAACAAAGTCCTTTGATTTATTTCATTGCTACAAAAAAAACAAAAAAAACCGTGCTTCTTGAAATGCATGTGCTGTTATCTAATATTCTGTTGAGTTACGTAAAGAAGGCAGAACTCACAGCTGCATGACAAGATATAGATGAGATGTACTTTCAAAGATGTCCTCCAGTGACACAATGTTTGGGTGCTGTATTCTGCGGAAGATAAAATGGGAGAAAAAACATTCGATGAGAGATGTTGCATTTTTAATTGAGCCACATTTCTCTAATGCTAACTGTCAGTTGAACACCAGATGGCATTCTTGCTACATAATTCAGATTTAGAGTGCTCTGTTCCCTCTCTTCTTTGGAAAGCCTACAGTCTGTTTGGATCACACCTAGTAGTTTTGCCCTGATCTCCAAAAATGTCAACGAAAAAATGTCTCTCAGATCAAACAGAAGAGATTTAGAGTCAGTTAAGAACCTCTTTAAAAGAACAAAGGGCTGTTTGTGCAGCTACAAGCTTTAACAAGGGACAGCTTTGGAGATTACAGCATTGATAAAATGACTACAACACATGCTAGTAGACTCCAGGGCTGCAATGTGTTTCCTAATTCAAGGGGAGCATTTGCAAAAAAATAAAAAATAAAAACACATTGCAAAAGTCTAAATTCATAACAATAAATGGGAAAATGACTTTATAAGGAAAAGCTACCAGCTACCTTCAGATGAATTGGTGCTATTTTAGAGGAAAAAATGCTTTTCATATTTATTCTGGATTCAACAGAAGTGTGTTGTAAAAAAAGTATTTTGTAAAACTTATAGAAAAGCACATAGAGAGAAATTGTAAGTTTAGGCTAATATGCAGTCCTTCATTTATGTTTGCTGCACTTCATATTGTTATAAACTGTGCAGGCTCACTTGACTAACACTAAAAGGGATGGGACTGGATCCTTCATTGTTATATGAATCAGCCATCAGACTGTCAGGTCAATCTCCTGGCTCACAAAGTCAAGTTAACAGCGTGTGAACACACCATCTGTGTGACACAACAGCAGCTTAGAAAGGTTATTGCCACTTGGAGTTGAACACGAGAACTCGTTTAGATCAGATCATTTATTGTACTTTCTCTTGCTCACATTTCTCTCTGATTGATTCCATGCTGACTTGAAGAATTTGGCCAAACTCCACTCCTCCCTTTCCTCCATATCTTTCCTCTTCTTAACCCCCCTCCCCCCCTCCACAGCTCCAACCTCTATGTCTCTAGTCTTTCTTCAGTACTCTGCTGCGGGGAACTCCACACCATCTCCGCCTCTGTGTGCAGTTGCCCTGGCAACAGGGACACTAAAAATAGGTCTATCTTCTTTACTCCTGACATTTCCGGTGCACAATCCTACTGTTTCTACTGACACCATGCATTTACTCACACATTCAATTGACCCTTTGCATGAATTCTACATCTGTTTGCAAATACACCAAATCTGCTCCTCCAGCTGGACACTTGGCGAGGAACTCAGGTGAACTCACCTGTGCAGTACGGCGATCTCATTCTCAATGTTGTTCTCTTTGCCTTCCAGCGCTTTCTTGGGGATGCACTTGATGGCCACCAGCCTCTGGGTCCCCATCTCTTCGGCTAGAACCACCTCTGAGAAAGCTCCCCTAAAACAGAGGCACACACATACACACACAAACACACGCACAAATTATGCAGACAAAAGAGAGGAGAAAAGGAATGTGTGGGAGTGAGGGGTGAAATGGACAGTGTAGGATTTATTCTTCTCAGGCTGATGGGTTGAAAAAAAAAATATATTCTCATTTTTATTTTAGTGCCAATTCATTATTTGGTTTGACTCCCACGCTAAAAAAAAGTCAATTTCTAAAATTATAAGGAGCTTTTAGAACAAAAAAAAAGATCCCTCAACTACCCACAACAACAAAGCTTTTTAGATCTCAAAATACCCTCCATTCAGTCTTCTCTCTGTGTGCGTACTAAAACAATTTCTGTAAGTGTGAGTGGTGTTTATATAAATAATTCACAATCATGACAGGTTTCTGGGGTTTGAGAAAAAGCTCAGGAGGTGAAGCAACATTCACATGAAGACATTTTTAGTAATGCCAGTTGTTGTAAAAAAGAGAACTATTTTAAATCCATTAAATAATAGATACATTAAATGTAGATTCTGAGGGAGACTAGACTGCATTATGGATTATCGTGATGTCGAGAGGGAGAATAGTGTGTATTTACACAGTCTTCCTCCAGAAGTGTGGGAGGGAGCTCAGGAGGAGGCATGAACACACATACGCACATTGTTAGCAACCACAGGGATCCTTTACATGTGAATGAAATGGCGCTGTCATGCAATGCACAGTGGAAGTTCAATGTTCCTGTCCTGTTCTTGTCCCTGTGTCACACTGTGGAGGACGTGAGCAGCTCTTAAGCTCAACTTAAGTATGCAATGTTAAAAGAAAAGGATAGAGGCTGTTGTCATAGTAAACGCTCAGTGTGGATTTTAGGTAATCCCTGAGATGTCTTTGTACTGTGGCCATCTTGTGCTCGACGAACCAGCGCAGCAGAAGCGTTTCATGCACATGAGGGGAGACAATTCTCACTCACATCTTGTGTTTCATTCTCTGAAAGGTCCTGAAAATAATCTCCAAGCCAAATTCAATAAAGCTCCCACACTCATCGACCAGTAAAAGCATTTTAATGGGTTTAAGTCTCCAGTATAAACGCACAAGATTCCCTCAGAGGGTCAGGAGCACCAAACTTTTATTATTGGTGAGGGAAAAATCGAAACAATCTTAGTGGATGTTTAAAATAGTAGGAAGGAGAGTAGGTTTGCCTTTTTTTCTTTTAAAGCTCTATTTTTGTGCTTTTTATGTCTTTATTCTAAAGATAGGGCAGTGGATAGATGGGAGGAACAACATGTGGGTAAGGAGCCACAAGGTCAGATTGTAACCTTCGCTAGGAAGATTACAGCCTCTGTAGACGGGATACAAGTACCAACCACGATGCTAATGGTGCTCCAGAAGTCTTGGCTTTTCACTTAAAATCCATCAAATTAATTTTTTTGTGGTGGAAATATAAAAGGCCCAATACGGACATTTCATGGGCTACTTTTGTACACGAACCAATTAAAAATGGACCTTCCACCCTGGCTTAATAATAATATTAGCCACTCCTTAGATGCATGTGTACAATCTGGCGCCTGGTTTCCAAGTTTGATAAAGTCCCTTATGTTACTGGGGATGATATATGCATCTACTGCCCAAAGGTTGTTACTCAGAAATGTCCTGATCATCATGGTGTGAGAAAACACTGGCAGAGGGAAGTGTCTATGCTAACACAGACATTGCCACACTCTTTTAATAGTTCTTAAGTGATGATAGAGAGGGGATTTTTTTTCGTAAGAGTCTTTACGTTGTTATGCAGGAAAATCCTTTTGTTAATTTACATTTAAGATGAAGCTAGCAAGGTTAAGCTAGTTAGCATCAAAATTAATCAATTGTCATCATGGCTGTCCTCAACAAAACCATTTTAGTAAAAATTGGTACGTGCATGCCTTTTATAGCAATAGAGCTATTCTTTTCTTAAAGTCAGCGTTTTTTTCTATAACTGAAATGTCAGAGATCAGGGAGGTGCCAGTACCCTAGTAGTTACTGTTTTTTAGAACTCTATCGCTGCTGTATCTTTAAAGTAAAGGCAAAAATAGCCCCTTTTAAAATTGAGAATTGTCACAAATGATAACCTACACAAGAATTACACACTGTAAAGAGTTATTAGAAAAATTTAAGATCAAACTGACAAAACTATCAATGGAGTAGATAATATAGGATCTTGTTAATACCAGTCACATTGTAAAATGTCTTTGTGACAAGAATTTGTTTTGGTTCCTACATGATTCTCCCTTGACTAAAAGACATTAGCAATAAATACATTAAACATTGTGTCAAGATATCATTATCACCAATTCGAGAGTGCTTATACTACTGTAAAAACACGTTTAGCATTTTTGATATCGTCTGTACTGTCTATGACCTGACCCATGCATCAATCATAATACTCCTAAAATAAAATTGCTTGTACAAAGAGTTTGCTGCTGTTGCTGAGAGACACATTATAATTAACTACCCAGTTGCTAATTTCTACTCGACACAGTAGGGGTTTACACTCAGGAGGTTTCAGGAAAGGAACACTAGAAGTGAGACAAGAGGAAGCTACTGTAGCTGCACTGAAGTGATGAGTTGAGAGGAAATAAGTCGACAGCTGACATATTGTGTTAGATCAATTACAAGATTGCATGAGTCATTGTGCTGAAGCATCACAGCTGATGGTCATTTTGTTTTTGTATCGTTTAGCTGGACTTGCACAACATATTTTTCGCCTTTTTTAGATTTTCAAACAGATACATGCTGAGACAGATCGACAGGCACACAGACAGACAGACCGACAGACAGACAGATGATGCATTACATAACTGTCCTGTGTCTGTTTATCATGCATCTGTAACAGTATGATGGTGTCTGCCCCAAAGCATTCAACACAACATGGACACAACAGCATGGTTCTCTGCACACATCCTCTCCATCGCTCTCTCTCAAACACACACGCAGATCCAAGTTGTTGTTGCAGACACTGAAATCCCAGCTGTCCTTATGGGAAAATATTGATTCACACATTCTCATATCGCTGTCAACGTCTCGCAGTACTTTCACTTTGATACTTGTGCTCTTACTTCTGTCTATAATCCCTTATAGATGGATGGATGGAGATAGATAGATAGATAGATAGATAGATAGATAGATAGATAGATAGATAGATAGATAGATAGATAGATAGATAGATAGATAGATAGATAGATAGATAGATAGATAGATAGATAGATAGATAGATAACCATTCATCGTCTATCAGCCCTTTGGACCTAATGCAGACATTTAGCTTAATCCATTTTATGTGTGTGCACTTTTGTGTGTCTGTTTTTTTAAAGAGAAAAACATAGGGCAGAGAGGAGATTAGTGTAAACAACGTCTATAGGTCAAAGCACAAAGCCACTCCAAAAATTCTCCAGTCATTCTTACAACAGCCTCATTATAAAAAAGAAATAGCTTTTTTTATTCATCTCAAAAACACTGGGACAAGACCGTTCACAAATACGTTTGTTAAAAGAACGTGTATTTCCTTTACTAAAAACATGTGTGGGTCAAACTTCTTAACTCCTCGACTCTTCACTATAAACCCATCTAACAGCAGAGTGCTTTCTAACAGTGTTTGAAACTGCAGGGTCACAATGTTTTTGCACATTATACACAGCCTGGAAAGGGACTTTTAAAAAAAGCCGATATCATGTCTGTGATGTCTTTAAATATCTACCTCCACCAAAAAACAAAGGTATGTCTATGGTTCTATTTCTTGTATGAAAGTAGAATTATATACCAACTTCTGGCCTGATTTACTTTGAAGTTGGTGGAAAAATGTCGGAAAGGGACAGGAGGAACCGATTGCATTTTGGACTGGATCCTGACCAGACTCATGAACAAGCATGAGATAAGTAATTAAACGTTTTTGTTCAGCTATAGACATTAAACGAACAATAACTGACACAACAAAAATCACAAAAATGCAAAGCAGAGATGTTAATGCTTTATGTATAGGCAACATTGTATATTGAATTTATTGCTATAGTTTTGGAAATATGTCCCTACTAATAAAAGTTATTTGTTTGAGGATTTTAATAAAATAAAAACGGATGTACTATTTGCCTTCAGAGGCCTGTGCTCCCTTAACGCTCGTCCAGTAGCTCATTTTATTAGGCACCAAGTCACAGTTCCATTTCATAACTATCCTCTCTCCTTCTGTCTCTACAAAAACTGTCTGGGTTACGATGGCTTTTATATCACAGCAAAGAAATCCACAGGAAGGTCATGAAATATGTTTGTGTTGTTGCCCCTTCATTTGACATATCTATATATTATCAGATATAAGGCACCATATTGACTCTGATAGCATGCCTTAGAAACTGCATCTTAACTCCTTAAAGGGCCCATCAAGAAAAAATCATTTCATTACTACTTCCTTTGTCTGTGTGGGTTTTTTTTTTTTTACTCCTTTGAAAATAGCATTCTGAGGATGTTTAAAAATTCAGCTTTAAAATTTTATGTGAGCAAATGGTGACAGATTCTTTTCATCTGCCACCAGGAGGACAGCTTGTCCTACAGTGGACTCTAAACAGGAGTACAACTGCGAGAATGAGCTAGATTGGAATACAATATTTCAATATGAATCAATTTACTTCACACACTGAATTCCTGGATAAAGCGCCTCTGTAATCTGCTCTCAGAGCGTAAGGAGCTTTCCTTCAACACATTAATTCTGCCCTCTGCCAGGTCCAACTACAGTGACAGCAGGGAAAGAATATTACTACAGCTTTTCCCCCCTTATGTTGTCATGAATATGGGAATATTGAATCCTGGCAACACTCTTTGATTCCTCGTTACATAACCCTAAATGGTGTACAACAAACTACAATTGCTGTTTGTCCTGTGAGTTGTATTGTTATCAAAAAAAGAAGATATCATGATTTCGCTGCAGCTATGCATCCTTCAAATAAACAGAGACTGATGGAGCCTTATCTGATGTCCTCCGACAGTACTCCACAGAACCAGACAGCCTCGTCATCTACCCACTGCCGTTTCACTTTTGGATGGGAACCAGAGTAGCAAAGTCATTAAAATCTGACTCTGTTCAGGCCCTCTGGGGAAGCAGGTGTGATTTAGGGAAGACAGAAAACAACCACACTCCATATGGCACATTCATGTCATCACAGGTGGACGTGTGCGAGGTCACTTGTACTTAGTGGGGGGTTGGAGGGGTGCCGCCTGGCCATCTGGGCTCAGTCCTGTACCCCTGGAGAGTGCAGTCACAGGTCACTGCGAGACCAGCCCTTACCATTACAGGCTGCAAGGCAAAATTTATCCACTGAATGAAGATTCATTTAGCGGTTTAAAGCTAAAATAAGATGTTATGAATCCAAATGTAAGAGTGAGTATAGTCTGCTTTGGAGTTGCAATAACTAAAACAATCATTGTTAATATAAAGCCATTTTACATTTAAGGGTTGCTACAAGACCTCTAGCCAATCAAATAATTATTTCATATAATTGTGTTTTCCACAAAAAAATCTAAGGTGACAGCTGCAGTATATGAGATCCTAACTTGGGTCCAAACTCAAGTTTGCTCTTGTTCTGATTTCTCTCACGTCATTCAAATCATTGATCTGATGTGCAGCTGGATTTGATACGTTAAAAACAGACGGATTCCATTTTTTTAATGACAGGTTTCATGGTGTTCTCTGGTGTTATTTGTATATGTGATACTTGTGGGCGGTAAGACAGAACAGCTGAATGTACTCCCAGGAAAGTGGGAGGATGAGATAACTCTAAAACAAAGCTCAGCTCTGATAGAAGCTTTGCATCCATTCATAACCTGTTTCACTTTCTTCTCCCATGATGTCTGAATTATGATGAAGCATTGCCATATCTTTTTGCTATTCTGCTGTTTGTTTTGCATTGCCTTTGACCAGTTTATATTCTAAGTCCTGTACTCCATAGACTTTTTAATGGCTCAGTAGGTCAGATTGACCAGGGAAATATTTATTCTGAATGCTTCTTGCGAGCAAAAGGGAAACAGTTGAGTCAGCATCAAACAAATGCCAAGAATAAGACAAGTCTGAGTCAAAAAAAATAAAAAAAAGTGACAGACCCGTCCAAAAAGTGACTCATGTTTTATTGGAGTCCAGACTTAAATACGGCAGCAACGACAGCATGGACAGACGGGGAACAAATGAGTTGTTTTTAACCCCTACAACTTTCAAACTTTCTTTTAAACATGTACCCAACACTTGAAGTACACAAAGCAGACTACATACAGCACCATCATAAGGTGTTTTCAGACCAAACAGTTCTTGGAACTTTATGAAGAGGAAATATCCATTAGTAACTTCCCTAAGAAAGACACACCATGGGGCCTTTTTTCTGTCTGAATTCGCACTGCCATGGTGAAAGGAGAGTACCTACTCTGACGCAGTAGCTAAAGGTTCCTCCAAACTGGGTTTTAGGTACTAAAATAGTTCAATGTTCCTGTGGTGTGGAATCAATAAAGATGGGGGAAGATTTTCAACAGTTCTTAGAACTTCGAAAACACCTACAGTATTTGGCCTATACTGCTGGAACACAACTTGGTCCTTTGCTCGATTTAAGTCAGGGGTTTTGTCAACTTTTGGTAATTCAATTTAGGCACAATGCTAGAACACACAGTATATATTGACGTAAAGTTTGGTTTCTAGATATGCAGATGATGTTTTGTGATACATTTCACTGCAAGGAATCCAATGTAACCTAAAAAACCCCAGTGCAATAGGGTAACATTGAGCTAAAATATGCTATATTCAGCCTAGTTGAAAGTCAAGATTGTTGTACTTTTCATAAAAAAGTATTGTTGTTATTTGATGTACAGACAGAGACAAGCTGAAGTGTCCAAGACCCTCAAAGGACTTTGGCCTCCAGTGCAATTGCCCCTGCTTGTAAGGTGCGATTTGTCCCCTCAGGTAATCCAACTTCAGCCCGAAACCAGCGTTATAGTATCTATCAGTGCAACTTACGTTCCCAGCACTTCTTTGAAGTCATAATGTTCTTTGATGTCTGATGTCTTCTTTTTCCATCCATTTCCATCCTCTCCAAGAGGCATTCTACAACGTGGATCAGATTCACCACCCTACAGCTGTAGGACAAAAAACAGAATAAAAAAACCTCCCAAATTTAAGTTATGTTGCATTGTGGTATCAAAACCAGATCACACAATCATCATCCCAAAATGTGTCGGATGAACATCTCGTAAAAAATATAACAATAATAATAATAATAATAATACATTTTATTGAAGAGCGCTTTTCAAAAAGCCCAAGGACACCATACAAGCAGGGTTTTAAAAAACAATAAAATATGTCACAGAGATTGAGGCTTTTACTGAAGACAAGACAACAGCTTCCTAAAAAACAACAATGTTATTATCCTGCTATAATTATTCCACCGCACAGTGGAGGGAAGAGTAAATAAGTCTTGACTTGAAATATTATACAACAGTCAGTGTGCACTCATGCACTGCTTAAGGCAATTAATTAAATGACTGAGAGTGGTACTCTGCATCAGTAATAGTTCAATATGTCCATTACAGTTTGGCTGATTGATGTGATTGTTGCATAAAATCTTCCGCCATTAAGTAAACCATTGATTTTTCATATAAATTGTCATGCTTCCCAGCACTTGCTTGTATTTCTAAGACCACTAACTTTAATTTGACTGGACGTCAAGTCGGCAGGATATGCAAAATATATGAGTTCAAATTGCAATAAGGATATGAACTGTAATAAATTATTGAAAATTAACAGTGCATATCATCTGTTTCTATGTCTATTTGCTGTTCTTCATATGTTTGCATCATCTCTCTCTTGAAGCAAAACCCCCAGTAACTACTTTTTCCTCCACTGAAGTCACACCAAATAATATGAGGATATACAGTAGCTAATTTGATTTGGGCTTCATCTGACTTAATAAAAAGCATTGGACTGTACACCGAGGCCTCCAACCAACAGTTAACATGTACCTGCTGAGAGAAAAAAAAACATTGCTAAGCTACAATATAACTGTTTTTTTCTGCTTTTTAAATAAAAATGTTACTTATGTGACATGTTTATTGGGAATGCTCACATCACAATTATTATAAAATCGTGATTAATTGTGCAGTACCTAATGCCAAGACAAGTACATACAGTTATAAGGAAGATGACTAATAATCTAAGGGGAAAAAAATAAAGAAGACGTAGCCTCTTACTAATTAAACATGTTTTTTAACTTTAGATCTTACACAGAGTAATATAGATTAAAATAACTTTTACAAGGGAAATGTTATGAAAAAAAACTACTAATAAAATTTCAGCATTAACTGGAAATTGATCAAGACAAAAATACACCTCATAACATCTTGAAAGTAGGGCAAACAGTGCAGCAGAAGAGGGACCATATGAAACCATCTCATCTCAAGTGCATGGTCAGTAGAGGCAGAAACCAGCTGCAGGACCTATTCTATATTTAACATTTAACACAACTATAATGCTCTTACAAAATACAGCAATATCTATCTATGCAAGAGCTGTAATTCAAGGAAACAGAAGCTATTCCTCTGAAAAAACATGTGCAGCTCTGCTCTGCATGAAGGCTGCAGGGCGTGAATGACAAGCAGGAGGCTGAGTGGGAATTAAAACGTTTAGCCGGTGCAATATGTCTGCAATACTGAAATGAGTTCGATTTAATGTTGGCGATCACACAAGCACAGGCTACAGAAAGGTAAAAGGAAAGACAGTGTGGGTGTGCGAGCCTTGCTGCAGAGCCCAAGGGTACGACGGAAAGGTAGCATCTTAAAATCAGCAGGCTGCAGAGCTGCGACATGGACACTGCACAAGTTTTGTCACCAAAAGAAGGTCGCTCATACATTAATGTGAGGAAATAGAGAGGATAAAACCTACCTAAATGGCGATGTGTGGCTTGTGATGTGCTCTCCTTCCCGCTGGGAGTGATGTGGTTGCTGTGCTCGTGCGCTCAGACTCCTCCTGACGTCAGGGTAAGCAGGCGTCTGTGGACGTAGTGCAGCAGCATTAAATCACTCACTGTTCTTTAAACAACGTGATCTGCGACTCACCGCATGCTTGTCAAGCCACCGTCTGTTACGTGAACAGTTTTCTGGTTCATCAGCGTGTTCGTTTTGTGAAAGTAATACTGTGACGACAAAATGAAGATGCTTTACTTTACTTTACCTACTGCGCTGTAAATGGTTTAAAACACAAGTGGACGCACAAGCGGCCAGTAGGCTATAGGCGAATGAATCTTTGTGCACATGGAGATTATTCAGTAGAAGTTCTACCCAATCATGTCCACTGTCAAGCAGTATATTCGCCTCTGAGACTTGACTCTCAGCACAGCAGCATCACACTTAAGGGACACTTTCCAAAAATCCCACAACTGCCTGACAGTGGCTCATTAGAAGGGTTGGGGGGGGGGGGGGGGGGGGGGGGGCAGACCAGGCTATTAGGGCCTGTTAATATAAGGTATTCATACCAAGTGACACAGATCTTACATGTTCTCTGAATTCCTTGCATGATGTTCATTTGAATCCAACACATGTAGCCTAAAAGGAATCTGTTACACATGCTGCATAATATACTGCATTCATACAATTCCTGATCCCACTCTCCCCATATAACTCCAACCATATCTACCAGGGAAACTTAATTCATAATACATGTAAGTGCAGATGTGCACACAACAAAACGCCCTATCAATAATTATTGCCCAGAGTGTCATGTGAAAACACTTTCAAAGCATTTGAAATGGGTACAACATTTCAAAGTGTATGCAAGTGAGCACATCATACATGCTGGACTGCTCCAACAGTTAGGCAAAAGTAAAAAAAATAAATAAAAAAAAGTTACTGCAAAATACTTTGAGTGAGTTCTTTGTATCTTTGCAAATGGCAAAGTAAGTCACTAAGATTTGTAAACAGCCTTTAGGGAAGATGGACTCTGGTCACGTGTAATCCTATTGGCGAAGCCCATATTGTCCATGCATACAAAATAAGTGCTTACTCAACATTTTACATTGATTATTATTATTTTTGGACAATGGTTACAGAATGTACAATTTAATGACAAGGTCATCAGTGATACACAACATCTGAGCCCTTTCCCCAACTGAATCTGACTACTGAGCTGATTTGTTTTTTAGTTTCCTCTCTTGTTTTGAAGCCTACATAGACCTTGACCCATGCCAGTTTCTCTTACATTACACTCATAGCAGCCTAAGGTTGTCCAGACTGGTTGTTGACTGTCCCCACAGGGATGGAGACAATGTAGTACATCATTTGCTACAAGCTGCAGCTCTGTCATATAGCTCTAAAGTCAGTGAAGCAACACCAGTATTCTCCCCTGAAACATATCACAGACATTATTTAATGATCCAGCTATGAATAATTTTACACCTTTTTTTATTTCAAGTATTTCCCTCTTAGACTGTAGAGTTATAATGAAAAGAGGAAATAGCCTATTTGTTTTATTTTTTTCTTTTGTCTGTGAAACACTTACTACACTCTTTTTTTTAAAGAAGAATTAAATTACACTATACGGCCTAAAATAATGAGGTGTAAACTTCACTTGTATGCTTATTCAAATGAACATTTTAATAACAAAGTTATAATGTTTGCTTTACATTATTATACATATTGAACCTGGTTCTATGGTACTGTGGTGGCGTCTGCACTTTGCAGTGGTCTGCTGGGAAGGAGGGAGCACAGAGAAAGACAACAAGACACTGAACAGACTGATCAGGAGGGCCAGCTCTGTCCTGGACTGTCCTCTAGACTCTGTGGAGGAGGTGGGTGAGAGGAGTGAAGCTGACATCCATCATGGACAACCTCTCTCACCCCATGCATGATACTGTGAGGGCTCTGAGCAGCTCCCTCAGCAGCAGACTGTAAGACAGAGCGCTACGGCAGGCCATCCATACCATCTGAGGTCAGACTTATTAACAGCACCAGACTAATGAAACTAATGTTTCATTACAATCAATAATTATACACACTGGGTGTGTGTTTTTTTTTTT